>NW_027649874.1:0-486668 GCF_965287045.1 Carcharhinus amblyrhynchos
CCAGACTCCTGTTTCTGCCCCTCTGTTTCCAGACTTCTGTTTCTCCCACTCTGTTTCCAGACTCCTGTTTCTCCCCCTCTGTTTCCAGACTCCTGTTTCTCCCCCTCTGCTTCCAGACTCCGGATTCTCACCCTCTGTTTCCAGACTCCTGTTTCTCCCCCTCTGTTTCCAGACTCCTGTTTCTCCCCCTCTGTTTCCAGACTCCTGTTTCTGCCCCTCTGTTTCCAGGCTCCTGTATCTGCCCCACTGTTTCCAGACTCTTGTTTCTGCCCCTCTGTTTCCAGACTCCTGTTTCTCCCCCTCTGTTTCCTGACTCCTGTCTCTCCCCCTCTGTTTCCAGCCTCCTGTTTCTGCCCCTCAGTTTCCAACCTCCTGTTTCTCGCCCTCTGTTTCCAGACTCCTGTTTCTCCCCCTCTGTTTCCAGCCTCCTGTTTCTGCCCCTCTGTTTCCAGACACCTGTTTCTCCCCCTCTGTTTCCAGACTCCTGTTTCTGCCCCTCTGTTTCCAGGCTCCTGTTTCTGCCCCTCTGCTTCCAGACTCCTGTTTCTGCCCCTCTGTTTCCAGACTCCTGTTTCTCACCCTCTGTTTCCAGACTCCTGTTTCTCACCCTCTGTTTCCAGACTCCTGTTTCTCCCCCTCTGTTCCCAGACTCCTGTTTCTGCCCCTCTGTTTCCAGACTTCTGTTTCTCCCCCTCTGTTTCCAGACTCCTGTTTCTCCCCCTCTGTTTCCAGACTCCTGTTTCTCCCCCTCTGTTTCCAGACTCCTGTTTCTCCCCCTCTGTTTCCAGCCTCCTGTTTCTGCCCCTCAGTTTCCAACGTCCTGTTTCTCGCCCTCGGTTTCCAGACTCCTGTTTCTCCCCCTCTGTTTCCAGCCTCCTGTTTCTGCCCCTCTGTTTCCAGACTCCTGTTTCTCACCCTCTGTTTCCAGACTCCTGTTTCTCCCCCTCTGTTTCCAGACTCCTGTTTCTGCCCCTCTGTTTCCAGACTTCTGTTTCTCCCCCTCTGTTTCCAGACTCCTGTTTCTCCCCCTCTGTTTCCAGACTCCTGTTTCTCCCCTTCTGTTTCCAGACTCGTGTTTCTGCCCCTCTGTTTCCAGACTCATGTTTCTCACCGTCTGTTTCCAGACTCCTGTTTCTCACCGTGAGTTTCCAGACTCCTGTTTCTCCCCCTCTGTTTCCAGCCTCCTGTTTCTCCCCCTCTGTTTCCAGCCTCCTGTTTTTTCCCCTCTGTTTCCAGACTCCTGTTTCTGCCCCTCTGTTTCCAGCCTCCTGATTCTGCCCCTCTGTTTCCAGACTCCTGTTTCTCACCCTCTGTTTCCAGACTCCTGTTTCTCTCCCTCTGTTTCCAGACTCCTGTTTCTCCCCCTCTGCTTCCAGACTCCTGATTCTCACCCTCTGTTTCCACCCTCCTGATTCTCCCCATCTGTTTCCAGACTCCTGTTTCTCCCCCTCTGTTTCCAGACTCCTGTTTCTGCCCCTCTGTTTCCAGACTCCTGTTTCTCCCCCTCTGTTTCCAGACTCCTGTTTCTGCCCCTCTGTTTCCAGACTTCTGTTTCTCCCCCTCTGTTTCCAGACTCCTGTTTCTCCCCCTCTGCTTCCAGACTCCTGATTCACACCGTCTGTTTCCAGACTCCTGTTTCTCCCCCTCTGTTTCCAGACTCCAGTTTCACCCCCTCTGTTTCCAGACTCCTGTTTCTGCCCCTCTGTTTCCAGGCTCCTGTTTCTGCCCCTCTGTTTCCAGACTCCTGTTTCTGCCCCTCTGTTTCCAGACTCCTGTTTCTCCCCCTCTGTTTCCAGAATCCTGTTTCTCCCCCACTGTTTCCAGCCTCCTGTTTCTCCCCCTCTGTTTCCAGACTCCTGTTTCTCCCCCTCTGTTTCCAGACTCCTGTTTCTCCCCCTCTGTTTCCAGACTCCTGTTTCTGCCCCTCTGTTTCCAGACTCCTCTTTCTCCCCCTCAGTTTCCAGACTCCTGTTTCTCCCACTCTGTTTCCAGACTCCTGTTTCTGCCCCTCTGTTTCCAGACTTCTGTTTCTCCCCCTCTGTTTCCAGACTCCTGTTTCTCCCCCTCTGTTTCCAGACTCCTGTTTCTCCCCCTCTGTTTCCAGACTCCTGTTTCTCCCCCTCTGTTTCCAGACTCCTGTTTCTGCCCCTCTGTTTCCAGACTTCTGTTTCTCCCCCTCTGTTTCCAGACTCCTGCTTCTCCCCTCTGTTTCCAGACTCCTGTTTCTCCCCCTCTGTTTCCAGACTCCTGTTTCTGCCCCTCTGTTTCCAGCCTCCTGATTCTGCCCCTCTGTTTCCAGACTCCTGTTTCTCACCCTCTGTTTCCAGACTCCTGTTTGTCCCCCTCTGTTTCCAGACTCCTGTTTCTCCCCCTCTGCTTCCAGACTCCTGATTCTCACCCTCTGTTTCCAGACTCCTGTTTCTACCTCTCTGTTTCCAGACCCCTGTTTCTCCCCCTCTGTTTCCAGACTCCAGTTTCTGCCCCTCTGTTTCCACGCTCCTGTTTCTGCCCCTCTGTTTCCAGACTCCTGTTTCTGCCCCTCTGTTTCCAGCCTCCTGTTTCTCCCCCTCTGTTTCCTGACTCCTGGTTCTCCCCCTCTGATTCCAGCCTCCTGTTTCTGCCCCTCAGTTTCCAACCTCCTGTTTCTCGCCCTCGGTTTCCAGACCCCTGTTTCTCCCCCTCTGTTTCCAGCCTCCTGTTTCTGCCCCTCTGTTTCCAGACTCCTGTTTCTGCCCCTCTGTTTCCAGACTCCTGTTTCTGCCCCTCTGTTTCCAGACTCCTATTTCTCCCCCTCTGTTTCCAGGCTCCTGTTTCTGCCCCTCTGTTTCCAGACTCCTGTTTCTGCCTCTCTGTTTCCAGACTCCTGTTTCTCCCCCTCTGTTTCCAGACTCCTGTTTCTGCCCCTCTGTTTCCAGGCTCCTGTTTCTGCCCCTCTGTTTCCAGACTCCTGTTTCTGCCCCTCTGTTTCCAGCCTCCTGTTTCTCCCCCTCTGTTTCCAGACTCCTGTTTCTCCCCCTCTGTTCAAAGCCTCCTGTTTCTGCCCCTCAGTTTCCAACCTCCTGTTTCTCGCCCTCGGTTTCCAGACTCCTGTTTCTCCCCCTCTGTTTCCAGCCTCCTGTTTCTGCCCCTCTGTTTCCAGACTCCTGTTTCTCACCCTCTGTTTCCAGACTCCTGTTTCTGCCCCTCTGTTTCCAGACTTCTGTTTCTCCCCCTCTGTTTCCAGACTCCTGTTTCTCCCCCTCTGTTTCCAGCCTCCTGTTTCTCCCCCTCTGTTTCCAGACTCGAGTTTCTGCCCCTCTGTTTCCAGACTCCTTTTTCTCACCGTCTGTTTCCAGACTCCTGTTCCTCCCCCTCTGTTTCCAGACTCCTGTTTCTGCCCCTCTGTTTCCAGACTCCTGTTTCTCACCCTGAGTTTCCAGACTCCTGTTTCTCCCCCTCTGTTTCCAGCCTCCTGTTTCTCCCACTCTGTTTCCAGCCTCCTGTTTCTTCCCCTCTGTTTCCAGACTCCTGTTTCTGCCCCTCTGTTTCCAGCCTCCTGATTCTGCCCCTCTGTTTCCAGACTCCTGTTTCTCACCCTCTGTTTCCAGACTCCTGATTCTCTCCCTCTGTTTCCAGACTCCTGTTTCTCCCCCTCTGCTTCCAGACTCCTGATTCTCACCGTCTGTTTCCACCCTCCTGTTTCTCCCCCTCTGTTTCCAGACTCCTGTTTCTCCCCCTCTGTTTCCAGACTCCTGTTTCTCCCCCTCTGTTTCCAGACTCCTGTTTCTCCCCCTCTGTTTCCAGACTCCCGTTTCTGCCCCTCTGTTTCCAGACTCCTGTTTCTCCCCCTCTGTTTCCAGACTCCTGTTTCTCCCCCTCTGTTTCCAGACTCCTGTTTCTCCCCCTCTGTTTCCAGACTCCTGTTTCTGCCCCTCTGTTTCCAGACTCCTGTTTCTCCCCCTCTGTTTCCAGACTCCTGTTTCTCCCCCTCTGTTTCCAGACTCCTGTTTCTGCCCCTCTGTTTCCAGACTTCTGTTTCTCCCCCTCTGTTTCCAGACTCCTGCTTCTCCCCTCTGTTTCCAGACTCCTGTTTCTCCCCCTCTGTTTCCAGACTCCTGTTTCTGCCCCTCTGTTTCCAGCCTCCTGATTCTGCCCCTCTGTTTCCAGACTCCTGTTTCTCACCCTCTGTTTCCAGACTCCTGTTTGTCCCCCTCTGTTTCCAGACCCCTGTTTCTCCCCCTCTGCTTCCAGACTCCTGATTCTCACCCTCTGTTTCCAGACTCCTGTTTCTACCTCTCTGTTTCCAGACCCCTGTTTCTCCCCCTCTGTTTCCAGACTCCAGTTTCTGCCACTCTGTTTCCACGCTCCTGTTTCTGCCCCTCTGTTTCCAGACTCCTGTTTCTGCCCCTCTGTTTCCAGCCTCCTGTTTCTCCCCCTCTGTTTCCTGACTCCTGGTTCTCCCCCTCTGATTCCAGCCTCCTGTTTCTGCCCCTCAGTTTCCAACCTCCTGTTTCTCGCCCTCGGTTCCAAACCCCTGTTTCTCCCCCTCTGTTTCCAGCCTCCTGTTTCTGCCCCTCTGTTTCCAGACTCCTGTTTCTGCCCCTCTGTTTCCAGACTCCTGTTTCTGCCCCTCTGTTTCCAGACTCCTGTTTCTCCCCCTCTGTTTCCAGGCTCCTGTTTCTGCCCCTCTGTTTCCAGACTCCTGTTTCTGCCTCTCTGTTTCCAGACTCCTGTTTCTCCCCCTCTGTTTCCAGACTCCTGTTTCTGCCCCTCTGTTTCCAGGCTCCTGTTTCTGCCCCTCTGTTTCCAGACTCCTGTTTCTGCCCCTCTGTTTCCAGCCTCCTGTTTCTCCCCCTCTGTTTCCAGACTCCTGTTTCTCACCCTGAGTTTCCAGACTCCTGTTTCTCCCCCTCTGTTTCCAGCCTCCTGTTTCTCCCACTCTGTTTCCAGCCTCCTGTTTCTTCCCCTCTGTTTCCAGACTCCTGTTTCTGCCCCTCTGTTTCCAGCCTCCTGATTCTGCCCCTCTGTTTCCAGACTCCTGTTTCTCACCCTCTGTTTCCAGACTCCTGATTCTCTCCCTCTGTTTCCAGACTCCTGTTTCTCCCCCTCTGCTTCCAGACTCCTGATTCTCACCGTCTGTTTCCACCCTCCTGTTTCTCCCCCTCTGTTTCCAGACTCCTGTTTCTCCCCCACTGTTTCCAGACTCCTGTTTCTGCCCCTCTGTTTCCAGACTCCTGTTTCTCCCCCTCTGTTTCCAGACTCCCGTTTCTGCCCCTCTGTTTCCAGACTCCTGATTCTCCCCCTCTGTTTCCAGACTCCTGTTTCTCCCCCTCTGTTTCCAGACTCCTGTTTCTCCCCCTCTGTTTCCAGACTCCTGTTTCTGCCCCTCTGTTTCCAGCCTCCTGATTCTGCCCCACTGTTTCCAGACTCCTGTTTCTCCCCCTCTGTTTCCAGACTCCTGTTTCTCCCTCTCTGTTTCCAGACTCCTGTTTCTCCCCCTCTGCTTCCAGAATCCTGATTCTCACCGTCTGTTTCCAGACTCCTGTTTCTCCCCCTCTGTTTCCAGACTCCAGTTTCACCCCCTCTGTTTCCAGACTCCTGTTTCTGCCCCTCTGTTTCCAGGCTCCTGTTTCTGCCCCTCTGTTTCCAGACTCCTGTTTCTCCCCCTCTGTTTCCAGACTCTTGTTTCTCCCCCACTGTTTCCAGCCTCCTATTTCTGCCCCTCAGTTTCCAACCTCCTGTTTCTCCCCCTCTGTTTCCAGACTCCTGTTTCTCCCCCTCTGTTTCCAGACTCCTGTTTCTCCCCCTCTGTTTCCAGACTCCTGTTTCTCACCCTCTGTTTCCAGCCTCCTGATTCTGCCCCTCTGTTTCCAGACTCCTGTTTCTCACCATCTGCTTCCAGACTCCTGTTTCTCCCCCTCTGTTTCCAGACTCCTGTTTCTCCCCCTCTGCTTCCAGACTCCTGATTCTCACCCTCTGTTTCCAGACTCCTGTTTCTCACCCTGAGTTTCCAGACTCCTGTTTCTGCCCCTCTGTTTCCAGCCTCCTGATTCTGCCCCTCTGTATCCAGCCTCCTGTTTCTCCCCGACTGGTTCTACACTCCTGTTTCTGCCCCTCAGTTTCCAGCCTCCTGATTCTGCCCCTCTGTTTCCAGCCCCCTGTTTCTGCCCCTCTGTTTCCAGACTCCTGTTTCTCAACATTTGTTTCCAGACTCCTGTTTCTCCCCCTCTGTTTCCAGACTCCTGTTTCTCCCCTTCTGTTTCCAGCCTCCTGTTTCTCCCCCTCTGTTTCCAGCCTCCTGTTTCTCCCCCTCTGTTTCCAGACTCCTGTTTCTCCCCCTCTGTTTCCAGACTCCTGTTTCTGCCCCTCTGTTTCCAGCCTCCTGATTCTGCCCCTCTGTTTCCAGACTCCTGTTTCTCGCCCTCTGTTTCCAGACTCCTGTTTCTCCCCCTCTGTTTCCAGACTCTTGTTTCTCCCCCTCTGCTTCCAGTCTCCTGATTCTCACCGTCTGTTTCCAGACTCCTGTTTCTCCTCCTCTGTTTCCAGACTCCAGTTTCACCCCCTCTGTTTCCAGACTCCTGTTTCTCCCCCTCTGTTTCCAGACTCCTGTTTCTCCCCCTCTCTTTCCAGACTCCTGTTTCTGCCCCTCTGTTTCCAGACTTCTGTTTCTCCCCCTCTGTTTCCAGACTCCTGCTTCTCCCGCTCTGTTTCCAGACTCCTGTTTCTCCCCCTCTGTTTCCAGACTCCTGTTTCTGCCCCTCTGTTTCCAGCCTCCTGATTCTGCCCCTCTGTTTCCAGACTCCTGTTTCTCACCCTCTGTTTCCAGACTCCTGTTTCTCCCCCTCTGTTTCCAGACTCCTGTTTCTCCCCCTCTGCTTCCAGACTCCTGATTCTCACCCTCTGTTTCCAGACTCCTGTTTCTACCCCTCTGTTTCCAGACCCCTGTTTCTCCCCCTCTGATTCCAGACTCCAGTTTCTGCCCCTCTGTTTCCACGCTCCTGTTTCTGCCCCTCTGTTTCCAGACTCCTGTTTCTGCCCCTCTGTTTCCAGCCTCCTGTTTCTCCCCCTCTGTTTCCTGACTCCTGGTTCTCCCCCTCTGATTCCAGCCTCCTGTTTCTGCCCCTCAGTTTCCAACCTCCTGTTTCTCGCCCTCGGTTTCCAGACTCCTGTTTCTCCCCCTCTGTTTCCAGCCTCCTGTTTCTGCCCCTCTGTTTCCAGACTCCTGTTTCTGCCCCTCTGTTTCCAGCCTCCTGTTT
The DNA here is from genome assembly GCF_965287045.1 of Carcharhinus amblyrhynchos. Lineage (NCBI taxonomy): Eukaryota > Metazoa > Chordata > Chondrichthyes > Carcharhiniformes > Carcharhinidae > Carcharhinus > Carcharhinus amblyrhynchos. The sequence continues at coordinate 7,236 of NW_027649874.1, forward strand.
CTCCCCCTCTGTTTCCTGACTCCTGGTTCTCCCCCTCTGATTCCAGCCTCCTGTTTCGGCCCCTCAGTTTCCAACCTCCTGTTTCTCGCCCTCGGTTCCAAACCCCTGTTTCTCCCCCTCTGTTTCCAGCCTCCTGTTTCTGCCCCTCTGTTTCCAGACTCCTGTTTCTGCCCCTCTGTTTCCAGACTCCTGTTTCTGCCCCTCTGTTTCCAGACTCCTGTTTCTCCCCCTCTGTTTCCAGGCTCCTGTTTCTGCCCCTCTGTTTCCAGACTCCTGTTTCTGCCTCTCTGTTTCCAGACTCCTGTTTCTCCCCCTCTGTTTCCAGACTCCTGTTTCTGCCCCTCTGTTTCCAGGCTCCTGTTTCTGCCCCTCTGTTTCCAGACTCCTGTTTCTGCCCCTCTGTTTCCAGCCTCCTGTTTCTCCCCCTCTGTTTCCAGACTCCTGTTTCTCACCCTGAGTTTCCAGACTCCTGTTTCTCCCCCTCTGTTTCCAGCCTCCTGTTTCTCCCACTCTGTTTCCAGCCTCCTGTTTCTTCCCCTCTGTTTCCAGACTCCTGTTTCTGCCCCTCTGTTTCCAGCCTCCTGATTCTGCCCCTCTGTTTCCAGACTCCTGTTTCTCACCCTCTGTTTCCAGACTCCTGATTCTCTCCCTCTGTTTCCAGACTCCTGTTTCTCCCCCTCTGCTTCCAGACTCCTGATTCTCACCGTCTGTTTCCACCCTCCTGTTTCTCCCCCTCTGTTTCCAGACTCCTGTTTCTCCCCCTCTGTTTCCAGACTCCTGTTTCTGCCCCTCTGTTTCCAGACTCCTGTTTCTCCCCCTCTGTTTCCAGACTCCCGTTTCTGCCCCTCTGTTTCCAGACTCCTGTTTCTCCCCCTCTGTTTCCAGACTCCTGTTTCTCCCCCTCTGTTTCCAGACTCCTGTTTCTCCCCCTCTGTTTCCAGACTCCTGTTTCTGCCCCTCTGTTTCCAGCCTCCTGATTCTGCCCCACTGTTTCCAGACTCCTGTTTCTCCCCCTCTGTTTCCAGACTCCTGTTTCTCCCTCTCTGTTTCCAGACTCCTGTTTCTCCCCCTCTGCTTCCAGAATCCTGATTCTCACCGTCTGTTTCCAGACTCCTGTTTCTCCCCCTCTGTTTCCAGACTCCAGTTTCACCACCTCTGTTTCCAGACTCCTGTTTCTGCCCCTCTGTTTCCAGGCTCCTGTTTCTGCCCCTCTGTTTCCAGACTCCTGTTTCTCCCCCTCTGTTTCCAGACTCTTGTTTCTCCCCCACTGTTTCCAGCCTCCTATTTCTGCCCCTCAGTTTCCAACCTCCTGTTTCTCCCCCTCTGTTTCCAGACTCCTGTTTCTCCCCCTCTGTTTCCAGACTCCTGTTTCTCCCCCTCTGTTTCCAGACTCCTGTTTCTCCCCCTCTGTTTCCAGACTCCTGTTTCTGCCCCTCTGTTTCCAGACTCCTGTTTCTCCCCCTCTGTTTCCAGACTCCCGTTTCTGCCCCTCTGTTTCCAGACTCCTGTTTCTCCCCCTCTGTTTCCAGACTCCTGTTTCTCCCCCTCTGTTTCCAGACTCCTGTTTCTCCCCCTCTGTTTCCAGACTCCAGTTTCTGCCCCTCTGTTTCCAGCCTCCTGATTCTGCCCCACTGTTTCCAGACTCCTGTTTCTCCCCCTCTGTTTCCAGACTCCTGTTTCTCCCTCTCTGTTTCCAGACTCCTGTTTCTCCCCCTCTGCTTCCAGAATCCTGATTCTCACCGTCTGTTTCCAGACTCCTGTTTCTCCCCCTCTGTTTCCAGACTCCAGTTTCACCCCCTCTGTTTCCAGACTCCTGTTTCTGCCCCTCTGTTTCCAGGCTCCTGTTTCTGCCCCTCTGTTTCCAGACTCCTGTTTCTCCCCCTCTGTTTCCAGACTCTTGTTTCTCCCCCACTGTTTCCAGCCTCCTATTTCTGCCCCTCAGTTTCCAACCTCCTGTTTCTCCCCCTCTGTTTCCAGACTCCTGTTTCTCCCCCTCTGTTTCCAGACTCCTGTTTCTCCCCCTCTGTTTCCAGACTCCTGTTTCTCACCCTCTGTTTCCAGCCTCCTGATTCTGCCCCTCTGTTTCCAGACTCCTGTTTCTCACCATCTGCTTCCAGACTCCTGTTTCTCCCCCTCTGTTTCCAGACTCCTGTTTCTCCCCCTCTGCTTCCAGACTCCTGATTCTCACCCTCTGTTTCCAGACTCCTGTTTCTCACCCTGAGTTTCCAGACTCCTGTTTCTGCCCCTCTGTTTCCAGCCTCCTGATTCTGCCCCTCTGTATCCAGCCTCCTGTTTCTCCCCGACTGGTTCTACACTCCTGTTTCTGCCCCTCAGTTTCCAGCCTCCTGATTCTGCCCCTCTGTTTCCAGCCCCCTGTTTCTGCCCCTCTGTTTCCAGACTCCTGTTTCTCAACATTTGTTTCCAGACTCCTGTTTCTCCCCCTCTGTTTCCAGACTCCTGTTTCTCCCCTTCTGTTTCCAGCCTCCTGTTTCTCCCCCTCTGTTTCCAGCCTCCTGTTTCTCCCCCTCTGTTTCCAGACTCCTGTTTCTCCCCCTCTGTTTCCAGACTCCTGTTTCTGCCCCTCTGTTTCCAGCCTCCTGATTCTGCCCCTCTGTTTCCAGACTCCTGTTTCTCGCCCTCTGTTTCCAGACTCCTGTTTCTCCCCCTCTGTTTCCAGACTCTTGTTTCTCCCCCTCTGCTTCCAGTCTCCTGATTCTCACCGTCTGTTTCCAGACTCCTGTTTCTCCTCCTCTGTTTCCAGACTCCAGTTTCACCCCCTATGTTTCCAGACTCCAGTTTCTGCCCCTCTGTTTCCAGGCTCCTGTTTCTGCCCCTCTGTTTCCAGACTCCTGTTTCTGCCCCTCTGTTTCCAGACTCCTGTTTCTCCCCCTCTGTTTCCAGACTCCTGTTTCTCCCCCACTGTTTCCAGCCTCCTGTTTCTCCCCCTCTGTTTCCAGACTCCTGTTTCTCCCCCTCTGTTTCCAGACTCCTGTTTCTCCCCCTCTGTTTCCAGACTCCTGTTTCTGCCACTCTGTTTCCAGACTCCTGTTTCTCCCCATCTGTTTCCAGACTCCTGTTTCTCCCCCTCTGTTTCCAGACTCCTGTTTCTGCCCCTCTGTTTCCAGACTTCTGTTTCTCCCCCTCTGTTTCCAGACTCCTGTTTCTCCCCCTCTGTTTCCAGACTCCTGTTTCTCCCCCTCTGTTTCCAGACTCCTGTTTCTCCCCCTCTCTTTCCAGACTCCTGTTTCTGCCCCTCTGTTTCCAGACTTCTGTTTCTCCCCCTCTGTTTCCAGACTCCTGCTTCTCCCGCTCTGTTTCCAGACTCCTGTTTCTCCCCCTCTGTTTCCAGACTCCTGTTTCTGCCCCTCTGTTTCCAGCCTCCTGATTCTGCCCCTCTGTTTCCAGACTCCTGTTTCTCACCCTCTGTTTCCAGACTCCTGTTTCTCCCCCTCTGTTTCCAGACTCCTGTTTCTCCCCCTCTGCTTCCAGACTCCTGATTCTCACCCTCTGTTTCCAGACTCCTGTTTCTACCCCTCTGTTTCCAGACCCCTGTTTCTCCCCCTCTGATTCCAGACTCCAGTTTCTGCCCCTCTGTTTCCACGCTCCTGTTTCTGCCCCTCTGTTTCCAGACTCCTGTTTCTGCCCCTCTGTTTCCAGCCTCCTGTTTCTCCCCCTCTGTTTCCTGACTCCTGGTTCTCCCCCTCTGATTCCAGCCTCCTGTTTCTGCCCCTCAGTTTCCAACCTCCTGTTTCTCGCCCTCGGTTTCCAGACTCCTGTTTCTCCCCCTCTGTTTCCAGCCTCCTGTTTCTGCCCCTCTGTTTCCAGACTCCTGTTTCTGCCCCTCTGTTTCCAGACTCCTGTTTCTGCCCCTCTGTTTCCAGACTCCTGTTTCTTCCCCTCTGTTTCCAGACTCCTGTTTCTGCCCCTCTGTTTCCAGACTCCTGTTTCTGCCTCTCTGTTTCCAGACTCCTGTTTCTCCCCCTCTGTTTCCAGACTCCTGTTTCTGCCCCTCTGTTTCCAGGCTCCTGTTTCTGCCCCTCTGTTTCCAGACTCCTGTTTCTCCCCCTCTGTTTCCAGACTCCTGTTTCTCCCCCTCTGCTTCCAGACTCCTGTTTCTCCCCCTCGGTTTCCAGACTCCTGTTTCTCCCCCTCTGTTTCCAGACTCCTGTTTCTCCCCTTCTGTTTCCAGACTCGTGTTTCTGCCCCTCTGTTTCCAGACTCCTGTTTCTCACCGTCTGTTTCCAGACTCCTGTTCCTCCCCCTCTGTTTCCAGACTCCTGTTTCTGCCCCTCTGTTTCCAGACTCCTGTTTCTCACCGTGAGTTTCCAGACTCCTGTTTCTCCCCCTCTGTTTCCAGCCTCCTGTTTCTCCCCCTCTGTTTCCAGCCTCCTGTTTTTTCCCCTCTGTTTCCAGACTCCTGTTTCTGCCCCTCTGTTTCCAGCCTCCTGTTTCTGCCCCTCTGTTTCCAGACTTCTGTTTCTCACCCTCTGTTTCCAGACTCCTGTTTCTCTCCCTCTGTTTCCAGACTCCTGTTTCTCCCCCTCTGCTTCCAGACTCCTGATTCTCACCCTCTGTTTCCACCCTCCTGTTTCTCCCCCTCTGTTTCCAGACTCCTGTTTCTCCCCCTCTGTTTCCAGACTCCTGTTCCTGCCCCTCTGTTTCCAGACTCCTGTTTCTCCCCCTCTGTTTCCAGACTCCTGTTTCTGCCCCTCTGTTTCCAGACTTCTGTTTCTCCCCCTCTGTTTCCAGACTACTGTTTCTCCCCCTCTGTTTCCAGACTCCTGTTTCTCCCCCTCTGTTTCCAGCCTCCTGATTCTGCCCCTCTGTTTCCAGACTCCTGTTTCTCACCCTCTGTTTCCAGACTCCTGTTTCTCCCCCTCTGTTTCCAGACTCCTGTTTCTCCCCCTCTGCTTCCAGACTCCTGATTCTCACCGTCTGTTTCCAGACTCCTGTTTCTCCCCCTCTGTTTCCAGACTCCTGTTTCTCCCCCTCTGTTTCCAGACTCCAGTTTCACCCCCTCTGTTTCCAGACTCCTGTTTCTGCCCCTATGTTTCCAGGCTCCTGTCTCTGCCCCTCTGTTTCCAGACTCCTGTTTCTGCCCCTCTGTTTCCAGACTCCTGTTTCTCCCCCTCTGTTTCCAGACTCCTGTTTCTCCCCCACTGTTTCCAGCCTCCTGTTTCTCCCCCTCTGTTTCCAGACTCCTGTTTCTCCCCCTCTGTTTCCAGACTCCTGTTTCTCCCCCTCTGTTTCCAGACTCCTGTTTCTGCCCCTCTGTTTCCAGACTCCTGTTTCTCCCCCTCTGTTTCCAGACCCCTGTTTCTCCCCCTCTGTTTCCAGACTCCTGTTTCTGCCCCTCTGTTTCCAGACTTCTGTTTCTCCCCCACTGTTTCCAGACTCCTGTTTCTCCCCCTCTGTTTCCAGACTCCTGTTTCTCCCCCTCTGTTTCCAGACTCCTGTTTCTCCCCCTCTGTTTCCAGACTCCTGTTTCTGCCCCTCTGTTTCCAGACTTCTGTTTCTCCCCCTCTGTTTCCAGACTCCTGCTTCTCCCGCTCTGTTTCCAGAATCCTTTTTCTCCCCCTCTGTTTCCAGACTCCTGTTTCTGCCCCTCTGTTTCCAGCCTCCTGATTCTGCCCCTCTGTTTCCAGACTCCTGTTTCTCACCCTCTGTTTCCAGACTCCTGTTTCTCCCCCTCTGTTTCCAGACTCCTGTTTCTCTCCCTCTGCTTCCAGACTCCTGATTCTCCTCCTCTGTTTCCAGCCTCCTGTTTCTACCCCTCTGTTTCCAGACCCCTTTTTCTCCCCCTCTGTTTCCAGACTCCAGTTTCTGCCCCTCTGTTTCCACGCTCCTGTTTCTGCCCCTCTGTTTCCAGACTCCTGTTTCTGCCCCTCTGTTTCCAGCCTCCTGTTTCTCCCCCTCTGTTTCCTGACTCCTGGTTCTCCCCCTCTGATTCCAGCCTCCTGTTTCTGCCCCTCAGTTTCCAACCTCCTGTTTCTCGTCCTCGGTTTACAGACTCCTGTTTCTCCCCCTCTGTTTCCAGCCTCCTGTTTCTGCCCCTCTGTTTCCAGACTCTTGTTTCTGCCACTCTGTTTCCAGACTCCTGTTTCTGCCACTCTGTTTCCAGTCTCCTGTTTCTCCCCCTCTGTTTCCTGACTCCTGTTTCTGCCCCTCTGTTTCCAGACTCCTGTTTCTGCCCCTCTGTTTCCAGACTCCTGTTTCTCCCCCTCTGTTTCCAGACTCCTGTTTCTCCCCCTCTGTTTCCAGACTCCTGTTTCTCCCTCTCTGTTCAAAGCCTCCTGTTACTGCCCCTCAGTTTCCAACCTCCTGTTTCTCGCCCTCGGTTTCCAGACTCCTGTTTCTCCCCCTCTGTTTCCAGCCTCCTGTTTCTGCCCCTCTGTTTCCAGACTCCTGTTTCTCACCCTCTGTTTCCAGACTCCTGTTTCTGCCCCTCTGTTTCCAGACTTCTGTTTCTCCCCCTCTGTTTCCAGACTCCTGTTTCTCCCCCTCTGTTTCCAGCCTCCTGTTTCTCCCCCTCTGTTTCCAGACTCGTGTTTCTGCCCCTCTGTTTCCAGACTCCTTTTTCTCACCGTCTGTTTCCAGACTCCTGTTCCTCCCCCTCTGTTTCCAGACTCCTGTTACTGCCCCTCTGTTTCCAGACTCCTGTTTCTCACCCTGAGTTTCCAGACTCCTGTTTCTCCCCCTCTGTTTCCAGCCTCCTGTTTCTCCCCCTCTGTTTCCAGCCTCCTGTTTCTTCCCCTCTGTTTCCAGACTCCTGTTTCTGCCCCTCTGTTTCCAGCCTCCTGATTCTGCCCCTCTGTTTCCAGACTCCTGTTTCTCACCCTCTGTTTCCAGACTCCTGATTCTCTCCCTCTGTTTCCGGACTCCTGTTTCTCCCCCTCTGCTTCCAGACTCCTGATTCTCACCGTCTGTTTCCACCCTCCTGTTTCTCCCCCTCTGTTTCCAGACTCCTGTTTCTCCCCCTCTGTTTCCAGACTCCTGTTTCTGCCCCTCTGTTTCCAGACTCCTGTTTCTCCCCCTCTGCTTCCAGACTCCTGTTTCTGCCCCTCTGTTTCCAGACTCCTGTTTTTCCCCTCTGTTTCCAGACTCCTGTTTCTCCCCCTCTGTTTCCAGACTCCTGTTTCTGCCCCTCTGTTTCCAGACTCCTGTTTCTGCCCCTCTGTTTCCAGCCTCCTGATTCTGCCCCTCTGTTCCCAGACTCCTGTTTCTCACCCTCTGTTTCCAGACTCCTGTTTCTCCTTCTCTGTTTCCAGACTCCTGTTTCTCCCCCTCTGCTTCCAGACTCCTGATTCTCACCGTCTGTTTCCAGACTCCTGTTTCTCCCCCTCTGTTTCCAGACTCCAGTTTCACCCCCTCTGTTTCCAGACTCCTGTTTCTGCCCCTCTGTTTCCAGGCACCTGTTTCTGCCCCTCTGTTTCCAGACTCCTGTTTCTGCCCCTCTGTTTCCAGACTCCTGTTTCTCCCCCTCTGTTTCCAGACTCTTGTTTCTCCCCCACTGTTTCCAGCCTCCTATTTCTGCCCCTCAGTTTCCAACCTCCTGTTTCTCCCCCTCTGTTTCCAGACTCCTGTTTCTCCCCCTCTGTTTCCAGACTCCTGTTTCTCCCCCTCTGTTTCCAGACTCCTGTTTCTCACCCTCTGTTTCCAGCCTCCTGATTCTGCCCCTCTATTTCCAGACTCCTGTTTCTCACCATCTGCTTCCAGACTCCTGTTTCTCCCCCTCTGTTTCCAGACTCCTGTTTCTCCCCCTCTGCTTCCAGACTCCTGATTCTCACCCTCTGTTTCCAGACTCCTGTTTCTCACCCTGAGTTTCCAGACTCCTGTTTCTGCCCCTCTGTTTCCAGCCTCCTGATTCTGCCCCTCTGTATCCAGCCTCCTGTTTCTCCCCGACTGGTTCTACACTCCTGTTTCTGCCCCTCAGTTTCCAGCCTCCTGTTTCTGCCCCTCTGTTTCCAGCCTCCTGTTTCTGCCCCTCTGTTTCCAGACTCCTGTTTCTCAACATTTGTTTCCAGACTCCTGTTTCTCCCCCTCTGTTTCCAGACTCCTGTTTCTGCCCCTCTGTTTCTAGACTCCAGTTTCTCCCCCTCTGTTTCCAGACTCCTGTTTCTCCCCCTCTGTTTCCAGACTCCTGTTTCTGCCCCTCTGTTTCCAGACTCCTGTTTCTCACCATTTGTTTCCAGAATCCTGTTTGTCCCCCTCTGTTTCCAGACTCCTGTTTCTGCCCCTCTGTTTCCAGACTCCTGTATCTCACCATCTGTTTCCAGACTTCTGTTTCTCCCCCTCTGTTTCCAGACTCCTGTTTCTGCCCCTCTATTTCCAGACTCCTGTTTCTGCCTCTCTGTATCCAGACTCCTGTTTCTCACCCTCTGTTTCCAGACTCCTGTTTCTGCCCCTCTGTTTCCAGGCTCCTGTTTCTGCCCCTCTGTTTCCAGACTCCTGTTTCTGCACCTCTGTTTCCACCCACCTGTTTCTCCCCCTCTGTTTCCAGACTCCTGTTTCTCCCCCTCTGTTTCCAGCCTCCTGATTTTGCCCCTCAGTTTCCAACCTCCTGATTCTCGCCCTCTGTTTCCAGACTCCTGTTTCTCCCCCTCTGTTTCCAGACTCCAGTTTCACCCCCTCTGTTTCCAGACCCCTGTTTCTGCCCCTCTGTTTACAGGCTCCTGTTTCTGCCCCTCTGTTTCCAGACTCCTGTTTCTGCCCCTCTGTTTCCAGACTCCTGTTTCTCCCCCTCTGTTTCCAGACTCTTGTTTCTCCCCCACTGTTTCCAGCCTCCTATTCCTGCCCCTCAGTTTCTAACCTCCTGTTTCTCCCCCTCTGTTTCCAGACTCCTGTTTCTCCCCCTCTGTTTCCAGACTCCTGTTTCCCCCCCTCTGTTTCCAGACTCCTGTTTCTCACCCTCTGTTTCCAGCCTCCTGATTCTGCCCCTCTATTTCCAGACTCCTGTTTCTCACCATCTGCTTCCAGACTCCTGTTTCTCCCCCTCTGTTTCCAGACTCCTGTTTCTCCCCCTCTGCTTCCAGACTCCTGATTCTCACCCTCTGTTTCCAGACTCCTGTTTCTCACCCTGAGTTTCCAGACTCCTGTTTCTGCCCCTCTGTTTCCAGCCTCCTGATTCTGCCCCTCTGTATCCAGCCTCCTGTTTCTCCCCTACTGGTTCTACACTCCTGTTTCTGCCCCTCAGTTTCCAGCCTCCTGTTTCTGCCCCTCTGTTTCCAGCCTCCTGTTTCTGCCCCTCTGTTTCCAGACTCCTGTTTCTCAACATTTGTTTCCAGACTCCTGTTTCTCCCCCTCTGTTTCCAGACTCCTGTTTCTGCCCCTCAGTTTCCAGACTCCAGTTTCTCCCCCTCTGTTTCCAGATTCCTGTTTCTCCCCCTCTGTTTCCTGACTCCTGTTTCTGCCCCTCTGTTTCCAGACTCCTGTTTCGCACCATTTGTTTCCAGAATCCTGTTTCTCCCCCTCTGTTTCCAGACTCCTGTTTCTGCCCCTCTGTTTCCAGACTCCTGTATCTCACCATCTGTTTCCAGACTTCTGTTTCTCCCCCTCTGTTTCCAGACTCCTGTTTCTGCCCCTCTGTTTCCAGACTCCTTTTTCTGCCTCTCTGTTTCCAGACTCCTGTTTCTCCACCTCTGTTTCCAGACTCCTGTTTCTGCCCCTCTGTTTCCAGTCTCCTGTTTCTGCCCCTCTGTTTCCAGACTCCTGTTTCTGCACCTCTGTTTCCAGCCACCTGTTTCTCCCCCTCTGTTTCCAGACTCCTGTTTCCCCCCTCTGTTTCCAGCCTCCTGATTTTGCCCCTCAGTTTCCAACCTCCTGATTCTCGCCCTCTGTTTCCAGACTCCTGTTTCACCCCCTCTGTTTCCAGCCTCCTGATTCTGCCCCTCTGTTTCCAGACTCTTGTTTCTCACCCTCTGTTTCCAGGCTCCTGTTTCTCCCCCACTGTTTTCAGACTCCTGTTTCTGACCCTCTGTTTCCAGACTCCTGTTTCTCCCCCTCTGTTTCCAGACTCCTGTTTCTCCCCCCCTGTTTCCAGACTCCTGTTTCTCCCCCTCTGTTTCCAGACTCCTGTTTCTGCCCCTCTGTTTCCAGACACCTGTTTCTCACCATCTGTTTCCAGCCTCCTGTTTCTGCCCCTCAGTTTCCAACCTCCTGTTTCTCGCCCTCTGTTTCCAGTCTCCCTTTTCTCCCCCTCTGTTTCCAGCCTCCTGTTTCTGCCCCTCTGTTTCCAGACTCCTGTTTCTCACCCTCTGTTTCCAGCCTCCTGTTTCTCCGCCTCAGTTTCCAGACGCATGTTTCTGCCCCTCTGTTTCCAGACTCCTGTTTCTGCCCCTCTGTTTCCAGACTCCTGTTTCTCCGCCTCTGTTTCCAGACTCCTGTTTCTCCCCCTCTGTTTCCAGACTCCTGTTTCTGCCCCTCTGTTTCCAGACTCCTGTTTCTCCCCCTCTGTTTCCAGACTCCTGTTTCTCCCCCTCTGTTTCCAGACTCCTGTTTCTGCCCCTCTGTTTCCAGACTCCTGTTTCTGCCCCTCTGTATCCAGACTCCTGTTTCTCACCCTGAGTTTCCAGACTCCTGTTTCTCCCCCTCTGTTTCCAGCCTCCTGTTTCTCACCATGTGTTTCCAGCCTCCTGTTTCTTCCCCTCTGTTTCCAGACTCCTGTTTCTCCCCCTCTGTTTCAGGCCTTCTGATTCTGCCCCTCTGTTCCCAGACTCCTGTTTCTCACCCTCTGTTTCCAGACTCCTGTTTCTCCCCCTCTGTTTCCAGACTCCTGTTTCTCCCCCTCTGCTTCCAGACTCCAGATTCTCACCCTCTGTTTCCTGACTCCTGTTTCTCCCCCTCTCTTTCCAGACTCCTGTTTCTCCCCCTCTGTTTCCAGACTCCTATTTCTGCCCCTCTGTTTCCAGGCTCCTGTTTGTGCCCCTCTGTTTCCAGACTCCTGTTTCTGCCCCTCTGTTTCCAGCCTCCTGTTTCTCCCCCTCTGTTTCCAGACTCCTGTTTCTCCCTCCCTGTTTCCAGCCTCCTGTTTCTGCCCCTCAGTTTCGAACCTCCAGTTTCTCGCCCTCTGTTTCCAGACTCCTGTTTCTCCCCCTCTGTTTCCAGCCTCCTGTTTCTGCCCCTCTGTTTCCAGGCTCCTGGTTCTCACCATTTGTTTCCAGACTCCTTTTTGTCCCCCTCTGTTTCCAGACTCCTGTTTCTGCCCCTCTGTTTCCAGACTCCTGTTTCTCCCCCTCTGTTTCCAGACTCCTGTTTCTCCCCCTCTGTTTCCAGACTCCTGTTTCTCCCCCTCTGTTTCCAGACTCCTGTTTCTGCCCCTCTGTTTCCAGACTCCTGTTTCTCACCATTTGTTTCCAGACTCCTGTTTCTCCCCCTCTGGATCCAGACTCCTGCTTCTTCCCCTCTGTTTCCAGACTCCTGTTTCTGCCCGTCTGTTTCCAGACTCCTGTTTCTCCCCCTCTGTTTCCAGACTCCTGTTTCTGCCCCTCTTTTTCCAGACTCCTGTTTCTCGCCCTCTGTTTCCAGCCTCCTGTTTCTCCCCCTCTGTTTACAGACTCCTGTATCTCCCCCTCTGTTTCCAGACTCCGCTTTCTCCCCCTCTGTTTCCAGACTCCTGTTTCTGCCCCTCTGTTTCCAGACTCCTGTTTCTCACCATCTTATTCCAGGCTGCTGTTTCTCCCCCTCTGTTTCCAGACTCCTGTTTCTGTCCCTCTGTTTCCAGACTCCTGTTTCTAACCCTGAGTTTCCAGACTCCTGTTTCTCCCCCTCTGTTTCCAGCCTCCTGTTTCTCACCCTCTGCATCCAGCCTCCTGTTTCTTCCCCTCTGTTTCCAGACTCCTGTTTCTGCCCCTCTGTTTCCAGACTCCTGTTTCTGCCCCTCTGTGTCCTGACCCCTGTTTCTGCCTCTCTGTTCCCAGACTCCTGATTCTCCCCCTCTGTTTCCAGACTCCTGTTTCTCCCCCTCTGTTTCCAGGCTCCTGTTTCTGCCCCTCTGTTTCCAGACTCCTGTTTCTGCCCCTCTGTTTCCAGCCTCCTGTTTCTCCCCCTCTGTTTCCAGACTCCTGTTTCTCCCCCTCTGTTTCCAGCCTCCTGTTTCTGCCCCTCAGTTTCCAACCTCCTGTTTCTCGGCCTCTGATTCCAGACTCCTGTTTCTCCCCCTCTGTTTCCAGCCTCCTGTTTCTGCCCCTCTGTTTCCAGACTCATGTTTCTCACCCTCTGTTTCCAGACTCCTGTTTCTCCCCCTCTGTTTCCAGACACCTGTTTCTGCCCCTCTGTTTCCAGACTTCTGTTTCTCCCCCTCTGTTTCCAGACTCCTGTTTCTCCCCCTCTGTTTCCAGACTCCTGTTTCTCCCCCTCTGTTTCCAGACTCCTGTTTCTGCCCCTCTGTTTCCAGACTCCTGTTTCTCACCCTGAGTTTCCAGACTCCTGTTTCTCCCCCTCTGTTTCCAGACTCCTGTTTCTCACCCTCAGTTTCCAGCCTCCTGTTTCTTCCCCTCTGTTTCCAGACTCCTGTTTCTGCCCCTCAGATTCCAGCCTCCTGATTCTGACCCACTGTTTCCAGACTCCTGTTTCTCACCCTCTGTTTCCAGAGTCCTGTTTCTCCCCCTCTGTTTCCAGACTCCTGTTTCTCCCCCTCTGCTTCCAGACTCCTGATTCTCACCCTCTGTTTCCAGACTCCTGTTTCTCCCCCTCTGTTTCCAGACTCCTGTTTCTCCCCCTCTGTTTCCAGACTCCTGTTTCTGCCCCTCTGTTTCCAGGCTCCTGTTTCTGCCCCTCTGTTTCCAGACTCCTGTTTCCGCCCCTCTGTTTCCAGCCTCCTGTTTCTCCCCCTCTGTTTCCAGACTCCTGTTTCTCCCCCTCTGTTTCCAGCCTCCTGTTTCTGCCCCTCAGTTTCCAACCTCCTGTTTCTCGCCCTCTGTTTCCAGACTCCTGTTTCTCCCCCTCTGTTTCCAGCCTCCTGTTTCTGCCCCTCTGTTTCCAGACTCCTGTTTCTCACCCTCTGTTTCCCGACTCCTGTTTCTCCCCCTCTGTTTCCAGACTCCTGTTTCTGCCCCTCTGTTTCCAGACTCCTGTTTCTGCCCCTCTGTTTCCAGACTCCTGTTTCTCCCCCTCTGTTTCCAGACTCCTGTTTCTCGCCCTCTGTTTCCAGACTCCTGTTTCTCACAATCTGTTTCCAGACTCCTGTTTCTCCCCCTCTGTTTCCAGACTCCTGTTTCTGCCCCTCTGTTTCCAGACTCCTGTTTCTCACCCTGAGTTTCCAGACTCCTGTTTCTCCGCCTCTGTTTCCAGCCTCCTGTTTTCACCCTCTGTTTCCAGCCTCCTGTTTCTTCCCCACTGTTTCCAGACTCCTGTTTCTGGCCCTCTGTTTCCAGACTCCTGTTTCTGCCCCTCTGTTTCCAGACTTCTGTTTCTCCCTCTCTGTTTCCAGACCCCTGTATCTGCCCCTCTGTTTCCATACTCCTGTTCCTGCCTCTCTGTTTCCAGACTCCTGTTTCTGCCCCTCTGTTTCCAGAATCCTGTTTCTGCCCCTCTGTTTCCAGACTCCTGTTTCTGCCCCTCTGTTTCCAGACTCCTGTTTCTGCCCCTCTGTTTCCAGCCTCCTGTTTCTCCCCCTCTGTTTCCAGACTCCTGATTCTCCCCCTCTGTTTCCAGCCTCCTGTTTCTGCCCCTCAGTTTCCAACCTCCTGTTTCTCGCACTCTGTTTCCAGACTCCTGTTTCTCCCCCTCTGTTTCCAGCCTCCTGTTTCTGCCCCTCTGTTTCCAGACTTCTGTTTCTCCCCCTCTGTTTCCAGACACCTGTTTCTCCCCCTCTGTTTCCAGACTCCTGTTTCTCCCCCTCTGTTTCCAGACTCCTGTTTCTGCCCCTCTGTTTCCAGCCTCCTGATTCTGCCCCTCTGATTCCTGACTCCTGTTTCTCACCCTCTGTTTCCAGACTCCTGTTTCTCCCCCTCTGTTTCCAGACTCCTGTTTCTCCCCCTCTGCTTCCAGACTCCTGATTCTCACCCTCTGGTTCCAGACTCCTGTTTCTCCCCCTCTGTTTCCAGACTCCTGTTTCTCCCCCTCTGTTTCCACACTCCTGTTTCTGCCCCTCTGTTTCCAGACTCCTGTTTCTGCCCCTCTGTTTCCAGCCTCCTGTTTCTCCCCCTCTGTTTCCAGACTCCTGTTTCTCCCCCTCTGTTTCCAGCCTCCTGTTTCTGCCCCTCAGTTTCCATCCTCCTGTTTCTCGCCCTCTGTATCTGGACTCCTGTTTCTCCCCCTCTGTTTCCAGCCTCCTGTTTCTGCCCCTCTGTTTCCAGACTCCTGTTTCTCACCCTCTGTTTCCAGACTCCTGTTTGTCCCCTCTGTTTCCAGACTCCTGTTTCTGCCCCTCTGTTTCCAGACTCCTGTTTCTGCCCCTCTGTTTCCAGGCTCCTGTTTCTGCCCCTCTGTTTCCAGACTCCTGTTTCTGCACCTCTGTTTCCAGCCTCCTGTTTCTCCCCCTCTGTTTCCAGACTCCTGTTTCTCCCCCTCTGCTTCCAGCCTCCTGTTTCTGCCCCTCAGTTTCCAACCTCCTGTTTCTCGCCCTCTGTTTCCAGACTCCTGTTTCTGCCCCTCTGTTTCCAGACTTCTGTTTCTCCCCCTCTGTTTCCAGACTCCTGTTTCTCCCCCTCTGTTTCCAGACTCCTGTTTCTCCCCCTCTGTTTCCAGTCTCGTGTTTCTGCCCCTCTGTTTCCAGACTCCAGTTTCTCACCGTCTGTTTCCAGACTCCTGTTCCTCCTCCTCTGTTTCCTGACTCCTGTTTCTGCCCCTCTGTTTCCAGACTCCTGTGTCTCACCCTGAGTTTCCAGACTCCTGTTTCTCCCCCTCTGTTTCCAGCCTCCTGTTTCTCCCCCTCTGTTTCCAGCCTCCTGTTTCTTCCCCTCTGTTTCCAGAGTCCTGTTTCTGCCCCTCTGTTTCCAGCCTCCTGATTCTGCCCCTCTGTTTCCAGACTCCTGTTTCTCACCCTCTGTTTCCAGACTCCTGTTTCTCTCCCTTTGTTTCCAGACTCCTGTTTCTCCCCCTCTGCTTCCAGACTCCTGATTCTCACCCTCTGTTTCCAGACTGCTGTTTCTCCCCCTCTGTTTCCAGACTCCTGATTCTCCCCCTCTGTTTCCCGACTCCTGTTTCTCCCCTCTGTTTCCAGCCTCCTGTTTCCGCTCCTCTGTTTCCAGAATCCTGTTTCTCACCCTCTGTTTCCGGACTCCTGTTTCTCCCCCTGTGTTTCCAGACTCCTGTTTCTGCCCCTCTGTTTCCAGACTTCTGTTTCTGCCCCTCTGTTTCCAGGCTCCTGTTTCTCCCCCTCTGTTTCCAGACTCCTGTTTCTTCCCCTCTGTTTCCAGACTCATGTTTCTGCCCCTCTGTTTCCAGACTCCTGTTTCTCACCATCTGTTTCCAGACTCCTGTTCCTCCCCCTCTGTTTCCAGACTCCTGTTTCTGCCCCTCTGTTTCCAGACTCCTGTTTCTCACCCTGAGTTTCCAGACTCCTGTTCCTCCCCCTCTGTTTCCAGCCTCCTGTTTCTCCCCCTCTGTTTCCAGCCTCCTGTTTCTTCCACTCTGTTTCCAGACTCCTGTTTCTGCCCCTCTATTTCCAGCCTCCTGATTCTGCCCCTCTGTTTCCAGACTCCTGTTTCTCACCCTCTGTTTCCAGACTCCTGTTTCTCTCCCTCTGTTTCCAGACTCCTGTTTCTCCCCCTCTGCTTCCAGACTCCTGATTCTCACCCTCTGTTTCCAGACTCCTGTTTCTCCCCCTCTGTTTCCAGACTCCTGTTTCTCCCCCTCTGTTTCCAGACTCCTGTTTCTGCCCCTCTGTTTCCAGGCTCCTGTTTCTGCCCCACTGTTTCCAGACTCCTGTTTCTGCCCCTCTGTTTCCAGACTCCTGTTTCTCCCCCTCTGTTTCCTGACTCCTGTCTCTCCCCCTCTGTTTTCAGCCTCCTGTTTCTGCCCCTCAGTTTCCAACCTCCTGTTTCTCGCCCTCTGTTTCCAGACTCCTGTTTCTCCACCTCTGTTTCCAGCCTCCTGTTTCTGCCCCTCTGATTCCAGACTCCTGTTTCTCCCCCTCTGTTTCCAGACTCCTGTTTCTGCCCCTCTGTTTCCAGACTCCTGTTTCTCCCCCTCTGTTTCCAGACTCCTGTTTCTCCCCCACTGTTTCCAGACTCCTGTTTCTCCCCCTCTGTTTCCAGACTCCTGTTTCTCCCCCTCTGTTTCCAGACTCCTGTTTCTCCCCCTCTGTTTCCAGACTCCTGCTTCTGCCCCTCTGTTTCCAGACTCCTGTTTCTCCCCCTCTGTTTCCAGACTCCTGTTTCTCCCCCTCTGTTTCCAGACTCCTGTTTCTGCCCCTCTGTTTCCAGACTTCTGTTTCTCCCCCTCTGTTTCCAGACTCCTGTTTCTCCCCCTCTGTTTCCAGACTCCTGTTTCTCCCCCTCTGCTTCCAGACTCCTGATTCTCACCCTCTGTTTCCAGACTCCTGTTTCTACCCCTCTGTTTCCAGACCCCTGTTTCTCCCCCTCTGTTTCCAGACTCCAGTTTCTGCCCCTCTGTTTCCACGCTCCTGTTTCTGCCCCTCTGTTTCCAGACTCCTGTTTCTGCCCCTCTGTTTCCAGCCTCCTGTTTCTCCCCCTCTGTTTCCTGACTCCTGGTTCTCCCCCTCTTATTCCAGCCTCCTGTTTCTGCCCCTCAGTTTCCAACCTCCTGTTTCTCGCCCTCGGTTTCCAGACTCCTGTTTCTCCCCCTCTGTTTCCAGCCTCCTGTTTCTGCCCCTCTGTTTCCAGACTCCTGTTTCTGCCCCTCTGTTTCCAGACTCCTGTTTCTGCCCCTCTGTTTCCAGACTCCTGTTTCTCCCCCTCTGTTTCCAGACTCCTGTTTCTGCCCCTCTGTTTCCAGACTCCTGTTTCTGCCTCTCTGTTTCCAGACTCCTGTTTCTCCCCCTCTGTTTCCAGACTCCTGTTTCTGCCCCTCTGTTTCCAGGCTCCTGTTTCTGCCCCTCTGTTTCCAGACTCCTGTTTCTCCCCCTCTGTTTCCAGACTCCTGTATCTCCCCCTCTGTTTCCAGACTCCTGTTTCTCCCCCTCTGTTCAAAGCCTCCTGTTTCTCCCCCTCAGTTTCCAACCTCCTGTTTCTCGCCCTCGGTTTCCAGACTCCTGTTTCTCCCCCTCTGTTTCCAGCCTCCTGTTTCTGCCCCTCTGTTTCCAGACTTCTGTTTCTCCCCCTCTGTTTCCAGACTCCTGTTTCTCCCCCTCTGTTTCCAGACTCCTGTTTCTCCCCTTCGGTTTCCAGACTCGTGTTTCTGCCCCTCTGTTTCCAGACTCCTGTTTCTCACCGTCTGTTTCCAGACTCCTGTTCCTCCCCATCTGTTTCCAGACTCCTGTTTCTGCCCCTATGTTTCCAGACTCCTGTTTCTCACCGTGAGTTTCCAGACTCCTGTTTCTCCCCCTCTGTTTCCAGCCTCCTGTTTCTCCCCCTCTGTTTCCAGCCTCCTGTTTTTTCCCCTCTGTTTCCAGACTCCTGTTTCTGCCCCTCTGTTTCCAGCCTCCTGATTCTGCCCCTCTGTTTCCAGACTCCTGTTTCTCACCCTCTGTTTCCAGACTCCTGTTTCTCTCCCTCCGTTTCCAGACTCCTGTTTCTCCCCCTCTGATTCCAGACTCCTGATTCTCACCCTCTGTTTCCACCCTCCTGTTTCTCCCCCTCTGTTTCCAGACTCCTGTTTCTCCCCCTCTGTTTCCAGACTCCTGTTTCTGCCCCTCTGTTTCCAGACTCCTGTTTCTCCCCCTCTGTTTCCAGACTCCTGTTTCAGCCCCTCTGTTTCCAGACTTCTGTTTCTCCCCCTCTGTTTCCAGACTCCTGTTTCTCCCCCTCTGTTTCCAGACTCCTGTTTCTCCCCCTCTGTTTCCAGACTCCTGTTTCTGCCCCTCTGTTTCCAGCCTCCTGATTCTGCCCCTCTGTTTCCAGACTCCTGTTTCTCACCCTCTGTTTCCAGACTCCTGTTTCTCCCCCTCTGTTTCCAGACTCCTGTTTCTCCCCCTCTGCTTCCAGACTCCTGATTCTCACCGTCTGTTTCCAGACTCCTGTTTCTCCCCCTCTGTTTCCAGACTCCTGTTTCTGCCCCTCTGTTTCCAGACTCCTGTTTCTGCCCCTCTGTTTCCAGGCTCCTGTTTCTGCCCCTCTGTTTCCAGACTCCTGTTTCTGCCCCTCTGTTTCCAGACTCCTGTTTCTCCCCCTCTGTTTCCAGACTCCTGTTTCTCCCCCACTGTTTCCAGCCTCCTGTTTCTCCCCCTCTGTTTCCAGACTCCTGTTTCTCCCCCTCTGTTTCCAGACTCCTGTTTCTCCCCCTCTGTTTCCAGACTCCTGTTTCTGCCCCTCTGTTTCCAGACTCCTGTTTCTCCCCCTCTGTTTCCAGACTCCTGTTTCTCCCCCTCTGTTTCCAGACTCCTGTTACTGCCCCTCTGTTTCCAGACTTCTGTTTCTCCCCCTCTGTTTCCAGACTCCTGTTTCTCCCCCTCTGTTTCCAGACTCCTGTTTCTCCCCCTCTGTTTCCAGACTCCTGTTTCTCCCCCTCTGTTTCCAGACTCCTGTTTCTGCCCCTCTGTTTCCAGACTTCTGTTTCTCCCCCTCTGTTTCCAGACTCCTGCTTCTCCCGCTCTGTTTCCAGACTCCTTTTTCTCCCCCTCTGTTTCCAGACTCCTGTTTCTGCCCCTCTGTTTCCAGCCTCCTGATTCTGCCCCTCTGTTTCCAGACTCCTGTTTCTCACCCTCTGTTTCCAGACTCCTGTTTCTCCCCCTCTGATTCCAGACCCCTGTTTCTCCCCCTCTGCTTCCAGACTCCTGATTCTCACCCTCTGTTTCCAGACTCCTGTTTCTACCCCTCTGTTTCCAGACCCCTGTTTCTCCCCCTCTGATTCCAGACTCCAGTTTCTGCCCCTCTGTTTCCACGCTCCTGTTTCTGACCCTCTGTTTCCAGACTCCTGTTTCTGCCCCTCTGTTTCCAGCCTCCTGTTTCTCCCCCTCTGTTTCCTGACTCCTGGTTCTCCCCCTCTGATTCCAGCCTCCTGTTTCTGCCCCTCAGTTTCCAACCTCCTGTTTCTCGCCCTCGGTTTCCAGACTTCTGTTTCTCCCCCTCTGTTTCCAGACTCCTGTTTCTCCCCCTCTGTTTCCAGCCTGCTTTTCCTCCCCCTCTGTTTCCAGACTCGTGCTTCTGCCCCTCTGTTTCCAGACTCCTTTTTCTCACCGTCTGTTTCCAGACTCCTGTTCCTCCCCCTCTGTTTCCAGACTCCTGTTTCTGCCCCTCTGTTTCCAGACTCCTGTTTCTCACCCTGAGTTTCCAGACTCCTGTTTCTCCCCCTCTGTTTCCAGCCTCCTGTTTCTCCCCCTCTGTTTCCAGCCTCCTGTTTCTTCCCCTCTGTTTCCAGACTCCTGTTTCTGCCCCTCTCTTTCCAGCCTCCTGATTCTGCCCCTCTGTTTCCAGACTCCTGTTTCTCACCCTCTGTTTCCAGACTCCTGTTTCTGCCCCTCTGTTTCCAGACTCCTGTTTCTCACCCTGAGTTTCCAGACTCCTGTTTCTCCCCCTCTGTTTCCAGCCTCCTGTTTCTCCCCCTCTGTTTCCAGCCTCCTGTTTCTTCCCCTCTGTTTCCAGACTCCTGTTTCTGCCCCTCTCTTTCCAGCCTCCTGATTCTGCCCCTCTGTTTCCAGACTCCTGTTTCTCACCCTCTGTTTCCAGACTCCTGATTCTCTCCCTCTGTTTACAGACTCCTGTTTCTCCCCCTCTGCTTCCAGACTCCTGATTCTCACCGACTGTTTCCACCCTCCTGTTTCTCCCCCTCTGTTTCCAGACTCCTGTTTCTCCCCCTCTGTTTCCAGACTCCTGTTTCTGCCCCTCTGTTTCCAGACTCCTGTTTCTCCCCCTCTGTTTCCAGACTCCTGTTTCTCCCCCTCTGTTTCCAGACTCCTGTTTCTCACCCTCTGTTTCCAGACTCCTGTTTCTCCCTCTCTGTTTCCAGACTCCTGTTTCTCCCCCTCTGCTTCCAGACTCCTGATTCTCACCGTCTGTTTCCAGACTCCTGTTTCTCCCCCTCTGTTTCCAGACTCCAGTTTCACCCCCTCTGTTTCCAGACTCCTGTTTCTGCCCCTCTGTTTCCAGGCTCCTGTTTCTGCCCCTCTGTTTCCAGACTCCTGTTTCTGCCCCTCTGTTTCCAGACTCCTGTTTCTCCCCCTCTGTTTCCAGACTCTTGTTTCTCCCCCACTGTTTCCAGCCTCCTATTTCTGCCCCTCAGTTTCCAACCTCCTGTTTCTCCCCCTCTGTTTCCAGACTCCTGTTTCTCCCCCTCTGTTTCCAGACTCCTGTTTCTCCCCCTCTGTTTCCAGACTCCTGTTTCTCACCCTCTGTTTCCAGCCTCCTGATTCTGCCCCTCTATTTCCAGACTCCTGTTTCTCACCATCTGCTTCCAGACTCCTGTTTCTCCCCCTCTGTTTCCAGACTCCTGTTTCTCCCCCTCTGCTTCCAGACTCCTGATTCTCACCCTCTGTTTCCAGACTCCTGTTTCTCACCCTGAGTTTCCAGACTCCTGTTTCTGCCCCTCTGTTTCCAGCCTCCTGATTCTGCCCCTTGATATCCAGCCTCCTGTTTCTCCCCGACTGGTTCTACTCTCCTGTTTCTGCCCCTCAGTTTCCAGCCTCCTGTTTCTGCCCCTCTGTTTCCAGCCTCCTGTTTCTGCCCCTCTGTTTCCAGACTCCTGTTTCTCAACATTTGTTTCCAGACTCCTGTTTCTCCCCCTCTGTTTCCAGACTCCTGTTTCTGCCCCTCTGTTTCCAGACTCCAGTTTCTCCCCCTCTGTTTCCAGACTCCTGTTTCTCCCCCTCTGTTTCCAGACTCCTGTTTCTGCCCCTCTGTTTCCAGACTCCTGTTTCTCACCATTTGTTTCCAGAATCCTGTTTCTCCCCCTCTGTTTCCAGACTCCTGTTTCTGCCCCTCTGTTTCCAGACTCCTGTATCTCACCATCTGTTTCCAGACTTCTGTTTCTCCCCCTCTGTTTCCAGACTCCTGTTTCTGCCCCTCTGTTTCCAGACTCCTGTTTCTGCCTCTCTGTTTCCAAACTCCTGTTTCTGCACCTCTGTTTCCAGCCACCTGTTTCTCCCCCTCTGTTTCCAGACTCCTGTTTCTCCCCCCCTGTTTCCAGCCTCCTGATTTTGCCCCTCAGTTTCCAACCTCCTGATTCTCGCCCTCTGTTTCCAGACTCCTGTTTCTCCCCCTCTGTTTCCCGCCTCCTGATTCTGCCCCTCTGTTTCCAGACTCCTGTTTCTCACCCTCTGTTTCCAGGCTCCTGTTTCTCCCCCACTGTTTTCAGACTCCTGTTTCTGCCCCTCTGTTTCCAGACTCCTGTTTCTCCCCCTCTGTTTCCAGACTCCTGTTTCTCCCCCTCTGTTTCCAGACTCCTGTTTCTCCCCCTCTGTTTCCAGACTCCTGTTTCTGCCCCTCTGTTTCCAGACACCTGTTTCTCACCATCTGTTTCCAGCCTCCTGTTTCTGCCCCTCAGATTCCAACCTCCTGTTTCTCGCCCTCTGTTTCCAGTCTCCCTTTTCTCCCCCTCTGTTTCCAGCCTCCTGTTTCTGCCCCTCTGTTTCCAGACTCCTGTTTCTCACCCTCTGTTTCCAGCCTCCTGTTTCTCCGCCTCAGTTTCCAGACGCCTGTTTCTGCCCCTCTGTTTCCGGACTCCTGTTTCTGCCCCTCTGTTTCCAGACTCCTGTTTCTCCGCCTCTGTTTCCGGACTCCTGTTTCTCCCCCTCTGTTTCCAGACTCCTGTTTCTGCCCCTCTGTTTCCAGACTCCTGTTTCTCCCCCTCTGTTTCCAGACTCCTGTTTCTCCCCCTCTGTTTCCAGACTCCTGTTTCTGCCCCTCTGTTTCCAGACTCCTGTTTCTGCCCCTCTGTATCCAGACTCCTGTTTCTCACCCTGAGTTTCCAGACTCCTGTTTCTCCCCCTCTGTTTCCAGCCTCCTGTTTCTCACCCTCTGTTTCCAGCCTCCTGTTTCTTCCCCTCTGTTTCCAGACTCCTGTTTCTCCCCCTCTGTTTCAGGCCTCCTGATTCTGCCCCTCTGATCCCAGACTCCTGTTTCTCACCCTCTGTTCCAGACTCCTGTTTCTCCCCCTCTGTTTCCAGACTCCTGTTTCTCCCCCTCTGCTTCCAGACCCCTGATTCTCACCCTCTGTTTCCTGACTTCTGTTTCTCCCCCTCTCTTTCCAGACACCTGTTTCTCCCCCTCTGTTTCCAGACTCCTGTTTCTGCCCCTCTGTTTCCAGCCTCCTGTTTCTGCCCCAGTGTTTCCAGACTCCTGTTTCTGCCCCTCTGTTTCCAGCCTCCTGTTTCTCCCCCTCTGTTTCCAGACTCCTGTTTCTCCCTCCCTGCTTCCAGCCTCCTGTTTCTGCCCCTCAGTTTCCAACCTCCAGTTTCTCGCCCTCTGTTTCCAGACTCCTGTTTCTCCCCCTCTGTTTCCAGCCTCCTGTTCCTGCCCCTCTGTTTCCAGACTCCTGTTTCTCCCCCTCTCTTTCCAGACTCCTGTTTCTCCCCCTCTGTTTCCAGACTCCTGTTTCTGCCCCTCTGTTTCCAGTCTCCTGTTTCTCACCATTTGTTTCCAGACTCCTGTTTCTCCCCCTCTGTATCCAGACTCCTGTTTCTGCCCCTCTGTTTCCAGACTCCTGTTTCTGCCCGTCTGTTTCCAGACTCCTGTTTCTCCCCCTCTGTTTCCAGCCTCCTGTTTCTGCCCCTCTGTTTCCAGACTCCTGTTTCTCGCACTCTGTTTCCAGACTCCTGTTTCTCCCCCTCTGTTTCCAGACTCCTGTTTCTCCCCCTCTGTTTCCAGACTCCGGTTTCTCCCCCTCTGTTTCCAGACTCCTGTTTCTGCCCCTCTGTTTCCAGACTCCTGTTTCTCACCATCTTATTCCAGGCTCCTGTTTCTCCCCCTCTGTTTCCAGACTCCAGTTTCTGTCCCTCTGTTTCCAGACTCCTGTTTCTAACCCTGAGTTTCCAGACTCCTGTTTCTCCCCCTTTGTTTCCAGCCTCCTGTTTCTCACCCTCTGTATCCAGCCTCCTGTTTCTCCCCCTCTGTTTCCAGACTCCTGTTTCTGCCGCTCTGTTTCCAGACTCCTGTTTCTGCCCCTCTGTGTCCTGACCCCTGTTTCTGCCTCTCTGTTCCCAGACTCCTGTTTCTCCCCCTCTGTTTCCAGACTCCTGTTTCTCCCCCTCTGTTTCCAGGCTCCTGTTTCTCCCCCTCTGTTTCCAGCCTCCTGTTTCTGCCCCTCAGTTTCCAACCTCCTGTTTCTCGCCCTCTGATTCCAGACTCCTGTTTCTCCCCCTCTGTTTCCAGCCTCCTGTTTCTGCCCCTCTGATTCCAGACACCTGTTTCTCACCCTCTGTTTCCAGACTCCTGTTTCTCCCCCTCTGTTTCCAGACACCTGTTTCTGCCCCTCTGTTTCCAGACTTCTGTTTCTCCCCCTCTGTTTCCAGACTCCTGTTTCTCCCCCTCTGTTTCCAGACTCCTGTTTCTCCCCCTCTGTTTCCAGACTCCTGTTTCTGCCCCTCTGTTTCCAGACTCCTGTTTCTCACCCTGAGTTTCCAGACTCCTGTTTCTCCCCCTCTGTTTCCAGACTCCTGTTTCTCACCCTCTGTTTCCAGCCTCCTGTTTCTTCCCCTCTGTTTCCAGACTCCTGTTTCTGCCCCTCTGTTTCCAGCCACCTGATTCTGCCCCACTGTTTCCAGACTCCTGTTTCTCACCCTCTGTTTCCAGAGTCCTGTTTCACCCCCTCTGTTTCCAGACTCCTGTTTCTCCCCCTCTGCTTCCAGACTCCTGATTCTCACCCTCTGTTTCCAGACTCCTGTTTCTCCCGCTCTGTTTCCAGACTCCTGTTTCTCCCCCTCTGTTTCCAGACTGCTGTTTCTGCCCCTCTGTTTCCAGGCTCCTGTTTCTGCCCCTCTGTTTCCAGACTCCTGTTTCTGCCCCTCTGTTTCCAGCCTCCTGTTTCTGCCCCTCAGTTTCCAACCTCCTGCTTCTCGCCCTCTGTTTCCAGACTCCTGTTTCTCCCCCTCTGTTTCCAGCCTCCTGTTTCTGCCCCTCTGTTTCCAGACTCCTGTTTCTCCCCCTCTGTTTCCAGACTCCTGTTTCTCCCCCTCTGTTTCCAGACTCCTGTTTCTGCCCCTCTGTTTCCAGACTCCTGTTTCTGCCCCTCTGTTTCCAAACTCCTGTTTCTCCCCCTCTGTTTCCAGACTCCTGTTTCTCGCCCTCTGTTTCCAGACTCCTGTTTCTCACAATCTGTTTCCAGACTCCTGTTTCTCCCCCTCTGTTTCCAGACTCCTGTTTTTGCCCCTCTGTTTCCAGACTCCTGTTTCTCACCCTGAGTTTCCAGACTCCTGTTTCTCCGCCTCTGTTTCCAGCCTCCTGTTTTCACCCTCTGTTTCCAGACTCCTGTTTCTCCCCCTCTGTTTCCAGACTCCTGTTTCTCCCCCTCTGTTTCCAGACTCCTGTTTCTGCCCCTCTGTTTCCAGACTCCTGTTTCTCCCCCTCTGTTTCCAGACTCCTGTTTCTGCCCCTCTGTTTCCAGACTCCTGTTTCTGCCCCTCTGTTTCCAGACTTCTGTTTCTCCCTCTCTGTTTCCAGACCCCTGTATCTGCCCCTCTGTTTCCATACTCCTGTTTCTGCCTCTCTGTTTCCAGACTCCTGTTTCTGCCCCTCTGTTTCCAGAGTCCTGTTTCTGCCCCTCTGTTACCAGGCTCCTGTTTCTGCCCCTCTGTTTCCAGACTCCTGTTTCTGCCCCTCTGTTTCCAGCCTCCTGTTTCTCCCCCTCTGTTTCCAGACTCCTGATTCTCCCCCTCTGTTTCCAGCCTCCTGTTTCTGCCCCTCAGTTTCCAACCTCCTGTTTCTCGCACTCTGTTTCCAGACTCCTGTTTCTCCCCCTCTGTTTCCAGCCTCCTGTTTCTGCCCCTCTGTTTCCAGACTCCTGTTTCTCACCCTCTGTTTCCAGACTCCTGTTTCTCCCCCTCTGTTTCCAGACTCCTGTTTCTGCCCCTCTGTTTCCAGACTTCTGATTCTCCCCCTCTGTTTCCATACACCTGTTTCTCCCCCTCTGTTTCCAGACTCCTGTTTCTCCCCCTCTGTTTCCAGACTCCTGTTTCTGCCCCTCTGTTTCCAGCCTCCTGATTCTGCCCCTCTGATTCCTGACTCCTGTTTCTCACCCTCTGTTTCCAGACTCCTGTTTCTCCCCCTCTGTTTCCAGACTCCTGTTTCTCCCCCTCTGCTTCCAGACTCCTGATTCTCACCCTCTGGTTCCAGACTACTGTTTCTCCCCCTCTGTTTCCAGACTCCTGTTTCTCCCCCTGTTTCCACACTCCTGTTTCTGCCCCTCTGTTTCCAGCCTCCTGTTTCTGCCCCTCTGTTTCCAGACTCCTGTTTCTGCCCCTCTGTTTCCAGCCTCCTGTTTCTCCCCCTCTGTTTCCAGACTCCTGTTACTCCCCCCTGTTTCCAGCCTCCTGTTTCTGCCCCTCAGTTTCCATCCTCCTGTTTCTCGCCCTCTGTTTCCAGACTCCTGTTTCTACCCCTCTGTTTCCAGCCTCCTGTTTCTGCCCCTCTGTTTCCAGACTCCTGTTTCTCACCCTCTGTTTCCAGACTCCTGTTTGTCCCCCTCTGTTTCCAGACTCCTGTTTCTGCCCCTCTGTTTCCTGACTCCTGTTTCTCCCCTTCTGTTTCCAGACTCCTGATTCTCACCCTCTGTTTCCAGACTCCTGTTTCTGCCCCTCTGTTTCCAGGCGCCTGTTTCTGCCCCTCTGTTTCCAGTCTCCTGTTTCTGCACCTCTGTTTCCAGCCTCCTGTTTCTCCCCCTCTGTTTCCAGACTCCTGTTTCTCCCCCTCTGTTTCCAGCCTCCTGTTTCTGCCCCTCAGTTTCCAACCACCTGTTTCTCGCCCTCTGTTCCAGACTCCTGTTTCTGCCCCTCTGTTTCCAGACTTCTGTTTCTCCCCCTCTGTTTCCAGACTCCTGTTTCTCCCCTTCTGTTTCCAGACTCCTGTTTCTCCCCCTCTGTTTCCAGTCTCGTGTTTCTGCCCCTCTGTTTCCAGACTCCTGTTTCTCACCGTCTGTTTCCAGACTCCTGTTCCTCCCCCTCTGTTTCCAGACTCCTGTTTCTGCCCCTCTGTTTCCAGACTCCTGTTTCTCACCCTGAGTTTCCAGACTCCTGTTTCTCCCCCTATGTTTCCAGCCTCCTGTTTCTCCCCCTCTGTTTCCAGCCTCCTGTTTCTTCCCCTCTGTTTCCAGACTCCTGTTTCTGCCCCTCTGTTTCCAGCCTCCTGATTCTGCCCCTCTGTTTCCAGACTCCTGTTTCTCACCCTCTGTTTCCAGACTCCTGTTTCTCTCCCTTTGTTTCCAGACTCCTGTTTCTCCCCCTCTGCTTCCAGACTCCTGATTCTCACCCTCTGTTTCCAGACTCCTGTTTCTCCCCCTCTGTTTCCAGACTCCTGTTTCCCCCCCTCTGTTTCCAGACTCCTGTTTCTCCCCTCTGTTTCCAGCCTCCTGTTTCTGCTCCTCTGTTTCCAGAATCCTGTTTCTCACCCTCTGTTTCCAGACTCCTGTTTCTCCCCCTCTGTTTCCAGACTCCTGTTTCTGCCCCTCTGTTTCCAGACTTCTGTTTCTGCCCCTCTGTTTCCAGGCTCCTGTTTCTCCCCCTCTGTTTCCAGACTCCTGTTTCTTCCCCTCTGTTTCCAGACTCATGTTTCTGCCCCTCTGTTTCCAGACTCCTGTTTCTCACCATCTGTTTCCAGACTCCTCTTCCTCCCCCTCTGTTTCCAGACTCCTGTTTCTGCCCCTCTGTTTCCAGACTCCTGTTTCTCACCCTGAGTTTCCAGACTCCTGTTCCTCCCCCTCTGTTTCCAGCCTCCTGTTTCTCCCCCTCTGTTTCCAGACTCCTGTTTCTGCCCCTCTATTTCCAGCCTCCTGATTCTGCCCCTCTGTTTCCAGACTCCTGTTTCTCACCCTCTGTTTCCAGACTCCTGTTTCTCTCCCTCTGTTTCCAGACTCCTGTTTCTCCCCCTCTGTTTCCAGACTCCTGTTTCTCCCCCTCTGTTTCCAGACTCCTGTTTCTGCCCCTCTGTTTCCAGGCTCCTGTTTCTGCCCCACTGTTTCCAGACTCCTGTTTCTGCCCCTCTGTTTCCAGACTCCTGTTTCTCCCCCTCTGTTTCCTGACTCCTGTCTCTCCCCCTCTGTTTTCAGCCTCCTGTTTCTGCCCCTCAGTTTCCAACCTCCTGTTTCTCGCCCTCTGTTTCCAGACTCCTGTTTCTCCACCTCTGTTTCCAGCCTCCTGTTTCTGCTCCTCTGATTCCAGACTCCTGTTTCTCTCCCTCCGTTTCCAGACTCCTGTTTCTGCCCCTCTGTTTCCAGGATCCTGTTTCTGCCCCTCCGTTTCCAGACTCCTGTTTCTCACCCTCTGTTTACAGACTCCTGTTTCTCACCCTCTGTTTCCAGACTCCTGTTTCTCCCCCTCTGTTTCCAGACTCCTGTTTCTGCCCCTCTGTTTCCAGACTTCTGTTTCTCCCCCACTGTTTCCAGACTCCTGTTTCTCCCCCTCTGTTTCCAGACTCCTGTTTCTCCCCCTCTGTTTCCAGACTCCTGTTTCTCACCCTCTGTTTCCAGACTCCTGTTTCTCCACCTCTGTTTCTAGACTCCTGTTTCTGCCCCTCAGTTTCCAGCCTCCTGTTTCTCCCCGACTGGTTCTACACTCCTGTTTCTGCCCCTAGGTTTCCAGCCTCCTGTTTCTGCCCCTCTGTTTCCAGCCTCCTGTTTCTCCCCCGCTGTTTCCAGTCTCCTGTTTCTGCCCCTCTGTTTCCAGACTCCTGTTTCTCCCCCTCTGTTTCTAGACTCCTGTTTCTCCCCCTCTGTTTCCAGACTCCTGTTTCTGCCCCTCTGTTTCCAGACTACTGTTTCTCACCATTTGTTTCCAGACTCCTGTTTCTCCCCCTCTGTTTCCAGACTCCTGTTTCTGCCCCTCTGTTTCCAGACTCCAGTTTCTCCCCCTCTGTTTCCAACCTCCTGTTTCTCCCCCTCTGTTTCCAGACTCCTGTTTCTGCCCCTCTGTTTCCAGAACCCTGTTTCTCACCATCTGTTTCCAGACTTCTGTTTCTCCCCCTCTGTTTCCAGACTCCTGTTTCTGCCCCTCTGTTTCCACACTCCTGTTTCTGCCTCTCTGTTTCCAGACTCCTGTTTCTCCCCCTCTGTTTCCAGACTCCTGTTTCTGCCCCTCTGTTTCCAGGCTCCTGTTTCTGCCCCTCTGTTTCCAGACTCCTGTTTCTTCCCCTCTGTATCCAGCCACCTGTTTCTCCCCCTCTGTTTCCAGACTCCTGTCTCTCCCCCTCTGTTTCCAGCCTCCTGATTTTGCCCCTCAGTTTCCAACCTCCTGATTCTCGCCCTCTGTTTCCAGACTCCTGTTTCTCCCCCTCTGTTTCCAGCCTCCTGTTTCTGCTCCTCTGTTTCCAGACTCCTGCTTCTCACCCTCTGTTTCCAGGCTCCTGTTTCTCCCCCTCTGTTTTCAGACTCCTTTTTCTGCCCCTCTGTTTCCAGACTCCTGTTTCTCCCCCACTGTTTCCAGACTCCTGTTTCTCCCCCTCTGTTTCCAGACACCTGTTTCTCCCCCTCTGTTTCCAGACACCTGTTTCTGCCCCTCTGTTTCCAGACAGCTGTTTCTCACCATCTGTTTCCAGACTCCTGTTTCTCCCCCTCTATTTCAAGACTCCTGTTTCTCCCCCTCTGTTTCCAGACTCCTGTTTCTGCCCCTCTGTTTCCAGACTTCTGTTTCTCCCCCTCTGTTTCCAGACACCTGTTTCTCCCCCTCTGTTTCCAGACTCCTGTTTCTCCCCCTCTGTTACCAGACTCCTGTTTCTGCCCCTCTGTTTCAAGCCTCCTGATTCTGCCCCTCTGATTCCTGACTCCTGTTTCTCACCCTCAGTTTCCAGACTCCTGTTTCTCCCCCTCTGTTTCCAGACTCCTGTTTCTCCCCCTCTGCTTCCAGACTCCTGATTCGCACCCTCGGGATCCAGACTGCTGTTTCTCCCCCTCTGTTTCCAGACTCCTGTTTCTCCCCCTTTGTTTCCACACTCCTGTTTCTGCCCCTCTGTTTCCAACCTCCTGTTTCTGCCCCTCTGTTTCCATCCTCCTGTTTCTCGCCCTCTGTTTCCAGACTCCTGTTTCTCCCCCTCTGTTTCCAGCCTCCTGTTTCTGCCCCTCTGTTTCCAGACTCCTGTTTCTCACCCTCTGTTTCCAGACTCCTGTTTCTCGTCCTCTGTTTCCAGACTCCTGTTTCTCACAATCTGTTTCCAGACTCCTGTTTCTCCCCCTCTGTTTCCAGTCTCCTGTTTCTGCCCCTCTGTTTCCAGACTCCTGTTTCTCACCCTGAGTTTCCAGACTCCTGTTTCTCCGCCTCTGTTTCCAGCCTCCTGTTTTCACCCTCTGTTTCCAGCCTCCTGTTTCTTCCCCTCTGTTTCCAGACTCCTGTTTCTGCCCCTCTGTTTCCAGACTCCTGTTTCTGCCCCTCTGTTTCCAGGCTCCTGTTTCTGCCCCTCTGTTTCCAGACTCCTGTTTCTGCCCCTCTGTTTCCAGCCTCCTGTTTCTCCCCCTCTGTTTCCAGACTCCTGATTCTCCCCCTCTGTTTCCAGCCTCCTGTTTCTGCCCCTCAGTTTCCAACCTCCTGTTTCTCGCACTCTGTTTCCAGACTCCTGTTTCTCCCCCTCTGTTTCCAGCCTCCTGTTTCTGCCCCTCTGTTTCCAGACTCCTGTTTCTCACCCTCTGTTTCCAGACTCCTGTTTCTCCCCCTCTGTTTCCAGACTCCTGTTTCTCCCCCTCTGTTTCCAGACTCCTGTTTCTCCCCCTCTGTTTCCAGACTCCTGTTTCTGCCCCTCTGTTTCCAGCCTCCTGATTCTGCCCCTCTGATTCCTGACTCCTGTTTCTCACCCTCTGTTTCCAGACTCCTGTTTCTCCCCCTCTGTTTCCAGACTCCTGTTTCTCCCCCTCAGCTTCCAGACTCCTGATTCTCACCCTCTGGTTCCAGACTCCTGTTTCTCCCCCTCTGTTTCCAGACTCCTGTTTCTCCCCCTCTGTTTCCACACTCCTGTTTCTGCCCCTCTGTTTCCAGCCTCCTGTTTCTGCCCCTCTGTTTCCAGACTCCTGTTTCTGCCCCTCTGTTTCCAGCCTCCTGTTCCTCCCCCTCTGTTTCCAGACTCCTGTTTCTCCCCCTCTGTTTCCAGCCTCCTGTTTCTGCCCCTCAGTTTCCATCCTCCTGTTTCTCGCCCTCTGTTTCCAGACTCCTGTTTCTCCCCCTCTGTTTCCAGCCTCCTGTTTCTCCCCCTCTGTTTCCAGACTCCTGATTCTCACCCTCTGTTTCCAGACTCCTGTTTCTGCCCCTCTGTTTCCAGGCGCCTGTTTCTGCCCCTCTGTTTCCAGACTCCTGTTTCTGCACCTCTGTTTCCAGCCTCCTGTTTCTCCCCCTCTGTTTCCAGACTCCTGTTTCTCCCCCTCTGTTTCCAGCCTCCTGTTTCTGCCCCTCTGTTTCCAACCACCTGTTTCTCGCCCTCTGTTTCCAGACTCCTGTTTCTGCCCCTCTGTTTCCAGACTTCTGTTTCTCCCCCTCTGTTTCTAGACTCCTGTTTCTCCCCCTCTGTTTCCAGACTCCTGTTTCTCCCCCTCTGTTTCCAGACTCCTGTTTCTGCCCCTCTGTTTCCAGGCGCCTGTTTCTGCCCCTCTGTTTCCAGACTCCTGTTTCTGCACCTCTGTTTCCAGCCTCCTGTTTCTCCCCCTCTGTTTCCAGACTCCTGTTTCTCCCCCTCTGTTTCCAGCCTCCTGTTTCTGCCCCTCTGTTTCCAACCACCTGTTTCTCGCCCTCTGTTTCCAGACTCCTGTTTCTGCCCCTCTGTTTCCAGACTTCTGTTTCTCCCCCTCTGTTTCTAGACTCCTGTTTCTCCCCCTCTGTTTCCAGACTCCTGTTTCTCCCCCTCTGTTTCCAGTCTCGTGTTTCTGCCCCTCTGTTTCCAGACTCCTGTTTCTCACGGTCTGTTTCCTGACTCCTGTTCCTCCCCCTCTGTTTCCAGACTCCTGGTTCTGCCCCTCTGTTTCAAGACTCCTGTTTCTCACCCTGAGTTTACAGACTCCTGTTTCTCCCCCTCTGTTTCCAGCCTCCTGATTCTGCCCCTTTGTTTCCAGACTCCTGTTTCTCACCCTCTGTTTCCAGACTCCTGTTTCTCTCCCTTTGTTTCCAGACTCCTGTTTCTCCCCCTCTGCTTCCACACTCCTGATTCTCACCCTCTGTTTCCAGACTCCTGTTTCTCCCCCTCTGTTTCCAGACTCCTGTTTCTCCCCCTCTGTTTCCAGACTCCTGTTTCTCCCCTCTGTTTCCAGCCTCCTGTTTCTGCTCCTCTGTTTCCAGAATCCTGTTTCTCACCCTCTGTTTCCAGACTCCTGTTTCTCCCCCTCTGTTTCCAGACTCCTGTTTCTGCCCCTCTGTTTCCAGACTTCTGTTTCTGCCCCTCTGTTTCCAGGCTGCTGTTTCTCCCCCTCTGTTTCCAGACTCCTGTTTCTTCCCCTCTGTTTCCAGACTCATGTTTCTGCCCCTCTGTTTCCAGACTCCTGTTTCTCCCCCGCTGTTTCCAGACTCCTGTTTCTCCCCCACTGTTTCCAGCCTCCTGTTTCTCCCCCTCTGTTTCCAGACTCCTGTTTCTCCCCCTCTGTTTCCAGACTCCTGTTTCTCCCCCTCTGTTTCCAGACTCCTGTTTCTGCCCCTCTGTTTCCAGACTCCTGTTTCTCCCCCTCTGTTTCCAGACTCCTGTTTCTCCCCCTCTGTTTCCAGACTCCTGTTTCTGCCCCTCTGTTTCCAGACTTCTGTTTCTCCCCCTCTGTTTCCAGACTCCTGTTTCTCCCCCTCTGTTTCCAGACTCCTGTTTCTCCCCCTCTGTTTCCAGACTCCTGTTTCTCCCCCTCTGTTTCCAGACTCCTGTTTCTCCCCCTCTGTTTCCAGCCTCCTGTTTCTCCCCCTCTGTTTCCAGACTCCTGTTTCTCCCCCTCTGTTTCCAGACTCCTGATTCTCACCCTCTGTTTCCAGACTCCTGTTTCTGCCCCTCTGTTTCCAGGCGCCTGTTTCTGCCCCACTGTTTCCAGACTCCTGTTTCTCACCCTCTGTTTCCAGCCTCCTGTTTCTCCCCCTCTGTTTCCAGACTCCTGTTTCTCCCCCTCTGTTTCCAGCCTCCTGTTTCTGCCCCTCAGTTTCCAACCACCTGTTTCTCGCCCTCTGTTTCCAGACTCCTGTTTCTGCCCCTCTGTTTCCAGACTTCTGTTTCTCCCCCTCTGTTTCCAGACTCCTGTTTCTCCCCCTCTGTTTCCAGACTCCTGTTTCTCCCCCTCTGTTTCCAGTCTCGTGTTTCTGCCCCTCTGTTTCCAGACTCCTGTTTCTCACCGTCTGTTTCCAGACTCCTGTTCCTCCCCATCTGTTTCCAGCCTCCTGTTTCTCCCCCTCTGTTTCCAGCCTCCTGTTTCTTCCCCTCTGTTTCCAGACTCCTGTATCTGCCCCTCTGTTTCCAGACTCCTGATTCTGCCCCTCTCTTTCCAGACTCCTGTTTCTCACCCTCTGTTTCCAGACTCCTGTTTCTCTCCCTTTGTTTCCAGACTCCTGTTTCTCCCCCTCTGTTTCCAGACTCCTGTTTCTCCCCCTCTGTTTCCAGACTCCTGTTTCTCCCCCTCTGTTTCCAGACTCCTGTTTCTGCCCCTCTGTTTCCAGACTCCTGTTTCTCCCCCTCTGTTTCCAGACTCCTGTTTCTCCCCCTCTGTTTCCAGACTCCTGTTTCTGCCCCTCTGTTTCCAGACTTCTGTTTCTCCCCCTCTGTTTCCAGACTCCTGTTTCTCCCCCTCTGTTTCCAGACTCCTGTTTCTCCCCCTCTGTTTCCAGACTCCTGTTTCTCCCCCTCTGTTTCCAGACTCCTGTTTCTCCCCCTCTGTTTCCAGCCTCCTGTTTCTCCCCCTCTGTTTCCAGACTCCTGTTTCTCCCCCTCTGTTTCCAGACTCCTGATTCTCACCCTCTGTTTCCAGACTCCTGTTTCTGCCCCTCTGTTTCCAGGCGCCTGTTTCTTCCCCACTGTTTCCAGACTCCTGTTTCTCACCCTCTGTTTCCAGCCTCCTGTTTCTCCCCCTCTGTTTCCAGACTCCTGTTTCTCCCCCTCTGTTTCCAGCCTCCTGTTTCTGCCCCTCAGTTTCCAACCACCTGTTTCTCGCCCTCTGTTTCCAGACTCCTGTTTCTGCCCCTCTGTTTCCAGACTTCTGTTTCTCCCCCTCTGTTTCCAGACTCCTGTTTCTCCCCCTCTGTTTCCAGACTCCTGTTTCTCCCCCTCTGTTTCCAGTCTCGTGTTTCTGCCCCTCTGTTTCCAGACTCCTGTTTCTCACCGTCTGTTTCCAGACTCCTGTTCCTCCCCCTCTGTTTCCAGCCTCCTGTTTCTCCCCCTCTGTTTCCAGCCTCCTGTTTCTTCCCCTCTGTTTCCAGTCTCCTGTATCTGCCCCTCTGTTTCCAGACTCCTGATTCTGCCCCTCTCTTTCCAGACTCCTGTTTCTCACCCTCTGTTTCCAGACTCCTGTTTCTCTCCCTTTGTTTCCAGACTCCTGTTTCTCCCCCTCTGCTTCCAGACTCCTGATTCTCACCCTCTGTTTCCAGACTCCTGTTTCTCCCCCTCTGTTTCCAGACTCCTGTTTCTCCCCCTCTGTTTCCAGACTCCTGTTTCTCCCCTCTGTTTCCAGCCTCCTGTTTCTGCTCCTCTGTTTCCAGAATCCTGTTTCTCACCCTCTGTTTCCAGACTCCTGTTTCTCCCCCTCTGTTTCCAGACTCCTGTTTCTGCCCCTCTGTTTCCAGACTTCTGTTTCTGCCCCTCTGTTTCCAGGATCCTGTTTCTCCCCCTCTGTTTCCAGACTCCTATTTCTTCACCTCTGTTTCCAGACTCATGTTTCTGCCCCTCAGTTTCCAGACTCCTGATTCTCCCCCGCTGTTTCCAGACTCCTGTTTCTCCCCCATTGTTTCCAGCCTCCTGTTTCTCCCCCTCTGTTTCCAGACTCCTGTTTCTCCCCCTCTGTTTCCAGACTCCTGTTTCTCCCCGTCTGTTTCCAGACTCCTGTTTCTGCCCCTCTGTTTCCAGACTCCTGTTTCTCCCCCTCTGTTTCCAGACTCCTGTTTCTCCCCCTCTGTTTCCAGACTCCTGTTTCTGCCCCTCTGTTTCCAGACTTCTGTTTCTCCCCCTCTGTTTCCAGACTCCTGTTTCTCCCCCTCTGTTTCCAGACTCCTGTTTCTCCCGTCTGTTTCCAGACTCCTGTTTCTCCCCCTCTGTTTCCAGACTCCTGTTTCTGCCCCTCTGTTTCCAGACTTCTGTTTCTCCCCCTCTGTTTCCAGACTCCTGCTTCTCCCGCTCTGTTTCCAGACTCCTGTTTCTCCCCCTCTGTTTCCAGACTCCTGTTTCTGCCCCTCTGTTTCCAGCCTCCTGATTCTGCCCCTCTGTTTCCAGACTCCTGTTTCTCACCCTCTGTTTCCAGACTCCTGTTTCTCCCCCTCTGTTTCCAGACTCCTGTTTCTCCCCCTCTGCTTCCAGACTCCTGATTCTCACCCTCTGTTTCCAGACTCCTGTTTCTACCCCTCTGTTTCCAAACCCCTGTTTCTCCCCCTCTGTTTCCAGACTCCAGTTTCTGCCCCTCTGTTTCCACGCTCCTGTTTCTGCCCCTCTGTTTCCAGACTCCTGTTTCTGCCCCTCTGTTTCCAGCCTCCTGTTTCTCCCCCTATGTTTCCTGACTCCTGGTTCTCCCCCTCTGATTCCAGCCTCCTGTTTCTGCCCCTCAGATTCCAACCTCCTGTTTCTCGCCCTCGGTTTCCAGACTCCTGTTTCTCCCCCTCTGTTTCCAGCCTCCTGTTTCTGCCCCTCTTTTTCCAGACTCCTGTTTCTGCCCCTCTGTTTCCAGACTCCTGTTTCTGCCACTCTGTTTCCAGACTCCTGTTTCTCCCCCTCTGTTTCCAGACTCCTGTTTCTGCCCCTCTGTTTCCAGACTCCTGTTTCTGCCTCTCTGTTTCCAGACTCCTGTTTCTCCCCCTCTGTTTCCAGACTCATGTTTCTGCCCCTCTGTTTCCAGGCTCCTGTTTCTGCCCCTCTGTTTCCAGACTCCTGTTTCTCCCCCTCTGTTTCCAGACTCCTGTTTCTGCCCCTCTGTTTCCAGCCTCCTGATTCTGCCCCTCTGATTCCTGACTCCTGTTTCTCACCCTCTGTTTCCAGACTCCTGTTTCTCCCCCTCTGTTTCCAGACTCCTGTTTCTCCCCCTCTGCTTCCAGACTCCTGATTCTCACCCTCTGG
Organism: Carcharhinus amblyrhynchos; assembly: GCF_965287045.1. Lineage (NCBI taxonomy): Eukaryota > Metazoa > Chordata > Chondrichthyes > Carcharhiniformes > Carcharhinidae > Carcharhinus > Carcharhinus amblyrhynchos. Next base: position 42,623 of record NW_027649874.1, read on the forward strand.
TTCCAGACTCCTGTTTCTCCCCCTCTGTTTCCAGACTCCTGTTTCTCCCCCTCTGTTTCCACACTCCTGTTTCTGCCCCTCTGTTTCCAGCCACCTGTTTCTGCCCCTCTGTTTCCAGACTCCTGTTTCTGCCCCTCTGTTTCCAGCCTCCTGTTTCTCCCCCTCTGTTTCCAGACTCCTGTTTCTCCCCCTCTGTTTCCAGCCTCCTGTTTCTGCCCCTCAGTTTCCATCCTCCTGTTTCTCGCCCTCTGTTTCCAGACTCCTGTTTCTCCCCCTCTGTTTCCAGCCTCCTGTTTCTGCCCCTCTGTTTCCAGACTCCTGTTTCTCACCCTCTGTTTCCAGACTCCTGTTTGTCCCCCTCTGTTTCCAGACTCCTGTTTCTGCCCCTCTGTTTCCAGACTCCTGTTTCTCCCCCTCTGTTTCCAGACTCCTGATTCTCACCCTCTGTTTCCAGACTCCTGTTTCTGCCCCTCTGTTTCCAGGCGCCTGTTTCTGCCCCTCTGTTTCCAGACTCCTGTTTCTGCACCTCTGTTTCCAGCCTCCTGTTTCTCCCCCTCTGTTTCCAGACTCCTGTTTCTCCCCCTCTGTTTCCAGCCTCCTGTTTCTGCCCCTCAGTTTCCAACCACCTGTTTCTCGCCCTCTGTTTCCAGACTCCTGTTTCTGCCCCTCTGTTTCCAGACTTCTGTTTCTCCCCCTCTGTTTCCAGACTCCTGTTTCTCCCCCTCTGTTTCCAGACTCCTGTTTCTCCCCCTCTGTTTCCAGTCTCGTGTTTCTGCCCCTCTGTTTCCAGACTCCTGTTTCTCACGGTCTGTTTCCAGACTCCTGTTCCTCCCCCTCTGTTTCCAGACTCCTGTTTCTGCCCCTCTGTTTCAAGACTCCTGTTTCTCACCCTGAGTTTCCAGACTCCTGTTTCTCCCCCTCTGTTTCCAGCCTCCTGTTTCTCCCCCTCTGTTTCCAGCCTCCTGTTTCTTCCCCTCTGTTTCCAGACTCCTGTTTCTGCCCCTCTGTTTCCAGACTCCTGATTCTGCCCCTTTGTTTCCAGACTCCTGTTTCTCACCCTCTGTTTCCAGACTCCTGTTTCTCTCCCTTTGTTTCCAGACTCCTGTTTCTCCCCCTCTGTTTCCAGACTCCTGTTTCTCCCCCTCTGTTTCCAGACTCCTGTTTCTCCCCTCTGTTTCCAGCCTCCTGTTTCTGCTCCTCTGTTTCCAGACTCCTGTTTCTCCCCCTCTGTTTCCAGACTCCTGTTTCTGCCCCTCTGTTTCCAGACTTCTGTTTCTCCCCCTCTGTTTCCAGACTCCTGTTCCTCCCCCTCTGTTTCCAGCCTCCTGTTTCTGCCCCTCTGTTTCCAGACTCCTGTTTCTCACCCTCTGTTTCCAGACTCCTGTTTCTCCCCCTCTGTTTCCAGACTCCTGATTCTCACCCTCTGTTTCCAGACTCCTGTTTCTGCCCCTCTGTTTCCAGGCGCCTGTTTCTGCCCCTCTGTTTCCAGACTCCTGTTTCTGCACCTCTGTTTCCAGCCTCCTGTTTCTCCCCCTCTGTTTCCAGACTCCTGTTTCCCCCCCTCTGTTTCCAGCCTCCTGTTTCTGCCCCTCAGTTTCCAACCACCTGTTTCTCGCCCTCTGTTTCCAGACTCCTGTTTCTGCCCCTCTGTTTCCAGACTTCTATTTCTCCCCCTCTGTTTCCAGACTCCTCTTTCTCCCCCTCTGTTTCCAGACTCCTGCTTCTCCCGCTCTGTTTCCAGACTCCTGTTTCTCCCCCTCTGTTTCCAGACTCCTGTTTCTGCCCCTCTGTTTCCAGCCTCCTGATTCTGCCCCTCTGTTTCCAGACTCCTGTTTCTCACCCTCTGTTTCCAGACTCCTGTTTCTCCCCCTCTGTTTCCAGACTCCTGTTTCTCCCCCTCTGCTTCCAGACTCCTGATTCTCACCCTTTGTTTCCAGACTCCTGTTTCTACCCCTCTGTTTCCAAACCCCTGTTTCTCCCCCTCTGTTTCCAGACTCCAGTTTCTGCCCCTCTGTTTCCACGCTCCTGTTTCTGCCCCTCTGTTTCCAGACTCCTGTTTCTGCCCCTCTGTTTCCAGCCTCCTGTTTCTCCCCCTCTGTTTCCTGACTCCTGGTTCTCCCCCTCTGTTTCCAGCCTCCTGTTTCTGCCCCTCTGTTTCCAGACTCCTGTTTCTGCCCCTCCGTTTCCAGACTCCTGTTTCTGCCCCTCTGTTTCCAGACTCCTGTTTCTGCCCCTCTGTTTCCAGCCTCCTGTTTCTCCCCCTCTGTTTCCTGACTCCTGGTTCTCCCCCTCTGTTTCCAGCCTCCTGTTTCTGCCCCTCTGTTTCCAGACTCCTGTTTCTGCCCCTCCGTTTCCAGACTCCTGTTTCTGCCCCTCTGTTTCCAGACTCCTGTTTCTCCCCCTCTGTTTCCAGACTCCTGTTTCTGCCTCTCTGTTTCCAGACTCCTGTTTCTCCCCCTCTGTTTCCAGACTCCTGTTTCTGCCCCTCTGTTTCCAGGCTCCTGTTTCTGCCCCTCTGTTTCCAGACTCCTGTTTCTCCCCCTCTGTTTCCAGACTCCTGTTTCTCCCCCTCTGTTTCCAGACTCCTGTTTCTCCCCCTCTGTTCAAAGCCTCCTGTTTCTGCCCCTCAGTTTCCAACCTCCAGATTCTCGCCCTCGGTTTCCAGACTCCTGTTTCTCCCCCTCTGTTTCCAGCCTCCTGTTTCTGCCCCTCTGTTTCCAGACTTCTGTTTCTCCCCCTCTGTTTCCAGACTCCTGTTTCTCCCCCTCTGTTTCCAGACTCCTGTTTCTCCCCTTCTGTTTCCAGACTCGTGTTTCTGCCCCTCTGTTTCCAGACTCCTGTTTCTCACCGTCTGTTTCCAGACTCCTGTTCCTCCCCCTCTGTTTCCAGACTCCTGTTTCTGCCCCTCTGTTTCCAGACTCCTGTTTCTCACCGTGAGTTTCCAGTCACCTGTTTCTCCCACTCTGTTTCCAGCCTCCTGTTTGTCCCCCTCTGTTTCCAGCCTCCTGTTTTTTCCCCTCTGTTTCCAGACTCCTGTTTCTGCGCCTCTGTTTCCAGCCTCCTGAATCTGCCACTCTGTTTCCAGACTTCTGTTTCTCACCCTCTGATTCCAGACTCCTGTTTCTCTCCCTCTGTTTCCAGACTCCTGTTTCTCCCCCTCTGCTGCCAGACTCCTGATTCTCACCCTCTGTTTCCACCCTCCTGTTTCTCCCCCTCTGTTTCCAAACTCCTGTTTCTCCCCCTCAGTTTCCAGACTCCTGTTTCTGCCCCTCTGATTCCAGACTCCTGTTTCTCCCCCTCTGTTTCCAGACTCCTGTTTCTGCCCCTCTGTTTCCAGACTTCTGTTTCTCCCCCTCTGTTTCCAGACTCCTGTTTCTCCCCCTCTGTTTCCAGACTCCTGTTTCTCCCCCTCTGTTCCCAGACTCCTGTTTCTGCCCCTCTGTTTCCAGCCTCCTGATTCTGCCCCTCTGTTTCCAGACTCCTGTTTCTCACCCACTGTTTCCAGACTCCTGTTTCTCCCCCTCTGTTTCCAGACTCCTGTTTCTCCCCCTCTGCTTCCAGACTCCTGATTCTCACCGTCTGTTTCCACACTCCTGTTTCTCCCCCTCTGTTTCCAGACTCCAGTTTCACCCCCTCTGTTTCCAGACTCCTGTTTCTCCCCCTCTGTTTCCAGGATCCTGTTTCTGCCCCTCTGTTTCCAGACTCCTGTTTCTGCCCCTCTGTTTCCAGACTCCTGTTTCTCCCCCTCTGTTTCCAGACTCCTGTTTCTCCCCCACTGTTTCCAGCCTCCTGTTTCTCCCCCTCTGTTTCCAGACTCCTGTTTCTCCCCCTCTGTTTCCAGACTCCTGTTTCTCCCCCTCTGTTTCCAGACTCCTGTTTCTGCCCCTCTGTTTCCAGACTCCTGTTTCTGCCCCTCTGTTTCCAGGCTCCTGTTTCTGCCCCTCTGTTTCCAGACTCCTGTTTCTGCCCCTCTGTTTCCAGACTTCTGTTTCTCCCCCTCTGTTTCCAGACTCCTGTTTCTCCCCCTCTGTTTCCAGACTCCTGTTTCTCCCCCTCTGTTTCCAGACTCCTGTTTCTCCCCCTCTGTTTCCAGGCTCCTGTTTCTGCCCCTCTGTTTCCAGACTTCTGTTTCTGCCCCTCTGTTTCCAGCCTCCTGATTCTGCCCCTCTGTTTCCAGACTCCTGTTTCTCCCCCTCTGTTTCCAGACTACTGTTTCTCCCCCTCTGTTTCCAGACTCCTGTTTCTCCCCCTCTGTTTCCAGACTCCTGTTTCTGCCCCTCTGTTTCCAGACTTCTGTTTCTCCCCCTCTGTTTCCAGACTCCTGCTTCTCCCCCTCTGTTTCCAGACTCCTGTTTCTGCCCCTCTGTTTCCAGTCTCCTGATTCTGCCCCTCTGTTTCCAGACTCCTGTTTCTCACCCTCTGTTTCCAGACTCCTGTTTCTCCCCTTCTGTTTCCAGACTCCTGTTTCTCCCCCTCTGCTTCCAGACTCCTGATTCTCACCCTCTGTTTCCAGACTCCTGTTTCTCACCCTCTGTTTCCAGACTCCTGTTTCTCCCCCTCTGTTTCCAGACTCCTGTTTCTCCCCCTCTGCTTCCAGACTCCTGATTCTCACCCTCTGTTTCCAGACTCCTGTTTCTACCCCTCTGTTTCCAGACCCCTGTTTCTCCCCCTCTGTTTCCAGACTCCAGTTTCTGCCCCTCTGTTTCCACGCTCCTGTTTCTGCCCCTCTGTTTCCAGACTCCTGTTTCTGCCCCTCTGTTTCCAGCCTCCTGTTTCTCCCCCTCTGTTTCCTGACTCCTGGTTCTCCCCCTCTGATTCCAGCCTCCTGTTTCTGCCCCTCAGTTTCCAACCTCCTGTTTCTCGCCCTCGGTTTCCAGACTCCTGTTTCTCCCCCTCTGTTTCCAGACTCCTGTTTCTGCCCCTCTGTTTCCAGACTCCTGTTTCTGCCCCTCTGTTTCCAGACTCCTGTTTCTCCCCCTCTGTTTCCAGACTCCTGTTTCTGCCCCTCTGTTTCCAGACTCCTGTTTCTGCCTCTCTGTTTCCAGACTCCTGTTTCTCCCCCTCTGTTTCCAGACTCCTGTTTCTGCCCCTCTGTTTCCAGGCTCCTGTTTCTCCCCCTCTGTTTCAAGACTCCTGTTTCTCCCCCTCTGTTTCCAGACTCCTGTTTCTCCCCCTCTGTTCAAAGCCTCCTGTTTCTGCCCCTCAGTTTCCAACCTCCCGTTTCTCGCCCTCGGTTTCCAGACTCCTGTTTCTCCCCCTCTGTTTCCAGCCTCCTGTTTCTGCCCCTTTGTTTCCAGACTTCTGTTTCTCCCCCTCTGTTTCCAGACTCCTGTTTCTCCCCCTCTGTTTCCAGACTCCTGTTTCTTCCCTTCTGTTTCCAGACTCGTGTTTCTGCCCCTCTGTTTCCAGACTCCTGTTTCTCACCGTCTGTTTCCAGACTCCTGTTCCTCCCCATCTGTTTCCAGACTCCTGTTTCTGCCCCTCTGTTTCCAGACTCCTGTTTCTCACCGTGAGTTTCCAGACTCCTGTTTCTCCCCCTCTGTTTCCAGCCTCCTGTTTCTCCCCCTCTGTTTCCAGCCTCCTGTTTTTTCCCCTCTGTTTCCAGACTCCTGTTTCTGCCCCTCTGTTTCCAGCCTCCTGATTCTGCCCCTCTGTTTCCAGACTCCTGTTTCTCACCCTCTGTTTCCAGACTCCTGTTTCTCTCCCTCTGTTTCCAGACTCCTGTTTCTCCCCCTCTGCTTCCAGACTCCTGATTCTCACCCTCTGTTTCCACCCTCCTGTTTCTCCCCCTCTGTTTCCAGACTCCTGTTTCTGCCCCTCTGATTCCAGACTCCTGTTTCTCCCCCTCTGTTTCCAGACTCCTGTTTCTGCCCCTCTGTTTCCAGACTTCTGTTTCTCCCCCTCTGTTTCCAGACTCCTGTTTCTCCCCCTCTGTTTCCAGACTCCTGTTTCTCCCCCTCTGTTTCCAGACTCCTGTTTCTGCCCCTCTGTTTCCAGCCTCCTGATTCTGCCCCTCTGTTTCCAGACTCCTGTTTCTCACCCACTGTTTCCAGACTCCTGTTTCTCCCCCTCTGTTTCCAGACTCCTGTTTCTCCCCCTCTGTTTCCAGCCTCCTGTTTCTGCCCCTCAGTTTCCATCCTCCTGTTTCTCGCGCTCTGTTTCCAGACTCCTGTTCCTCCCCCTCTGTTTCCAGCCTCCTGTTTCTGCCCCTCTGTTTCCAGACTCCTGTTTCTCACCCTCTGTTTCCAGACTCCTGTTTCTCCCCCTCTGTTTCCAGACTCCTGATTCTCACCCTCTGTTTCCAGACTCCTGTTTCTGCCCCTCTGTTTCCAGGCGCCTGTTTCTGCCCCTCTGTTTCCAGACTCCTGTTTCTGCACCTCTGTTTCCAGCCTCCTGTTTCTCCCCCTCTGTTTCCAGACTCCTGTTTCCCCCCCTCTGTTTCCAGCCTCCTGTTTCTGCCCCTCAGTTTCCAACCACCTGTTTCTCGCCCTCTGTTTCCAGACTCCTGTTTCTGCCCCTCTGTTTCCAGCCTCCTGTTTCTCCCCCTCTGTTTCCAGACTCCTGTTTCTTCCCCTCTGTTTCCAGCCTCCTGTTTCTGCCCCTCAGTTTCCATCCTCCTGTTTCTCACCCACTGTTTCCAGACTCCTGTTTCTCCCCCTCTGTTTCCAGACTCCTGTTTCTCCCCCTCTGCTTCCAGACTCCTGATTCTCACCCTCTGTTTCCACCCTCCTGTTTCTCCCCCTCTGTTTCCAGACTCCTGTTTCTCCCCCTCTGTTTCCAGACTCCTGTTTCTGCCCCTCTGTTTCCAGACTCCTGTTTCTCCCCCTCTGTTTCCAGACTCCTGTTTCTGCCCCTCTGTTTCCAGACTTCTGTTTCTCCCCCTCTGTTTCCAGACTCCTGTTTCTCCCCCTCTGTTTCCAGACTCCTGTTTCTCACCGTCTGTTTCCAGTCTCCTGTTCCTCCCCATCTGTTTCCAGACTCCTGTTTCTGCCCCTCTGTTTCCAGACTCCTGTTTCTCACCGTGAGTTTCCAGACTCCTGTTTCTCCCCCTCTGTTTCCAGACTCCTGTTTCTCCCCCTCTGCTTCCAGACTCCTGATTCTCACCCTCTGTTTCCAGACTCCTGTTTCTACCCCTCTGTTTCCAGACCCCTGTTTCTCCCCCTCTGTTTCCAGACTCCAGTTTCTGCCCCTCTGTTTCCACGCTCCTGTTTCTGCCCCTCTGTTTCCAGACTCCTGTTTCTGCCCCTCTGTTTCCAGCCTCCTGTTTCTCCCCCTCTGTTTCCTGACTCCTGGTTCTCCCCCTCTGATTCCAGCCTCCTGTTTCTGCCCCTCAGTTTCCAACCTCCTGTTTCTCGCCCTCGGTTTCCAGACTCCTGTTTCTCCCCCTCTGTTTCCAGACTCCTGTTTCTGCCCCTCTGTTTCCAGACTCCTGTTTCTGCCCCTCTGTTTCCAGACTCCTGTTTCTCCCCCTCTGTTTCCAGACTCCTGTTTCTGCCCCTCTGTTTCCAGCCTCCTGATTCTGCCCCTCTGTTTCCAGACTCCTGTTTCTCACCCTCTGTTTCCAGACTCCTGTTTCTCCCCTTCTGTTTCCAGACTCCTGTTTCTCCCCCTCTGCTTCCAGACTCCTGATTCTCACCCTCTGTTTCCAGACTCCTGATTCTGCCCCTCTGTTTCCAGACTCCTGTTTCTCCCCCTCTGTTTCCAGACTCCTGTTTCTCCCCCTCTGCTTCCAGACTCCTGATTCTCACCCTCTGTTTCCAGACTCCTGTTTCTACCCCTCTGTTTCCAGACCCCTGTTTCTCCCCCTCTGTTTCCAGACTCCAGTTTCTGCCCCTCTGTTTCCACGCTCCTGTTTCTGCCCCTCTGTTTCCAGACTCCTGTTTCTGCCCCTCTGTTTCCAGCCTCCTGTTTCTCCCCCTCTGTTTCCAGACTCCTGTTTCTCCCCTTCTGTTTCCAGACTCGTGTTTCTGCCCCTCTGTTTCCAGACTCCTGTTTCTCACCGTCTGTTTCCAGACTCCTGTTCCTCCCCATCTGTTTCCAGACTCCTGTTTCTGCCCCTCTGTTTCCAGACTCCTGTTTCTCACCGTGAGTTTCCAGACTCCTGTTTCTCCCCCTCTGTTTCCAGCCTCCTGTTTCTCCCCCTCTGTTTCCAGCCTCCTGTTTTTTCCCCTCTGTTTCCACACTCCTGTTTCTGCCCCTCTGTTTCCAGCCTCCTGATTCTGCCCCTCTGTTTCCAGACTCCTGTTTCTCACCCTCTGTTTCCAGACTCCTGTTTCTCTCCCTCTGTTTCCAGACTCCTGTTTCTCCCCCTCTGCTTCCAGACTCCTGATTCTCACCCTCTGTTTCCACCCTCCTGTTTCTCCCCCTCTGTTTCCAGACTCCTGTTTCTCCCCCTCTGTTTCCAGACTCCTGTTTCTGCCCCTCTGTTTCCAGACTCCTGTTTCTCCCCCTCTGTTTCCAGACTCCTGTTTCTGCCCCTCTGTTTCCAGACTTCTGTTTCTCCCCCTCTGTTTCCAGACTCCTGTTTGTCCCCCTCTGTTTCCAGACTCCTGTTTCTCCCCCTCTGTTTCCAGACTCCTGTTTCTGCCCGTCTGTTTCCAGCCTCCTGATTCTGCCCCTCTGTTTCCAGTCTCCTGTTTCTCACCCTCTGTTTCCAGACTCCTGTTTCTTACCCCCTGTTTCCAGACTCCTGTTTCTCCCCCTCTGCTTCCAGACTCCTGATTCTCACCGTCTGTTTCCAGACTCCTGTTTCTCCGCCTCTGTTTCCAGACTCCAGTTTCACCCCCTCTGTTTCCAGACTCCTGTTTCTGCCCCTCTGTTTGAAGGCTCCTGTTTCTGCCCCTCTGTTTCCAGACTCCTGTTTCTGCCCCTCTGTTTCCAGACTCCTGTTTCTCCCCCTCTGTTTCCAGACTCCTGTTTCTCCCCCACTGTTTCCAGCCTCCTGTTTCTCCCCCTCTGTTTCCAGACTCCTGTTTCTCCCCCTCTGTTTCCAGACTCCTGTTTCTGCCCCTCTGTTTCCAGACTCCTGTTTCTGCCCCTCTGTTTCCAGACTCCTGTTTCTCCCCCTCTGTTTCCAGACTCCTGTTTCTCCCCCTCTGTTTCCAGACTCCTGTTTCTCCCCCTCTGCTTCCAGACTCCTGATTCTCCCCCTCTGTTTCCAGCCTCCTGTTTCTACCACTCTGTTTCCAGACCCCTGTTTCTCCCCCTCTGTTTCCAGACTCCTGTTTCTGCCCCTCTGTTTCCAGACTTCTGTTTCTCCCCCTCTGTTTCCAGACTCCTGTTTCTCCCCCTCTGTTTCCAGACTCCTGTTTCTCCCCCTCTGTTTCCAGACTCCTGTTTCTCCCCCTCTGTTTCCAGACTCCTGTTTCTGCCCCTCTGTTTCCAGACTCCTGTTTCTCCCCCTCTGCTTCCAGACTCCTGATTCTCACCCTCTGTTTCCAGACTCCTGTTTCTACCCCTCTGTTTCCAAACCCCTGTTTCTCCCCCTCTGTTTCCAGACTCCAGTTTCTGCCCCTCTGTTTCCACGCTCCTGTTTCTGCCCCTCTGTTTCCAGACTCCTGTTTCTGCCCCTCTGTTTCCAGCCTCCTGTTTCTCCCCCTCTGTTTCCTGACTCCTGGTTCTCCCCCTCTGATTCCAGCCTCCTGTTTCTGCCCCTCAGATTCCAACCTCCTGTTTCTCGCCCTCGGTTTCCAGACTCCTGTTTCTCCCCCTCTGTTTCCAGCCTCCTGTTTCTGCCCCTTGTTTCCAGACTCCTGTTTCTGCCCCTCTGTTTCCAGACTCCAGTTTCTGCCCCTCTGTTTCCAGACTCCTGTTTCTCCCCCTCTGTTTCCAGACTCCTGTTTCTCACCCTCTGTTTCCAGCCTCCTGTTTCTGCCCCTCTGTTTCCAGACTCCTGTTTCTCACCCTCTGTTTCCAGACTCCTGTTTCTGCCCCTCTGTTTCCAGACTTCTGTTTCTCCCCCTCTGTTTCCAGACTCCTGTTTCTCCCCCTCTGTTTCCAGACTCCTGTTTCTCCCCCTCTGTTTCCAGACTCGTGTTTCTGCCCCTCTGTTTCCAGACTCCTTTTTCTCACCGTCTGTTTCCAGACTCCTGTTCCTCCCCCTCTGTTTCCAGACTCCTGCTACTGCCCCTCTGTTTCCAGACTCCTGTTTCTGCCCCTCTGTTTCAAGACTCCTGTTTCTCACCCTGAGTTTCCAGACTCCTGTTTCTCCCCCTCTGTTTCCAGCCTCCTGTTTCTCCCCCTCTGTTTCCAGCCTCCTGTTTCTTCCCCTCTGTTTCCAGACTCCTGTTTCTGCCCCTCTGTTTCCAGACTCCTGATTCTGCCCCTTTGTTTCCAGACTCCTGTTTCTCACCCTCTGTTTCCAGACTCCTGTTTCTCTCCCTTTGTTTCCAGACTCCTGTTTCTCCCCCTCTGTTTCCAGACTCCTGTTTCTCCCCCTCTGTTTCCAGACTCCTGTTTCTCCCCTCTGTTTCCAGCCTCCTGTTTCTGCTCCTCTGTTTCCAGACTCCTGTTTCTCCCCCTCTGTTTCCAGACTCCTGTTTCTGCCCCTCTGTTTCCAGACTTCTGTTTCTCCCCCTCTGTTTCCAGACTCCTGTTTCTCCCCCTCTGTTTCCAGACTCCTGTTTCTCCCCCTCTGTTTCCAGACTCCTGTTTCTCCCCCTCTGTTTCCAGACTCCTGTTTCTGCCCCTCTGTTTCCAGACTCCTGTTTCTCCCCCTCTGTTTCCAGACTCCTGCTTCTCCCGCTCTGTTTCCAGACTCCTGTTTCTCCCCCTCTGTTTCCAGACTCCTGTTTCTGCTCCTCTGTTTCCAGCCTCCTGATTCTGCCCCTCTGTTTCCAGACTCCTGTTTCTCACCCTCTGTTTCCAGACTCCTGTTTCTCCCCCTCTGTTTCCAGACTCCTGTTTCTCCCCCTCTGCTTCCAGACTCCTGATTCTCACCCTCTGTTTCCAGACTCCTGTTTCTACCCCTCTGTTTCCAAACCCCTGTTTCTCCCCCTCTGTTTCCAGACTCCAGTTTCTGCCCCTCTGTTTCCACGCTCCTGTTTCTGCCCCTCTGTTTCCAGACTCCTGTTTCTGCCCCTCTGTTTCCAGCCTCCTGTTTCTCCCCCTATGTTTCCTGACTCCTGGTTCTCCCCCTCTGATTCCAGCCTCCTGTTTCTGCCCCTCAGATTCCAACCTCCTGTTTCTCGCCCTCGGTTTCCAGACTCCTGTTTCTCCCCCTCTGTTTCCAGCCTCCTGTTTCTGCCCCTCTGTTTCCAGACTCCTGTTTCTGCCCCTCTGTTTCCAGACTCCTGTTTCTGCCCCTCTGTTTCCAGACTCCTGTTTCTCCCCCTCTGTTTCCAGACTCCTGTTTCTGCCCCTCTGTTTCCAGACTCCTGTTTCTGCCTCTCTGTTTCCAGACTCCTGTTTCTCCCCCTCTGTTTCCAGACTCCTGTTTCTGCCCCTCTGTTTCCAGCCTCCTGATTCTGCCCCTCTGATTCCTGACTCCTGTTTCTCCCCCTCTGTTTCCAGACTCCTGTTACTCCCCCTCTGTTTCCACACTCCTGTTTCTGCCCCTCTGTTTCCAGCCACCTGTTTCTGCCCCTCTGTTTCCAGACTCCAGTTTCTGCCCCTCTGTTTCCAGCCTCCTGTTTCTCCCCCTCTGTTTCCAGACTCCTGTTTCTCCCCCTCTGTTTCCAGCCTCCTGTTTCTGCCCCTCAGTTTCCATCCTCCTGTTTCTCGCCCTCTGTTTCCAGACTCCTGTTTCTCCCCCTCTGTTTCCAGCCTCCTGTTTCTGCCCCTCTGTTTCCAGACTCCTGTTTCTCACCCTCTGTTTCCAGACTCCTGTTTGTCCCCCTCTGTTTCCAGACTCCTGTTTCTGCCCCTCTGTTTCCAGACTCCTGTTTCTCCCCCTCTGTTTCCAGACTCCTGATTCTCACCCTCTGTTTCCAGACTCCTGTTTCTGCCCCTCTGTTTCCAGGCGCCTGTTTCTGCCCCTCTGTTTCCAGACTCCTGTTTCTGCACCTCTGTTTCCAGCCTCCTGTTTCTCCCCCTCTGTTCCCAGACTCCTGTTTCTCCCCCTCTGTTTCCAGCCTCCTGTTTCTGCCCCTCAGTTTCCAACCACCTGTTTCTCGCCCTCTGTTTCCAGACTCCTGTTTCTGCCCCTCTGTTTCCAGACTTCTGTTTCTCCCCCTCTGTTTCCAGACTCCTGTTTCTCCCCCTCTGTTTCCAGACTCCTGTTTCTCCCCCTCTGTTTCCAGTCTCGTGTTTCTGCCCCTCTGTTTCCAGACTCCTGTTTCTCACGGTCTGTTTCCAGACTCCTGTTCCTCCCCCTCTGTTTCCAGACTCCTGTTTCTGCCCCTCTGTTTCAAGACTCCTGTTTCTCACCCTGAGTTTCCAGACTCCTGTTTCTCCCCCTCTGTTTCCAGCCTCCTGTTTCTCCCCCTCTGTTTCCAGCCTCCTGTTTCTTCCCCTCTGTTTCCAGACTCCTGTTTCTGCCCCTCTGTTTCCAGACTCCTGATTCTGCCCCTTTGTTTCCAGACTCCTGTTTCTCACCCTCTGTTTCCAGACTCCTGTTTCTCTCCCTTTGTTTCCAGACTCCTGTTTCTCCCCCTCTGTTTCCAGACTCCTGTTTCTCCCCCTCTGTTTCCAGACTCCTGTTTCTCCCCTCTGTTTCCAGCCTCCTGTTTCTGCTCCTCTGTTTCCAGAATCCTGTTTCTCACCCTCTGTTTCCAGACTCCTGTTTCTCCCCCTCTGTTTCCAGACTCCTGTTTCTGCCCCTCTGTTTCCAGGCTCCTGTTTCTCCCCCTCTGTTTCCAGACTCCTGTTTCTTCCCCTCTGTTTCCAGACTCATGCTTCTGCCCCTCTGTTTCCAGACTCCTGTTTCTCCCCCTCTGTTTCCAGACTCCTGTTTCTTCCCCTCTGTTTCCAGACTCATGCTTCTGCCCCTCTGTTTCCAGACTCCTGTTTCTCCCCCGCTGTTTCCAGACTCCTGTTTCTCCCCCACTGTTTCCAGCCTCCTGTTTCTCCCCCTCTGTTTCCAGACTCCTGTTTCTCCCCCTCTGTTTCCAGACTCCTGTTTCTCCCCCTCTGTTTCCAGACTCCTGTTTCTGCCCCTCTGTTTCCAGACTTCTGTTTCTCCCCCTCTGTTTCCAGACTCCTGTTTCTCCCCCTCTGTTTCCAGACTCCTGTTTCTCCCCCTCTGTTTCCAGACTCCTGTTTCTCCCCCTCTGTTTCCAGACTCCTGTTTCTGCCCCTCTATTTCCAGACTTCTGTTTCTCCCCCTCTGTTTCCAGACTCCTGCTTCTCCCGCTCTGTTTCCAGACTCCTGTTTCTCCCCCTCTGTTTCCAGACTCCTGTTTCTGCCCCTCTGTTTCCAGCCTCCTGATTCTGCCCCTCTGTTTGCAGACTCCTGTTTCTCACCCTCTGTTTCCAGACTCCTGTTTCTCCCCCTCTGTTTCCAGACTCCTATTTCTCCCCCTTTGCTTCCAGACTCCTGATTCTCACCCTCTGTTTCCAGACTCCTGTTTCTACCCCTCTGTTTCCAAACCCCTGTTTCTCCCCCTCTGTTTCCAGATTCCAGTTTCTGCCCCTGTGTTTCCACGCTCCTGTTTCTGCCCCTCTGTTTCCAGACTCCTGTTTCTGCCCCTCTGTTTCCAGCCTCCTGTTTCTCCCCCTCTGTTTCCTGACTCCTGGTTCTCCCCCTCTGATTCCAGCCTCCTGTTTCTGCCCCTCAGATTCCAACCTCCTGTTTCTCGCCCTCGGTTTCCAGACTCCTGTTTCTCCCCCTCTGTTTCCAGCCTCCTGTTTCTGCCCCTCTGTTTCCAGACTCCTGTTTCTGCCCCTCTGTTTCCAGACTCCTGTTTCTGCCCTTCTGTTTCCAGACTCCTGTTTCTCCCCCTCTGTTTCCAGACTCCTGTTTCTGCCCCTCTGTTTCCATCCTCCTGATTCTGCCCCTCTGATTCCTGACTCCTGTTTCTCACCCTCTGTTTCCAGACTCCTGTTTCTCGCCCTCTGTTTCCAGACTCCTGTTTCTCCCCCTCTGCTACCAGACTCCTGATTCTCACCCTCTGGTTCCAGAATCCTGTTTCTCCCCCTCTGTTTCCAGACTCCTGTTTCTCCCCCTCTGTTTCCACACTCCTGTTTCTGCCCCTCTGTTTCCAGCCTCCTCTTTCTGCCCCTCTGTTTCCAGACTCCTGTTTCTGCCCCTCTGTTTCCAGCCTCCTGTTTCTCCCCCTCTGTTTCCAGACTCCTGTTTCTCCCCCTCTGTTTCCAGCCTCCTGTTTCTGCCCCTCAGTTTCCATCCTCCTGTTTCTCGCGCTCTGTTTCCAGACTCCTGTTCCTCCCCCTCTGTTTCCAGCCTCCTGTTTCTGCCCCTCTGTTTCCAGACTCCTGTTTCTCACCCTCTGTTTCCAGACTCCTGTTTCTCCCCCTCTGTTTCCAGACTCCTGATTCTCACCCTCTGTTTCCAGACTCCTGTTTCTGCCCCTCTGTTTCCAGGCGCCTGTTTCTGCCCCTCTGTTTCCAGACTCCTGTTTCTGCACCTCTGTTTCCAGCCTCCTGTTTCTCCCCCTCTGTTTCCAGACTCCTGTTTCCCCCCCTCTGTTTCCAGCCTCCTGTTTCTGCCCCTCAGTTTCCAACCACCTGTTTCTCGCCCTCTGTTTCCAGACTCCTGTTTCTGCCCCTCTGTTTCCAGACTTCTATTTCTCCCCCTCTGTTTCCAGACTCCTCTTTCTCCCCCTCTGTTTCCAGACTCCTGTTTCTCCCCCTCTGTTTCCAGTCTCGTGTTTCTGCCCCTCTGTTTCCAGACTCCTGATTCTCAACCTGAGTTTCCAGACTCCTGTTTCTCCCCCTCTGTTTCCAGCCTCCTGTTTCTCCCCCTCTGTTTCCAGCCTCCTGTTTCTCCCCCTCTGTTTCCAGACTCCTGTTTCTGCCCCTCTGTTTCCAGACTTCTGTTTCTCCCCCTCTGTTTCCAGACTCCTGCTTCTCCCGCTCTGTTTCCAGACTCCTGTTTCTCCCCCTCTGTTTCCAGACTCCTGTTTCTGCCCCTCTGTTTCCAGCCTCCTGATTCTGCCCCTCTGTTTCCAGACTCCTGTTTCTCACCCTCTGTTTCCAGACTCCTGTTTCTCCCCCTCTGTTTCCAGACTCCTGATTCTCCCCCTCTGCTTCCAGACTCCTGATTCTCACCCTTTGTTTCCAGACTCCTGTTTCTACCCCTCTGTTTCCAAACCCCTGTTTCTCCCCCTCTGTTTCCAGACTCCAGTTTCTGCCCCTCTGTTTCCACGCTCCTGTTTCTGCCCCTCTGTTTCCAGACTCCTGTTTCTGCCCCTCTGTTTCCAGCCTCCTGTTTCTACCCCTCTGTTTCCTGACTCCTGGTTCTCCCCCTCTGTTTCCAGCCTCCTGTTTCTGCCCCTCTGTTTCCAGACTCCTGTTTCTGCCCCTCCGTTTCCAGACTCCTGTTTCTGCCCCTCTGTTTCCAGACTCCTGTTTCTGCCCCTCTGTTTCCAGCCTCCTGTTTCTCCCCCTCTGTTTCCTGACTCCTGGTTCTCCCCCTCTGTTTCCAGCCTCCTGTTTCTGCCCCTCTGTTTCCAGACTCCTGTTTCTGCCCCTCCGTTTCCAGACTCCTGTTTCTGCCCCTCTGTTTCCAGACTCCTGTTTCTCCCCCTCTGTTTCCAGACTCCTGTTTCTGCCTCTCTGTTTCCAGACTCCTGTTTCTCCCCCTCTGTTTCCAGACTCCTGTTTCTGCCCCTCTGTTTCCAGGCTCCTGTTTCTGCCCCTCTGTTTCCAGACTCCTGTTTCTCCCCCTCTGTTTCCAGACTCCTGTTTCTCCCCCTCTGTTTCCAGACTCCTGTTTCTCCCCCTCTGTTCAAAGCCTCCTGTTTCTGCCCCTCAGTTTCCAACCTCCAGTTTCTCGCCCTCGGTTTCCAGACTCCTGTTTCTCCCCCTCTGTTTCCAGCCTCCTGTTTCTGCCCCTCTGTTTCCAGACTTCTGTTTCTCCCCCTCTGTTTCCAGACTCCTGTTTCTCCCCCTCTGTTTCCAGACTCCTGTTTCTCCCCTTCTGTTTCCAGACTCGTGTTTCTGCCCCTCTGTTTCCAGACTCCTGTTTCTCACCGTCTGTTTCCAGACTCCTGTTCCTCCCCCTCTGTTTCCAGACTCCTGTTTCTGCCCCTCTGTTTCCAGACTCCTGTTTCTCACCGTGAGTTTCCAGTCACCTGTTTCTCCCACTCTGTTTCCAGCCTCCTGTTTGTCCCCCTCTGTTTCCAGCCTCCTGTTTTTTCCCCTCTGTTTCCAGACTCCTGTTTCTGCGCCTCTGTTTCCAGCCTCCTGATTCTGCCACTCTGTTTCCAGACTTCTGTTTCTCACCCTCTGATTCCAGACTCCTGTTTCTCTCCCTCTGTTTCCAGACTCCTGTTTCTCCCCCTCTGCTGCCAGACTCCTGATTCTCACCCTCTGTTTCCACCCTCCTGTTTCTCCCCCTCTGTTTCCAAACTCCTGTTTCTCCCCCTCAGTTTCCAGACTCCTGTTTCTGCCCCTCTGATTCCAGACTCCTTTTTCTCCCCCTCTGTTTCCAGACTCCTGTTTCTGCCCCTCTGTTTCCAGACTTCTGTTTCTCCCCCTCTGTTTCCAGACTCCTGTTTCTCCCACTCTGTTTCCAGACTCCTGTTTCTCCCCCTCTGTTTCCAGACTCCTGTTTCTGCCCCTCTGTTTCCAGCCTCCTGATTCTGCCCCTCTGTTTCCAGACTCCTGTTTCTCACCCACTGTTTCCAGACTCCTGTTTCTCCCCCTCTGTTTCCAGACTCCTGTTTCTCCCCCTCTGCTTCCAGACTCCTGATTCTCACCGTCTGTTTCCACACTCCTGTTTCTCCCCCTCTGTTTCCAGACTCCAGTTTCACCCCCTCTGTTTCCAGACTCCTGTTTCTCCCCCTCTGTTTCCAGGATCCTGTTTCTGCCCCTCTGTTTCCAGACTCCTGTTTCTGCCCCTCTGTTTCCAGACTCCTGTTTCTCCCCCTCTGTTTCCAGACTCCTGTTTCTCCCCCACTGTTTCCAGCCTCCTGTTTCTCCCCCTCTGTTTCCAGACTCCTGTTTCTCCCCCTCTGTTTCCAGACTCCTGTTTCTCCCCCTCTGTTTCCAGACTCCTGTTTCTGCCCCTCTGTTTCCAGACTCCTGTTTCTGCCCCTCTGTTTCCAGGCTCCTGTTTCTGCCCCTCTGTTTCCAGACTCCTGTTTCTGCCCCTCTGTTTCCAGACTTCTGTTTCTCCCCCTCTGTTTCCAGACTCCTGTTTCTCCCCCTCTGTTTCCAGACTCCTGTTTCTCCCCCTCTGTTTCCAGACTCCTGTTTCTCCCCCTCTGTTTCCAGGCTCCTGTTTCTGCCCCTCTGTTTCCAGACTTCTGTTTCTCCCCCTCTGTTTCCAGACTCCTGCTTCTCCCGCTCTGTTTCCAGACTCCTGTTTCTGCCCCTCTGTTTCCAGCCTCCTGATTCTGCCCCTCTGTTTCCAGACTCCTGTTTCTCCCCCTCTGTTTCCAGACTCCTGTTTCTCCCCCTCTGTTTCCAGACTCCTGTTTCTCCCCCTCTGTTTCCAGACTCCTGTTTCTGCCCCTCTGTTTCCAGACTTCTGTTTCTCCCCCTCTGTTTCCAGACTCCTGCTTCTCCCCCTCTGTTTCCAGACTCCTGTTTCTGCCCCTCTGTTTCCAGTCTCCTGATTCTGCCCCTCTGTTTCCAGACTCCTGTTTCTCACCCTCTGTTTCCAGACTCCTGTTTCTCCCCTTCTGTTTCCAGACTCCTGTTTCTCCCCCTCTGCTTCCAGACTCCTGATTCTCACCCTCTGTTTCCAGACTCCTGTTTCTCACCCTCTGTTTCCAGACTCCTGTTTCTCCCCCTCTGTTTCCAGACTCCTGTTTCTCCCCCTCTGCTTCCAGACTCCTGATTCTCACCCTCTGTTTCCAGACTCCTGTTTCTACCCCTCTGTTTCCAGACCCCTGTTTCTCCCCCTCTGTTTCCAGACTCCTGTTTCTGCCCCTCTGTTTCCACGCTCCTGTTTCTGCCCCTCTGTTTCCAGACTCCTGTTTCTGCCCCTCTGTTTCCAGCCTCCTGTTTCTCCCCCTCTGTTTCCTGACTCCTGGTTCTCCCCCTCTGATTCCAGCCTCCTGTTTCTGCCCCTCAGTTTCCAACCTCCTGTTTCTCGCCCTCGGTTTCCAGACTCCTGTTTCTCCCCCTCTGTTTCCAGACTCCTGTTTCTGCCCCTCTGTTTCCAGACTCCTGTTTCTGCCCCTCTGTTTCCAGACTCCTGTTTCTCCCCCTCTGTTTCCAGACTCCTGTTTCTGCCCCTCTGTTTCCAGACTCCTGTTTCTGCCTCTCTGTTTCCAGACTCCTGTTTCTCCCCCTCTGTTTCCAGACTCCTGTTTCTGCCCCTCTGTTTCCAGGCTCCTGTTTCTCCCCCTCTGTTTCAAGACTCCTGTTTCTCCCCCTCTGTTTCCAGACTCCTGTTTCTCCCCCTCTGTTCAAAGCCTCCTGTTTCTGCCCCTCAGTTTCCAACCTCCCGTTTCTCGCCCTCGGTTTCCAGACTCCTGTTTCTCCCCCTCTGTTTCCAGCCTCCTGTTTCTGCCCCTTTGTTTCCAGACTTCTGTTTCTCCCCCTCTGTTTCCAGACTCCTGTTTCTCCCCCTCTGTTTCCAGACTCCTGTTTCTTCCCTTCTGTTTCCAGACTCGTGTTTCTGCCCCTCTGTTTCCAGACTCCTGTTTCTCACCGTCTGTTTCCAGACTCCTGTTCCTCCCCATCTGTTTCCAGACTCCTGTTTCTGCCCCTCTGTTTCCAGACTCCTGTTTCTCACCGTGAGTTTCCAGACTCCTGTTTCTCCCCCTCTGTTTCCAGCCTCCTGTTTCTCCCCCTCTGTTTCCAGCCTCCTGTTTTTTCCCCTCTGTTTCCAGACTCCTGTTTCTGCCCCTCTGTTTCCAGCCTCCTGATTCTGCCCCTCTGTTTCCAGACTCCTGTTTCTCACCCTCTGTTTCCAGACTCCTGTTTCTCTCCCTCTGTTTCCAGACTCCTGTTTCTCCCCCTCTGCTTCCAGACTCCTGATTCTCACCCTCTGTTTCCACCCTCCTGTTTCTCCCCCTCTGTTTCCAGACTCCTGTTTCTCCCCCTCTGTTTCCAGACTCCTGTTTCTGCCCCTCTGTTTCCAGACTCCTGTTTCTCCCCCTCTGTTTCCAGACTCCTGTTTCTGCCCCTCTGTTTCCAGACTTCTGTTTCTCCCCCTCTGTTTCCAGACTCCTGTTTCTCCCCCTCTGTTTCCAGACTCCTGTTTCTCACCGTCTGTTTCCAGTCTCCTGTTCCTCCCCATCTGTTTCCAGACTCCTGTTTCTGCCCCTCTGTTTCCAGACTCCTGTTTCTCACCGTGAGTTTCCAGACTCCTGTTTCTCCCCCTCTGTTTCCAGACTCCTGTTTCTCCCCCTCTGCTTCCAGACTCCTGATTCTCACCCTCTGTTTCCAGACTCCTGTTTCTACCCCTCTGTTTCCAGACCCCTGTTTCTCCCCCTCTGTTTCCAGACTCCAGTTTCTGCCCCTCTGTTTCCACGCTCCTGTTTCTGCCCCTCTGTTTCCAGACTCCTGTTTCTGCCCCTCTGTTTCCAGCCTCCTGTTTCTCCCCCTCTGTTTCCTGACTCCTGGTTCTCCCCCTCTGATTCCAGCCTCCTGTTTCTGCCCCTCAGTTTCCAACCTCCTGTTTCTCGCCCTCGGTTTCCAGACTCCTGATTCTCCCCCTCTGTTTCCAGACTCCTGTTTCTGCCCCTCTGTTTCCAGACTCCTGTTTCTGCCCCTCTGTTTCCAGACTCCTGTTTCTCCCCCTCTGTTTCCAGACTCCTGTTTCTGCCCCTCTGTTTCCAGCCTCCTGATTCTGCCCCTCTGTTTCCAGACTCCTGTTTCTCACCCTCTGTTTCCAGACTCCTGTTTCTCCCCTTCTGTTTCCAGACTCCTGTTTCTCCCCCTCTGCTTCCAGACTCCTGATTCTCACCCTCTGTTTCCAGACTCCTGATTCTGCCCCTCTGTTTCCAGACTCCTGTTTCTCCCCCTCTGTTTCCAGACTCCTGTTTCTCCCCCTCTGCTTCCAGACTCCTGATTCTCACCCTCTGTTTCCAGACTCCTGTTTCTACCCCTCTGTTTCCAGACCCCTGTTTCTCCCCCTCTGTTTCCAGACTCCAGTTTCTGCCCCTCTGTTTCCACGCTCCTGTTTCTGCCCCTCTGTTTCCAGACTCCTGTTTCTGCCCCTCTGTTTCCAGCCTCCTGTTTCTCCCCCTCTGTTTCCAGACTCCTGTTTCTCCCCTTCTGTTTCCAGACTCGTGTTTCTGCCCCTCTGTTTCCAGACTCCTGTTTCTCACCGTCTGTTTCCAGACTCCTGTTCCTCCCCATCTGTTTCCAGACTCCTGTTTCTGCCCCTCTGTTTCCAGACTCCTGTTTCTCACCGTGAGTTTCCAGACTCCTGTTTCTCCCCCTCTGTTTCCAGCCTCCTGTTTCTCCCCCTCTGTTTCCAGCCTCCTGTTTTTTCCCCTCTGTTTCCACACTCCTGTTTCTGCCCCTCTGTTTCCAGCCTCCTGATTCTGCCCCTCTGTTTCCAGACTCCTGTTTCTCACCCTCTGTTTCCAGACTCCTGTTTCTCTCCCTCTGTTTCCAGACTCCTGTTTCTCCCCCTCTGCTTCCAGACTCCTGATTCTCACCCTCTGTTTCCACCCTCCTGTTTCTCCCCCTCTGTTTCCAGACTCCTGTTTCTCCCCCTCTGTTTCCAGACTCCTGTTTCTGCCCCTCTGTTTCCAGACTCCTGTTTCTCCCCCTCTGTTTCCAGACTCCTGTTTCTGCCCCTCTGTTTCCAGACTTCTGTTTCTCCCCCTCTGTTTCCAGACTCCTGTTTGTCCCCCTCTGTTTCCAGACTCCTGTTTCTCCCCCTCTGTTTCCAGACTCCTGTTTCTGCCCGTCTGTTTCCAGCCTCCTGATTCTGCCCCTCTGTTTCCAGTCTCCTGTTTCTCACCCTCTGTTTCCAGACTCCTGTTTCTTACCCCCTGTTTCCAGACTCCTGTTTCTCCCCCTCTGCTTCCAGACTCCTGATTCTCACCGTCTGTTTCCAGACTCCTGTTTCTCCCCCTCTGTTTCCAGACTCCAGTTTCACCCCCTCTGTTTCCAGACTCCTGTTTCTGCCCCTCTGTTTGAAGGCTCCTGTTTCTGCCCCTCTGTTTCCAGACTCCTGTTTCTGCCCCTCTGTTTCCAGACTCCTGTTTCTCCCCCTCTGTTTCCAGACTCCTGTTTCTCCCCCACTGTTTCCAGCCTCCTGTTTCTCCCCCTCTGTTTCCAGACTCCTGTTTCTCCCCCTCTGTTTCCAGACTCCTGTTTCTGCCCCTCTGTTTCCAGACTCCTGTTTCTGCCCCTCTGTTTCCAGACTCCTGTTTCTCCCCCTCTGTTTCCAGACTCCTGTTTCTCCCCCTCTGTTTCCAGACTCCTGTTTCTCCCCCTCTGCTTCCAGACTCCTGATTCTCCCCCTCTGTTTCCAGCCTCCTGTTTCTACCACTCTGTTTCCAGACCCCTGTTTCTCCCCCTCTGTTTCCAGACTCCTGTTTCTGCCCCTCTGTTTCCAGACTTCTGTTTCTCCCCCTCTGTTTCCAGACTCCTGTTTCTCCCCCTCTGTTTCCAGACTCCTGTTTCTCCCCCTCTGTTTCCAGACTCCTGTTTCTCCCCCTCTGTTTCCAGACTCCTGTTTCTGCCCCTCTGTTTCCAGACTCCTGTTTCTCCCCCTCTGCTTCCAGACTCCTGATTCTCACCCTCTGTTTCCAGACTCCTGTTTCTACCCCTCTGTTTCCAAACCCCTGTTTCTCCCCCTCTGTTTCCAGACTCCAGTTTCTGCCCCTCTGTTTCCACGCTCCTGTTTCTGCCCCTCTGTTTCCAGACTCCTGTTTCTGCCCCTCTGTTTCCAGCCTCCTGTTTCTCCCCCTCTGTTTCCTGACTCCTGGTTCTCCCCCTCTGATTCCAGCCTCCTGTTTCTGCCCCTCAGATTCCAACCTCCTGTTTCTCGCCCTCGGTTTCCAGACTCCTGTTTCTCCCCCTCTGTTTCCAGCCTCCTGTTTCTGCCCCTTGTTTCCAGACTCCTGTTTCTGCCCCTCTGTTTCCAGACTCCAGTTTCTGCCCCTCTGTTTCCAGACTCCTGTTTCTCCCCCTCTGTTTCCAGACTCCTGTTTCTCACCCTCTGTTTCCAGCCTCCTGTTTCTGCCCCTCTGTTTCCAGACTCCTGTTTCTCACCCTCTGTTTCCAGACTCCTGTTTCTGCCCCTCTGTTTCCAGACTTCTGTTTCTCCCCCTCTGTTTCCAGACTCCTGTTTCTCCCCCTCTGTTTCCAGACTCCTGTTTCTCCCCCTCTGTTTCCAGACTCGTGTTTCTGCCCCTCTGTTTCCAGACTCCTTTTTCTCACCGTCTGTTTCCAGACTCCTGTTCCTCCCCCTCTGTTTCCAGACTCCTGCTACTGCCCCTCTGTTTCCAGACTCCTGTTTCTCACCCTGAGTTTCCAGACTCCTGTTTCTCCCCCTCTGTTTCCAGCCTCCTGTTTCTCCCCCTCTGTTTCCAGCCTCCTGTTTCTTCCCCTCTGTTTCCAGACTCCTGTTTCTGCCCCTGTTTCCAGCCTCCTGATTCTGCCCCTCTGTTTCCAGACTCCTGTTTCTCACCCTCTGTTTCCAGACTCCTGATTCTCTCCCTCTGTTTCCAGACTCCTGTTTCTCCCCCTCTGCTTCCAGACTCCAGATTCTCACCGTCTGTTTCCACCCTCCTGTTTCTCCCCCTCTGTTTCCAGACTCCTGTTTCTCCCCCTCTGTTTCCAGACTCCTGTTTCTGCCCCTCTGTTTCCAGACTCCTGTTTCTCCCCCTCTGTTTCCAGACTCCTGTTTCTGCCCCTCTGTTTCCAGACTCCTGTTTCTCCCCCTCTGTTTCCAGACTCCTGTTTCTCCCTCTCTGTTTCCAGACTCCTGTTTCTCCCCCTCTGTTTCCAGACTCCTGTTTCTCCCCCTCTGATTCCAGCCTCCTGATTCTGCCCCTCTGTTTCCAGACTCCTGTTTCTCACCCTCTGTTTCCAGACTCCTGTTTCTCCTTCTCTGTTTCCAGACTCCTGTTTCTCCCCCTCTGCTTCCAGACTCCTGATTCTCACCGTCTGTTTCCAGACTCCTGTTTCTCCCCCTGTGTTTCCAGACTCCAGTTTCACCCCCTCTGTTTCCAGACTCCTGTTTCTGCCCCTCTGTTTCCAGGCTCCTGTTTCTGCCCCTCTGTTTCCAGACTCCTGTTTCTGCCCCTCTGTTTCCAGACTCCTGTTTCTCCCCCTCTGTTTCCAGACTCTTGTTTCTCCCCCACTGTTTCCAGCCTCCTATTTCTGCCCCTCAGTTTCCAACCTCCTGTTTCTCCCCCTCTGTTTCCAGACTCCTGTTTCTCCCCCTCTGTTTCCAGACACCTGTTTCTCCCCCTCTGTTTCCAGACTCCTGCTTCTCACCCTCTGTTTCCAGCCTCCTGATTCTGCCCCTCTATTTCCAGACTCCTGTTTCTCACCATCTGCTTCCAGACTCCTGTTTCTCCCCCTCTGTTTCCAGACTCCTGTTTCTCTCCCTCTGCTTCCAGACTCCTGATTCTCACCCTCTGTTTCCAGACTACTGTTTCTCACCCTGAGTTTCCAGACTCCTGTTTCTGCCCCTCTGTTTCCAGCCTCCTGATTCTGCCCCTCTGTATCCAGCCTCCTCTTTCTCCCCGACTGGTTCTACACTCCTGTTTCTGCCCCTCAGTTTCCATCCTCCTGTTTCTGCCCCTCTGTTTCCAGCCTCCTGTTTCTGCCCCTCTGTTTCCAGACTCCTGTTACTCAACATTTGTTTCCAGACTCCTGTTTCTCCCCCTCTGTTTCCAGACTCCTGTTTCTGCCCCTCTGTTTCCAGACTCCAGTTTCTCCCCCTCTGTTTCCAGACTCTTGTTTCTCCCCCTCTGTTTCCAGACTCCTGTTTCTGCCCCTCTGTTTCCAGACTCCTGTTTCTCACCATTTGTTTCCAGAATCCTGTTTCTCCCCCTCTGTTTCCAGACTCCAGTTTCTGCCCCACTGTTTCCAGACTCCTGTATCTCACCATCTGTTTCCAGACTTCTGTTTCTCCCCCTCTGTTTCCAGACTCCTGTTTCTGCCCCTCTGTTTCCAGACTCCTGTTTCTGCCTCTCTGTTTCCAGACTCCTGTTTCTCCACCTCTGTTTCCAGACTCCTGTTTCTGCCCCTCTGTTTCCAGGCTCCTGTTTCTGCCCCTCTGTTTCCAGACTCCTGTTTCTGCACCTCTGTTTCCAGCCACCTGTTTCTCCCCCTCTCTTTCCAGACTCCTGTTTCTCCCCCTCTGTTTCCAGCCTCCTGATTTTGCCCCTCAGTTTCCAACCTCCTGATTCTCGCCCTCTGTTTCCAGACTCCTGTTTCTCCCCCTCTGTTTCCAGCCTCCTGATTCTGCCCCTCTGTTTCCAGACTCCTGTTTCTCACCCTCTGTTTCCAGGCTCCTGTATCTCCCCCACTGTTTTCAGACTCCTGTTTCTGCCCCTCTGTTTCCAGACTCCTGTTTCTCCCCCTCTGTTTCCAGACTCCTGTTTCTCCCCCTCTGTTTCCAGACTCCTGTTTCTCCCCCTCTGTTTCCAGACTCCTGTTTCTCCCCCTATGTTTCCAGACTCCTGTTTCTGCCCCTCTGTTTCCAGCCTCCTGATTCTGCCCCTCTGTTTCCTGACTCCTGTTTCTCACCCTCTGTTTCCAGACTCCTGTTTCTCCTTCTCTGTTTCCAGACTCCTGTTTCTCCCCCTCTGCTTCCAGACTCCTGATTCTCACCGTCTGTTTCCAGACTCCTGTTTCTCCCCCTCTGTTTCCAGACTCCAGTTTCACCCCCTCTGTTTCCAGACTCCTGTTTCTGCCCCTCTGTTTCCAGGCTCCTGTTTCTGCCCCTCTGTTTCCAGACTCCTGTTTCTGCCCCTCTGTTTCCAGACTCCTGTTTCTCCCCCTCTGTTTCCAGACTCTTTTTTCTCCCCCACTGTTTCCAGCCTCCTATTTCTGCCCCTCAGTTTCCAACCTCCTGTTTCTCCCCCTCTGTTTCCAGACTCCTCTTTATCCCCCTCTGTTTCCAGACTCCTGTTTCTGCCCCTCTGTTTCCAGACTCCTGTTTCTCACCCTCTGTTTCCAGCCTCCTGATTCTGCCCCTCTATTTCCAGACTCCTGTTTCTCACCATCTGCTTCCAGACTCCTGTTTCTCCCCCTCTGCTTCCAGACTCCTGATTCTCACCCTCTGTTTCCAGACTCCTGTTTCTCACCCTGAGTTTCCAGACTCCTGTTTCTGCCCCTCTGTTTCCAGCCTCCTGATTCTGCCCCTCTGTATCCAGCCTCCTGTTTCTCCCCGACTGGTTCTACACTCCTGTTTCTGCCCCTCAGTTTCCAGCCTCCTGTTTCTGCCCCTCTGTTTCCAGACTCCTGTTTCTGCCCCTCTGTTTCCAGACTCCTGTTTCTCAACATTTGTTTCCAGACTCCTGTTTCTCCCCCTCTGTTTCCAGACTCCTGTTTCTGCACCTCTGTTTCCAGACTCCAGTTTCTCCCCCTCTGTTTCCAGACTCCTGTTTCTCCCCCTCTGTTTCCAGACTCCTGTTTCTGCCCCTCTGTTTCCAGACTCCTGTTTCGCACCATTTGTTTCCAGAATCCTGTTTCTCCCTCTCTGTTTCCAGACTCCTGTTTCTGCCCCTCTGTTTCCAGACTCCTGTATCTCACCATCTGTTTCCAGACTTCTGTTTCTCCCCCTCTGTTTCCAGACTCCTGTTTCTGCCCCTCTGTTTCCAGACTCCTGTTTCTGCCTCTCTGTTTCCAGACTCCTGTTTCTCCACCTCTGTTTCCAGACTCCTGTTTCTGCCCCTCTGTTTCCAGGCTCCTGTTTCTGCCCCTCTGTTTCCAGACTCCTGTTTCTGCACCTCTGTTTCCAGCCACCTGTTTCTCCCCCTCTGTTTCCAGACTCCTGTTTCTCCCCCTCTGTTTCCAGCCTCCTGATTTTGCCCCTCAGTTTCCAACCTCCTGATTCTCGCCCTCTGTTTCCAGACTCCTGTTTCTCCCCCTCTGTTTCCAGCCTCCTGATTCTGCCCCTCTGTTTCCAGACTCCTGTTTCTCACCCTCTGTTTCCAGGCTCCTGTTTCTCCCCCACTGTTTTCAGACACCTGTTTCTGCCCCTCTGTTTCCAGACTCCTGTTTCTCCCCCTCTGTTTCCACACTCCTGTTTCTCCCCCTCTGTTTCCAGACTCCTGTTTCTCCCCCTCTGTTTCCAGACTCCTGTTTCTGCCCCTCTGTTTCCAGACACCTGTTTCTCACCATCTGTTTCCAGCCTCCTCTTTCTGCCCCTCAGTTTCCAACCTCCTGTTTCTCGCCCTCTGTTTCCAGTCTCCCTTTTCTCCCCCTCTGTTTCCAGCCTCCTGTTTCTGCCCCTCTGTTTCCAGACTCCTGTTTCTCACCCTCTGTTTCCAGCCTCCTGTTTCTCCGCCTCAGTTTCCAGACGCATGTTTCTGCCCCTCTGTTTCCAGACTCCTGTTTCTGCCCCTCTGTTTCCAGACTCCTGTTTCTCCGCCTCTGTTTCCAGACTCCTGTTTCTCCCCCTCTGTTTCCAGACTCCTGTTTCTGCCCCTCTGTTTCCAGCCTCCTGTTTCTCCCCCTCTGTTTCCAGACTCCTGTTTCTCCCTCCCTGTTTCCAGCCTCCTGTTTCTGCCCCTCAGTTTCCAACCTCCAGTTTCTCGCCCTCTGTTTCCAGACTCCTGTTTCTCCCCCTCTGTTTCCAGCCTCCTGTTTCTGCCCCTCTGTTTCCAGGCTCCTGGTTCTCACCATTTGTTTCCAGACTCCTGTTTCTCCCCCTCTGTTTCCAGACTCCTGTTTCTGCCCCTCTGTTTCCAGACTCCTGTTTCTCCCCCTCTGTTTCCAGACTCCTGTTTCTCCCCCTCTGTTTCCAGACTCCTGTTTCTGCCCCTCTGTTTCCAGACTCCTGTTTCTCACCATTTGATTCCAGACTCCTGTTTCTCCCCCTCTGTATCCAGACTCCTGTTTCTGCCCCTCTGTTTCCAGACTCCTGCTTCTGCCCGTCTGTTTCCAGACTCCTGTTTCTCCCCCTCTGTTTCCAGCCTCCTGTTTCTGCCCCTCTGTTTCCAGACTCCTGTTTCTCGCCCTCTGTTTCCAGCCTCCTGTTTCTCCCCCTCTGTTTCCAGACTCCTATTTCTCCCCCTCTGTTTCCAGACTCCGGTTTCTCCCACTCTGTTTCCAGACTCCTGTTTCTGCCCCTCTGTTTCCAGACTCCTGTTTCTCACCATCTTATTCCAGGCTCCTGTTTCTCCCCCTCTGTTTCCAGACTCCTGTTTCTGTCCCTCTGTTTCCAGACTCCTGTTTCTAACCCTGAGTTTCCAGACTCCTGTTTCTCCCCCTCTGTTTCCAGCCTCCTGTTTCTCACCCTCTGCATCCAGCCTCCTGTTTCTTCCCCTCTGTTTCCAGACTCCTGTTTCTGCCCCTCTGTTTCCAGACTCCTGTTTCTGCCCCTCTGTGTCCTGACCCCTGTTTCTGCCTCTCTGTTCCCAGACTCCTGTTTCTCCCCCTCTGTTTCCAGACTCCCGTTTCTCCCCCTCTGTTTCGAGGCTCCTGTTTCTGCCCCTCTGTTTCCAGACTCCTGTTTCTGCCCCTCTGTTTCCAGCCTCCTGTTTCTCCCCCTCTGTTTCCAGACTCCTGTTTCTCCCCCTCTGTTTCCAGCCTCCTATTTCTGCCCCTCAGTTTCCAACCTCCAGTTTCTCGCCCTCTGATTCCAGACTCCTGTTTCTCCCCCTCTGTTTCCAGCCTCCTGTTTCTGCCCCTCTGTTTCCAGACTCCTGTTTCTCACCCTCTGTTTCCAGACTCCTGTTTCTCCCCCTCTGTTTCCAGACACCTGTTTCTGCCCCTCTGTTTCCAGACTTCTGTTTCTCCCCCTCTGTTTCCAGACTCCTGCTTCTCCCCCTCTGTTTCCAGACTCCTGTTTCTCCCCCTCTGTTTCCAGACTCCTATTTCTGCCCCTCTGTTTCCAGACTCCTGTTTCTCACCCTGAGTTTCCAGACTCCTGTTTCTCCCTCTCTGTTTCCAGACTCCTGTTTCTCACCCTCTGTTTCCAGCCTCCTGTTTCTTCCCCTCTGTTTCCAGACTCCTGTTTCTGCCCCTGTGTTTCCAGCCTCCTGATTCTGACCCACTGTTTCCAGACTCCTGTTTCTCACCCTCTGTTTCCAGACTCCTGTTTCTCCCCCTCTGTTTCCAGACTCCTGTTTCTCCCCCTCTGCTTCCAGACTCCTGGTTCTCACCCTCTGTTTCCAGACTCCTGTTTCTCCCCCTCTGTTTCCAGACTCCTGTTTCTCCCCCTCTGTTTCCAGACTCCTGTTTCTGCCCCTCTTTTTCCAGGCTCCTGTTTCTGCCCCTCTGTTTCCAGACTCCTGTTTCTGCCCCTCTGTTTCCAGCCTCCTGTTTCTCCCCCTCTGTTTCCAGACTCCTGTTTCTCCCCCTCTGTTTCCAGCCTCCTGTTTCTGCCCCTCAGTTTCCAACCTCCTGATTCTCGCCCTCTGTTTCCAGACTCCTGTTTCTCCCCCTCTGTTTCCAGCCTCCTGTTTCTGCCCCTCTGTTTCCAGACTCCTGTTTCTCACCCTGAGTTTCCAGACTCCTGTTTCTCCGCCTCTGTTTCCAGCCTCCTGTTTTCACCCTCTGTTTCCAGCCTCCTGTTTCTTCCCCTCTGTTTCCAGACTCCTGTTTCTGGCCCTCTGTTTCCAGACTCCTGTTTCTGCCCCTCTGTTTCCAGACTTCTGTTTCTCCCTCTCTGTTTCCAGACCCCTGTATCTGCCCCTCTGTTTCCATACTCCTGTTTCTGCCTCTCTGTTTCCAGACTCCTGTTTCTGCCCCTCTGTTTCCAGACTCCTGTTTCTGCCCCTCTGTTTCCAGGCTCCTGTTTCTGCCCCTCTGTTTCCAGACTCCTGTTTCTGCCCCTCTGTTTCCAGCCTCCTGTTTCTCCCCCTCTGTTTCCAGACTCCTGATTCTCCCCCTCTGTTTCCAGCCTCCTGTTTCTGCCCCTCAGTTTCCAACATCCTGTTTCTCGCACTCTGTTTCCAGACTCCTGATTCTCCCCCTCTGTTTCCAGCCTCCTGTTTCTGCCCCTCTGTTTCCAGACTCCTGTTTCTCACCCTCTGTTTCCAGACTCCTGTTTCTCCCCCTCTGTTTCCAGACTCCTGTTTCTGCCCCTCTGTTTCCAGACTTCTGTTTCTCCCCCTCTGTTTCCAGACACTTGTTTCTCCCCCTCTGTTTCCAGACTCCTGTTTCTCCCCCTCTGTTTCCAGACTCCTGTTTCTGCCCCTCTGTTTCCAGCCTCCTGTTTCTCCCCCTCTGTTTCCAGACTCCTGTTTCTCCCCCTCTGCTTCCAGACTCCTGATTCTCACCCTCTGGTTCCAGACTCCTGTTTCTCCCCCTCTGTTTCCAGACTCCTGTTTCTCCCCCTCTGTTTCCACACTCCTGTTTCTGCCCCTCTGTTTCCAGCCTCCTGTTTCTGCCCCTCTGTTTCCAGACTCCTGTTTCTGCCCCTCTGTTTCCAGCCTCCTGTTTCTCCCCCTCTGTTTCCAGACTCCTGTTTCTCCCCCTCTGTTTCCAGCCTCCTGTTTCTGCCCCTCAGTTTCCATCCTCCTGTTTCTCGCCCTCTGTTTCCAGACTCCTGTTTCTCCCCCTCTGTTTCCAGACTCCTGTTTCTGCCCCTCTGTTTCCAGACTCCTGTTTCTGCCCCTCTGTTTCCAGACTGCTGTTTCTCCCCCTCTGTTTCCAGACTCCTGTTTCTCCCCCTCTGTTTCCAGACTCCTGTTTCTCCCCCTCTGTTTCCAGACTCCTGTTTCTCCCCCTCTGTTTCCAGTCTCGTGTTTCTGCCCCTCTGTTTCCAGACTCCTGTTTCTCACTGTCTGTTTCCAGACTCCTGTTCCTCCCCCTCTGTTTCCAGACTCCTGTTTCTGCCCCTCTGTTTCCAGCCTCCTGTTTCTCCCCCTCTGTTTCCAGACTCCTGTTTCTCCCCCTCTGTTTCCAGCCTCCTATTTCTGCCCCTCAGTTTCCAACCTCCAGTTTCTCGCCCTCTGATTCCAGACTCCTGTTTCTCCCCCTCTGTTTCCAGCCTCCTGTTTCTGCCCCTCTGTTTCCAGACTCCTGTTTCTCACCCTCTGTTTCCAGACTCCTGTTTCTCCCCCTCTGTTTCCAGACACCTGTTTCTGCCCCTCTGTTTCCAGACTTCTGTTTCTCCCCCTCTGTTTCCAGACTCCTGCTTCTCCCCCTCTGTTTCCAGACTCCTGTTTCTCCCCCTCTGTTTCCAGACTCCTGTTTCTGCCCCTCTGTTTCCAGACTCCTGTTTCTCACCCTGAGTTTCCAGACTCCTGTTTCTCCCTCTCTGTTTCCAGACTCCTGTTTCTCACCCTCTGTTTCCAGCCTCCTGTTTCTTCCCCTCTGTTTCCAGGCTCCTGTTTCTGCCCCTGTGTTTCCAGCGTCCTGATTCTGACCCACTGTTTCCAGACTCCTGTTTCTCACCCTCTGTTTCCAGACTCCTGTTTCTCCCCCTCTGTTTCCAGACTCCTGTTTCTCCCCCTCTGCTTCCAGACTCCTGGTTCTCACCCTCTGTTTCCAGACTCCTGTTTCTCCCCCTCTGTTTCCAGACTCCTGTTTCTCCCCCTCTGTTTCCAGACTCCTGTTTCTGACCCTCTTTTTCCAGGCTCCTGTTTCTGCCCCTCTGTTTCCAGACTCCTGTTTCTGCCCCTCTGTTTCCAGCCTCCTGTTTCTCCCCCTCTGTTTCCAGACTCCTGTTTCTCCCCCTCTGTTTCCAGCCTCCTGTTTCTGCCCCTCAGTTTCCAACCTCCTGATTCTCGCCCTCTGTTTCCAGACTCCTGTTTCTCCCCCTCTGTTTCCAGCCTCCTGTTTCTGCCCCTCTGTTTCCAGACTCCTGTTTCTCACCCTGAGTTTCCAGACTCCTGTTTCTCCGCCTCTGTTTCCAGCCTCCTGTTTTCACCCTCTGTTTCCAGCCTCCTGTTTCTTCCCCTCTGTTTCCAGACTCCTGTTTCTGGCCCTCTGTTTCCAGACTCCTGTTTCTGCCCCTCTGTTTCCAGACTTCTGTTTCTCCCTCTCTGTTTCCAGACCCCTGTATCTGCCCCTCTGTTTCCATACTCCTGTTTCTGCCTCTCTGTTTCCAGACTCCTGTTTCTGCCCCTCTGTTTCCAGACTCCTGTTTCTGCCCCTCTGTTTCCAGGCTCCTGTTTCTGCCCCTCTGTTTCCAGACTCCTGTTTCTGCCCCTCTGTTTCCAGCCTCCTGTTTCTCCCCCTCTGTTTCCAGACTCCTGATTCTCCCCCTCTGTTTCCAGCCTCCTGTTTCTGCCCCTCAGTTTCCAACATCCTGTTTCTCGCACTCTGTTTCCAGACTCCTGATTCTCCCCCTCTGTTTCCAGCCTCCTGTTTCTGCCCCTCTGTTTCCAGACTCCTGTTTCTCACCCTCTGTTTCCAGACTCCTGTTTCTCCCTCTCTGTTTCCAGACTCCTGTTTCTGCCCCTCTGTTTCCAGACTTCTGTTTCTCCCCCTCTGTTTCCAGACACTTGTTTCTCCCCCTCTGTTTCCAGACTCCTGTTTCTCCCCCTCTGTTTCCAGACTCCTGTTTCTGCCCCTCTGTTTCCAGCCTCCTGTTTCTCCCCCTCTGTTTCCAGACTCCTGTTTCTCCCCCTCTGCTTCCAGACTCCTGATTCTCACCCTCTGGTTCCAGACTCCTGTTTCTCCCCCTCTGTTTCCAGACTCCTGTTTCTCCCCCTCTGTTTCCACACTCCTGTTTCTGCCCCTCTGTTTCCAGCCTCCTGTTTCTGCCCCTCTGTTTCCAGACTCCTGTTTCTGCCCCTCTGTTTCCAGCCTCCTGTTTCTCCCCCTCTGTTTCCAGACTCCTGTTTCTCCCCCTCTGTTTCCAGCCTCCTGTTTCTGCCCCTCAGTTTCCATCCTCCTGTTTCTCGCCCTCTGTTTCCAGACTCCTGTTTCTCCCCCTCTGTTTCCAGCCTCCTGTTTCTGCCCCTCTGTTTCCAGACTCCTGTTTCTGCCCCTCTGTTTCCAGACTGCTGTTTCTCCCCCTCTGTTTCCAGACTCCTGTTTCTCCCCCTCTGTTTCCAGACTCCTGTTCCTCCCCCTCTGTTTCCAGACTCCTGTTTCTCCCCCTCTGTTTCCAGTCTCGTGTTTCTGCCCCTCTGTTTCCAGACTCCTGTTTCTCACTGTCTGTTTCCAGACTCCTGTTCCTCCCCCTCTGTTTCCAGACTCCTGTTTCTGCCCCTCTGTTTCCAGACTCCTGTGTCTCACCCTGAGTTTCCAGACTCCTGTTTCTCCCCCTCTGTTTCCAGCCTCCTGTTTCTCCCCCTCTGTTTCCAGCCTCCTGTTTCTTCCCCTCTGTTTCCAGACTCCTGTTTCTGCCCCTCTGTTTCCAGCCTCCTGATTCTGCCCCTCTGTTTCCAGACTCCTGTTTCTCACCCTCTGTTTCCAGACTCCTGTTTCTCTCCCTTTGTTTCCAGACTCCTGTTTCTCCCCCTCTGCTTCCAGACTCCTGATTCTCACCCTCTGTTTCCAGACTCCTGTTTCTCCCCCTCTGTTTCCAGCCTCCTGTTTCTCCCCCTCTGTTTCCAGACTCCTGTTTCTCCCCTCTGTTTCCAGCCTCCTGTTTCTGCTCCTCTGTTTCCAGAATCCTGTTTCTCACCCTCTGTTTCCAGACTCCTGTTTCTCCCCCTCTGTTTCCAGACTCCTGTTTCTGCCCCTCTGTTTCCAGACTCCTGTTTCTCCCCTCTGTTTCCAGCCTCCTGATTCTGCCCCTCTATTTCCAGACTCCTGTTTCTCAACATCTGCTTCCAAACTCCTGTTTCTCCCCCTCTGCTTCCAGACTCCTGATTCTCACCCTCTGTTTCCAGACTCCTGTTTCTCACCCTGAGTTTCCAGACTCCTGTTTCTGCCCCTCTGTTTCCAGCCTCCTGATTCTGCCCCTCTGTATCCAGCCTCCTGTTTCTCCCCGACTGGTTCTACACTCCTGTTTCTGCCCCTCAGTTTCCAGCCTCCTGTTTCTGCCCCTCTGTTTCCAGCCTCCTGTTTCTGCCCCTCTGTTTCCAGACTCCTGTTTCTCAACATTTGTTTCCAGACTCCTGTTTCTCCCCCTCTGTTTCCAGACTCCTGTTTCTGCACCTCTGTTTCCAGACTCCAGTTTCTCCCCCTCTGTTTCCAGACTCCTGTTTCTCCCCCTCTGTTTCCAGACTCCTGTTTCTGCCCCTCTGTTTCCAGACTCCTGTTTCGCACCATTTGTTTCCAGAATCCTGTTTCTCCCTCTCTGTTTCCAGACTCCTGTTTCTGCCCCTCTGTTTCCAGACTCCTGTATCTCACCATCTGTTTCCAGACTTCTGTTTCTCCCCCTCTGTTTCCAGACTCCTGTTTCTGCCCCTCTGTTTCCAGACTCCTGTTTCTGCCTCTCTGTTTCCAGACTCCTGTTTCTCCACCTCTGTTTCCAGACTCCTGTTTCTGCCCCTCTGTTTCCAGGCTCCTGTTTCTGCCCCTCTGTTTCCAGACTCCTGTTTCTGCACCTCTGTTTCCAGCCACCTGTTTCTCCCCTCTGTTTCCAGACTCCTGTTTCCCCCCTCTGTTTCCAGCCTCCTGATTTTGCCCCTCAGTTTCCAACCTCCTGATTCTCGCCCTCTGTTCCAGACTCCTGTTTCTCCCCCTCTGTTTCCAGCCTCCTGATTCTGCCCCTCTGTTTCCAGACTCCTGTTTCTCACCCTCTGTTTCCAGGCTCCTGTTTCTCCCCCACTGTTTTCAGACACCTGTTTCTCCCCTCTGTTTCCAGACTCCTGTTTCTCCCCCTCTGTTTCCACACTCCTGTTTCTCCCCCTCTGTTTCCAGACTCCTGTTTCTCCCCCTCTGTTTCCAGACTCCTGTTTCTGCCCCTCTGTTTCCAGACACTGTTTCTCACCATCTGTTTCCAGCCTCCTCTTTCTGCCCCTCAGTTTCCAACCTCCTGTTTCTCGCCCTCTGTTTCCAGTCTCCCTTTTCTCCCCCTCCTGTTTCCAGCCTCCTGTTTCTGCCCCTCTGTTTCCAGACTCCTGTTTCTCACCCTCTGTTTCCAGCCTCCTGTTTCTCCGCCTCAGTTTCCAGACGCATGTTTCTGCCCCTCTGTTTCCAGACTCCTGTTTCTGCCCCTCTGTTTCCAAGGGCTCCGTTTCCAGACTCCTGTTTCTCCCCCTCTGTTTCCAGACTCCTGTTTCTGCCCCTCTGTTTCCAGCCTCCTGTTTCTCCCCTCTGTTTCCAGACTCCTGTTTCTCCCTCCCTGTTTCCAGCCTCCTGTTTCTGCCCCTCAGTTTCCAACCTCCAGTTTCTCGCCCTCTGGTTTCCAGACTCCTGTTTCTCCCCCTCTGTTTCCAGCCTCCTGTTTTCTGCCCCTCTGTTTCCAGGCTCCTGGTTCTCACCATTTGTTTCCAGACTCCTGTTTCTCCCCTCTGTTTCCAGACTCCTGTTTCTGCCCTCTGTTTCCAGACTCCTGTTTCTCCCCCTCTGTTTCCAGACTCCTGTTTCTCCCCCTCTGTTTCCAGACTCCTTGTTTCTGCCCCTCTGTTTCCAGACTCCTGTTTCTCACCATTGATTCCAGACTCCTGTTTCTCCCCTCTGTATCCAGACTCCTGTTTCTGCCCCTCTGTTTCCAGACTCCTGCTTCTGCCCGTCTGTTTCCAGACTCCTGTTTCTCCCCCTCTGTTTCCAGCCTCCTGTTTCTGCCCCTCTGTTTCCAGACTCCTGTTTCTCGCCCTCCTGTTTCCCAGCCTCCTGTTTCTCCCCTCTGTTTCCAGACTCCTATTTCTCCCCTCTGTTTCCAGACTCCGGTTTCTCCACTCTGTTTCCAGACTCCTGTTTCTGCCCTCTGTTTCCAGACTCCTGTTTCTCACCATCTTATTCCAGGCTCCTGTTTCTCCCCTCTGTTTCCAGACTCCTGTTTCTGTCCCTCTGTTTCCAGACTCTTCTAACCCTGAGTTTCAGACACCTGTTTCCCCCTCTGTTTCCAGCCTCCTGTTTCTCACCCTCTGCATCAGCCTCCTGTTTCTTCCCCACTGTTTCCAGACTCCTGTTTCTGCCCCTCTGTTTCCAGACTCTGTTTCTGCCCTCTGTGTCCTGACCCCTGTTTCTGCCTCTCTGTTCCAGACTCCTGTTTCTCCCCCTCTGTTCCAGACTCCTGTTTCTCCCCTCTGTTTCGAGGCTCCTGTTTCTGCCCCTCTGTTTCCAGACTCCTGTTTCTGCCCTCTGTTTCCAGCCTCCTGTTTCTCCCCCTCTGTTTCCAGACTCCTGTTTCTCCCCCTCTGTTTCCAGCCTCCTATTTCTGCCCCTCAGTTTCCAACCTCCAGTTTCTCGCCTCTGATTCCAGACTCCTGTTTCTCCCCCTCTGTTTCCAGCCTCCTGTTTCTGCCCCTCTGTTTCCAGCTCCTGTTTCTCACCCTCTGTTTCCAGACTCCTGTTTCTCCCCCTCTGTTTCCAGACACCTGTTTCTGCCCCTCTGTTTCCAGACTTCTGTTTTCTCCCCCTCTGTTTCCAGACTCCTGCTTCTCCCCTCTGTTTCCAGACTCCTGTTTCTCCCCCTCTGTTTCCAGACTCCTGTTTCTGCCCCTCTGTTTCCAGACTCCTGTTTCTCACCCTGAGTTTCCAGACTCCTGTTTCTCCTCTCTGTTTCCAGACTCCTGTTTTCTCACCCTCTGTTTCCAGCCTCCTGTTTCTTCCCCTCTGTTTCCAGACTCCTGTTTCTGCCCTGTGTTTCCAGCCTCCTGATTCTGACCCCACTGTTTCCAGACTCCTGTTTCTCACCCTCTGTTTCCAGACTCCTGTTTCTCCCCCTCTGTTTCCAGACTCCTGTTTCTCCCCCTCTGCTTCCAGACTCCTGGTTCTCAACCTCTGTTTCCAGACTCCTGTTTCTCCCCTCTGTTTCCAGACTCCTGTTTCTCCCCCTCTGTTTCCAGACTCCTGTTTCTGCCCCTCTTTTTCCAGGCTCCTGTTTCTGCACCCTCTGTTTCCAGACTCCTGTTTCTGCCCCTCTGTTTCTCCAGCCTCCTGTTTCTCCCCTCTGTTCCAGACTCCTGTTTCTCCCCTCTGTTTCCAGCCTCCCTGTTTCTGCCCCTCAGTTCCCAACCTCCTGATTCTCGCCCTCTGTTTCCAGACTCCTGTTTCTCCCCTCTTTTCCAGCCTCCTGTTTCTGCCCCTCTGTTTCCAGACTCCTGTTCTCACCCTGAGTTTCCCAGACTCCTGTTTCTCCGCCTCTGTTTCCAGCCTCCTGTTTTCACCCTCTGTTTCCAGCCTCCTGTTTCTTCCCTCTGTTTCCAGACTCCTGTTTCTGGCCCTCTGTTTCCAGACTCCTGTTTCTGCCCCTCTGTTTCCAGACTTCTGTTTCTCCCTCTCTGTTTCCAGACCCCTGTATCTGCCCCTCTGTTTCCATACTCCTGTTTCTGCCTCTCTGTTTCCAGACTCCTGTTTCTGCCCCTCTGTTTCCAGACTCCTGTTTCTGCCCCTCTGTTTCCAGGCTCCTGTTTCTGCCCCTCTGTTTCCAGACTCCTGTTTCTGCCCCTCTGTTTCCAGCCTCCTGTTTCTCCCCCTCTGTTTCCAGACTCCTGATTCTCCCCCTCTGTTCCAGCCTCCTGTTTCTGCCCCTCAGTTTCCACATCCTGTTTCTCGCACTCTGTTTCCAGACTCCTGATTCTCCCCCTCTGTTTCCAGCCTCCTGTTTCTGCCCCTCTGTTTCCAGAACTCCTTTTTCTCACCCTCTGTTTCCAGACTCCTGTTTCTCCCCCTCTGTTTCCAGACTCCTGTTTCTGCCCCTCTGTTTTCCAGACTTCTGTTTCTCCCCCCTCTGTTTCCAGACTCTTGTTTCTCCCCTCTGTTTCCAGACTCCTGTTTCTCACCTCCTGCTTTCCAGACTCCTGTTACTGCCCCTCTTTCTCCCCCTCTGTTTCCAGACTCCTGTTTCTGCCCCTCTGTTTCCAGCCTCCTGTTTCTCCCCCTCTGTTTCCAGACTCCTGTTTCTCCCCCTCTGCTTCCAGACTCCTGATTCTCACCCTCTGGTTCCAGACTCCTGTTTCTCCCCCTCTGTTTCCAGACTCCTGTTTCTCCCCCTCTGTTTCCACACTCCTGTTTCTGCCCCTCTGTTTCCAGCCTCCTGTTTCTGCCCCTCTGTTTCCAGACTCCTGTTTCTGCCCCTCTGTTTCCAGCCTCCTGTTTCTCCCCCTCTGTTTCCAGACTCCTGTTTCTCCCCCTCTGTTTCCAGCCTCCTGTTTCTGCCCCTCAGTTTCCATCCTCCTGTTTCTCGCCCTCTGTTTCCAGACTCCTGTTTCTCCCCCTCTGTTTCCAGCCTCCTGTTTCTGCCCCTCTGTTTCCAGACTCCTGTTTCTGCCCCTCTGTTTCCAGACTGCTGTTTCTCCCCCTCTGTTTCCAGACTCCTGTTTCTCCCCCTCTGTTTCCAGACTCCTGTTTCTCCCCCTCTGTTTCCAGACTCCTGTTTCTCCCCCTCTGTTTCCAGTCTCGTGTTTCTGCCCCTCTGTTTCCAGACTCCTGTTTCTCACTGTCTGTTTCCAGACTCCTGTTCCTCCCCCTCTGTTTCCAGACTCCTGTTTCTGCCCCTCTGTTTCCAGACTCCTGTGTCTCACCCTGAGTTTCCAGACTCCTGTTTCTCCCCCTCTGTTTCCAGCCTCCTGTTTCTCCCCCTCTGTTTCCAGCCTCCTGTTTCTTCCCCTCTGTTTCCAGACTCCTGTTTCTGCCCCTCTGTTTCCAGCCTCCTGATTCTGCCCCTCTGTTTCCAGACTCCTGTTTCTCACCCTCTGTTTCCAGACTCCTGTTTCTCTCCCTTTGTTTCCAGACTCCTGTTTCTCCCCCTCTGCTTCCAGACTCCTGATTCTCACCCTCTGTTTCCAGACTCCTGTTTCTCCCCCTCTGTTTCCAGCCTCCTGTTTCTCCCCCTCTGTTTCCAGACTCCTGTTTCTCCCCTCTGTTTCCAGCCTCCTGTTTCTGCTCCTCTGTTTCCAGAATCCTGTTTCTCACCCTCTGTTTCCAGACTCCTGTTTCTCCCCCTCTGTTTCCAGACTCCTGTTTCTGCCCCTCTGTTTCCAGACTTCTGTTTCTGCCCCTCTGTTTCCAGGCTCATGTTTCTCCCCCTCTGTTTCCAGACTCCTGTTTCTTCCCCTCTGTTTCCAGACTCATGATTCTGCCCCTCTGTTTCCAGACTCCTGTTTCTCACCATCTGTTTCCAGACTCCTGTTCCTCCCCCTCTGTTTCCAGACTCCTGTTTCTGCCCCTCTGTTTCCAGACTCCTGTTTCTCACCCTGAGTTTCCAGACTCCTGTTCCTCCCCCTCTGTTTCCAGCCTCCTGTTTCTCCCCCTCTGTTTCCAGCCTCCTGTTTCTTCCACTCTGTTTCCAGACTCCTGCTTCTGCCCCTCTATTTCCAGCCTCCTGATTCTGCCCCTCTGTTTCCAGACTCCTGTTTCTCACCCTCTGTTTCCAGACTCCTGTTTCTCTCCCTCTGTTTCCAGACTCCTGTTTCTCCCCCTCTGCTTCCAGACTCCTGATTCTCACCCTCTGTTTCCAGACTCCTGTTTCTCCCCCTCTGTTTCCAGACTCCTGTTTCTCCCCCTCTGTTTCCAGACTCCTGTTTCTGCCCCTCTGTTTCCAGGCTCCTGTTTCTGCCCCACTGTTTCCAGACTCCTGTTTCTGCCCCTCTGTTTCCAGACTCCTGTTTCTCCCCCTCTGTTTCCTGACTCCTGTCTCTCCCCCTCTGTTTTCAGCCTCCTGTTTCTGCCCCTCAGTTTCCAACCTCCTGTTTCTCGCCCTCTGTTTCCAGACTCCTGTTTCTCCACCTCTGTTTCCAGCCTCCTGTTTCTGCCCCTCTGATTCCAGACTCCTGTTTCTCCCCCTCTGTTTCCAGACTCCTGTTTCTGCCCCTCTGTTTCCAGACTCCTGTTTCTCCCCCTCTGTTTCCAGACTCCTGTTTCTCCCCCACTGTTTCCAGCCTCCTGTTTCTCCCCCTCTGTTTCCAGACTCCTGTTTCTCCCCCTCTGTTTCCAGACTCCTGTTTCTCCCCCTCTGTTTCCAGACTCCTGTTTCTGCCCCTCTGTTTCCAGACTCCTGTTTCTCCCCCTCTGTTTCCAGACTCCTGTTTCTCCCCCTCTGTTTCCAGACTCCTGTTTCTCCCCCTCTGTTTCCAGCCTCCTGTTTCTGCCCCTCTGTTTCCAGACTTCTGTTTCTCCCTTTCTGTTTCCAGACCCCTGTATCTGCCCCTCTGTTTCCATACTCCTGTTTCTGCCTCTCTGTTTCCAGACTCCTGTTTCTGCCCCTCTGTTTCCAGACTCCTGTTTCTGCCCCTCTGTTTCCAGGCTCCTGTTTCTGCCCCTCTGTTTCCAGACTCCTGTTTCTGCCCCTCTGTTTCCAGCCTCCTGTTTCTCCCCCTCTGTTTCCAGACTCCTGATTCTCCCCCTCTGTTTCCAGCCTCCTGTTTCTGCCCCTCAGTTTCCAACCTCCTGTTCCTCGCACTCTGTTTCCAGACTCCTGTTTCTCCCCCTCTGTTTCCAGCCTCCTGTTTCTGCCCCTCTGTTTCCAGACTCCTGTTTCTCACCCTCTGTTTCCAGACTCCTGTTTCTCCCCCTCTGTTTACAGACTCCTGTTTCTGCCCCTCTGTTTCCCGACTTCTGTTTCTCCCCCTCTGTTTCCAGACACCTGTTTCTCCCCCTCTGTTTCCAGACTCCTGTTTCTCC
Organism: Carcharhinus amblyrhynchos; assembly: GCF_965287045.1. Classification (NCBI taxonomy): domain Eukaryota; kingdom Metazoa; phylum Chordata; class Chondrichthyes; order Carcharhiniformes; family Carcharhinidae; genus Carcharhinus; species Carcharhinus amblyrhynchos. The sequence continues at coordinate 82,418 of NW_027649874.1, forward strand.
CCCTCTGTTTCCAGACTCCTGTTTCTGCCCCTCTGTTTCCAGCCTCCTGATTCTGCCCCTCTGATTCCTGACTCCTGTTTCTCACCCTCTGTTTCCAGACTCCTGTTTCTCCCCCTCTGCTTCCAGACTCCTGATTCTCACCCTCTGGTTCCAGACTCCTGTTTCTCCCCCTCTGTTTCCAGACTCCTGTTTCTCCCCCTCTGTTTCCACACTCCTGTTTCTGCCCCTCTGTTTCCAGCCTCCTGTTTCTGCCCCTCTGTTTCCAGACTCCTGTTTCTGCCCCTCTGTTTCCAGCCTCCTGTTTCTCCCCCTCTGTTTCCAGACTCCTGTTTCTCCCCTCTGTTTCCAGCCTCCTGTTTCTGCCCCTCAGTTTCCATCCTCCTGTTTCTCGCCCTCTGTTTCCAGACTCCTGTTTCTCCCCCTCTGTTTCCAGCCTCCTGTTTCTGCCCCTCTGTTTCCAGACTCCTGTTTCTCACCCTCTGTTTCCAGACTCCTGTTTGTCCGCCTCTGTTTCCAGACTCCTGTTTCTGCCCCTCTGTTTCCTGACTCCTGTTTCTCCCCCTCTGTTTCCAGACTCCTGATTCTCACCCTCTGTTTCCAGACTCCTGTTTCTGCCCCTCTGTTTCCAGGCGCCTGTTTCTGCCCCTCTGTTTCCAAACTCCTGTTTCTGCACCTCTGTTTCCAGCCTCCTGTTTCTCCCCCTCTGTTTCCAGACTCCTGTTTCTCCCCCTCTGTTTCCAGCCTCCTGTTTCTGCCCCTCAGTTTCCAACCTCCTGTTTCTCGCCCTCTGTTTCCAGACTCCTGTTTCTGCCCCTCTGTTTCCAGACTTGTGTTTCTCCCCCTCTGTTTCCAGACTCCTGTTTCTGCCCCTCTGTTTCCAGACTCCTGTTTCTGCCCCTCTGTTTCCAGCCTCCTGATTCTGCCCCTCTGTTTCCAGAGTCCTGTTTCTCACCCTCTGTTTCCAGACTCCTGTTTCTCTCCCTTTGTTTCCAGACTCCTGTTTCTCCCCCTCTGCTTCCAGACTCCTGATTCTCCCCCTCTGTTTCCAGACTCCTGTTTCTGCCCCTCTGTTTCCAGACACCTGTTTCTCACCATCTGTTTCCAGCCTCCTGTTTCTGCCCCTCAGTTTCCAACCTCCTGTTTCTCGCCCTCTGTTTCCAGTCTCCCTTTTCTCCCCCTCTGTTTCCAGCCTCCTGTTTCTGCCCCTCTGTTTCCAGACTCCTGTTTCTCACCCTCTGTTTCCAGCCTCCTGTTTCTCCGCCTCAGTTTCCAGACGCATGTTTCTGCCCCTCTGTTTCCAGACTCCTGTTTCTGCCCCTCTGTTTCCAGACTCCTGTTTCTCCGCCTCTGTTTCCAGACTCCTGTTTCTCCCCCTCTGTTTCCAGACTCCTGTTTCTGCCCCTCTGTTTCCAGACTCCTGTTTCTCCCCCTCTGTTTCCAGACTCCTGTTTCTGCCCCTCTGTTTCCAGACTCCTGTTTCTCCCCCTCTGTTTCCAGACTCCTGTTTCTCCCCCTCTGTTTCCAGACTCCTGTTTCTGCCACTCTGTTTCCAGACTCCTGTTTCTGCCCCTCTGTATCCAGACTCCTTTTTCTCACCCTGAGTTTCCAGACTCCTGTTTCTCACCCTCTGTTTCCAGCCTCCTGTTTCTTCCCCTCTGTTTCCAGACTCCTGTTTCTCCCCCTCTGTTTCAGGCCTCCTGATTCTGCCCCTCTGTTCCCAGACTCCTGTTTCTCACCCTCTGTTTCCAGACTCCTGTTTCTCCCCCTCTGTTTCCAGACTCCTGTTTCTCCCCCTCTGCTTCCAGACTCCTGATTCTCACCCTCTGTTTCCTGACTCCTGTTTCTCCCCCTCCCTTTCCAGACTCCTGTTTCTCCACCTCTGTTTCCAGACTCCTGTTTCTGCCCCTCTGTTTCCAGGCTCCTGTTTCTGCCCCTCTGTTTCCAGAGTCCTGTTTCTGCCCCTCTGTTTCCAGCCTCCTGTTTCTCCCCCTCTGTTTCCAGACTCCTGTTTCTCCCTCCCTGTTTCCAGCCTCCTGTTTCTGCCCCTCAGTTTCCAACCTCCAGTTTCTCGCCCTCTGTTTCCAGACTCCTGTTTCTCCCCCTCTGTTTCCAGCCTCCTGTTTCTGCCCCTCTGTTTCCAGGCTCCTGGTTCTCACCATTTGTTTCCAGACTCCTGTTTCTCCCCCTCTGTTTCCAGACTCCTGTTTCTGCCCCTCTATTTCCAGACTCCTGTTTCTCCCCCTCTGTTTCCAGACTCCTGTTTCTCCCCCTCTGTTTCCAGACTCCTGTTTCTGCCCCTCTGTTTCCAGACTCCTGTTTCTCACCATTTGTTTCCAGACTCCTGTTTCTCCCCCTCTGTATCCAGACTCCTGTTTCTGCCCCTCTGTTTCCAGACTCCTGTTTCTGCCCGTCTGTTTCCAGACTCCTGTTTCTCCCCCTCTGTTTCCAGCCTCCTGTTTCTCCCCCTCTGTTTCCAGACTCCTGTTTCTCCCCCTCTGTTTCCAGACTCCGGTTTCTCCCCCTCTGTTTCCAGACTCCTGTTTCTGCCCCTCTGTTTCCAGACTCCTGTTTCTCAACATCTTATTCCAGGCTCCTGTTTCTCCCCCTCTGTTTCCAGACTCCTGTTTCTGTCCCTCTGTTTCCAGACTCCTGTTTCTAACCCTGAGTTTCCAGACTCCTGTTTCTCCCCCTCTGTTTCCAGCCTCCTGTTTCTCACCCTCTGCATCCAGCCTCCTGTTTCTTCCCCTCTGTTTCCAGACCCCTGTTTCTGCCTCTCTGTTCCCAGACTCCTGTTTCTCCCCCTCTGTTTCCAGACTCCTGTTTCTCCCCCTCTGTTTCCAGACTCCTGTTCCTCCCCCTCTGTTTCCAGACTCCTGATTCTGCCCCTCTGTTTCCAGACTCCTGTTTCTCACCCTGAGTTTCCAGACTCCTGTTTCTCCCCCTCTGTTTCCAGACTCCTGTTTCTCACCCTCTGTTTCCAGCCTCCTGTTTCTTCCCCTCTGTTTCCAGACTCCTGTTTCTGCCCCTCTGTTTCCAGCCTCCTGATTCTGACCCACTGTTTCCAGACTCCTGTTTCTCACCCTCTGTTTCCAGAGTCCTGTTTCTCCCCCTCTGTTTCCAGACTCCTGTTTCTCCCCCTCTGCTTCCAGACTCCTGATTCTCACCCTCTGTTTCCAGACTCCTGTTTCTCCCCCTCTGTTTCCAGACTCCTGTTTCTCCCCCTCTGTTTCCAGACTCCTGTTTCTGCCCCTCTGTTTCCAGGCTCCTGTTTCTGCCCCTCTGTTTCCAGACTCCTGTTTCTGCCCCTCTGTTTCCAGCCTCCTGTTTCTCCCCCTCTGTTTCCAGACTCCTGTTTCTCCCCCTCTGTTTCCAGCCTCCTGTTTCTGCCCCTCAGTTTCCAACCTCCTGTTTCTCGCCCTCTGTTTCCAGACTCCTGTTTCTCCCCCTCTGTTTCCAGCCTCCTGTTTCTGCCCCTCTGTTTCCAGACTCCTGTTTCTCCCCCTCTGTTTCCAGACTCCTGTTTCTGCCCCTCTGTTTCCAGACTCCTGTTTCTGCCCCTCTGTATCCAGACTCCTTTTTCTCACCCTGAGTTTCCAGACTCCTGTTTCTCACCCTCTGTTTCCAGCCTCCTGTTTCTTCCCCTCTGTTTCCAGACTCCTGTTTCTCCCCCTCTGTTTCAGGCCTCCTGATTCTGCCCCTCTGTTCCCAGACTCCTGTTTCTCACCCTCTGTTTCCAGACTCCTGTTTCTCCCCCTCTGTTTCCAGACTCCTGTTTCTCCCCCTCTGCTTCCAGACTCCTGATTCTCACCCTCTGTTTCCTGACTCCTGTTTCTCCCCCTCTCTTTCCAGACTCCTGTTTCTCCACCTCTGTTTCCAGACTCCTGTTTCTGCCCCTCTGTTTCCAGGCTCCTGTTTCTGCCCCTCTGTTTCCAGAGTCCTGTTTCTGCCCCTCTGTTTCCAGCCTCCTGTTTCTCCCCCTCTGTTTCCAGACTCCTGTTTCTCCCTCCCTGTTTCCAGCCTCCTGTTTCTGCCCCTCAGTTTCCAACCTCCAGTTTCTCGCCCTCTGTTTCCAGACTCCTGTTTCTCCCCCTCTGTTTCCAGCCTCCTGTTTCTGCCCCTCTGTTTCCAGGCTCCTGGTTCTCACCATTTGTTTCCAGACTCCTGTTTCTCCCCCTCTGTTTCCAGACTCCTGTTTCTGCCCCTCTATTTCCAGACTCCTGTTTCTCCCCCTCTGTTTCCAGACTCCTGTTTCTCCCCCTCTGTTTCCAGACTCCTGTTTCTGCCCCTCTGTTTCCAGACTCCTGTTTCTCACCATTTGTTTCCAGACTCCTGTTTTCCCCCTCTGTATCCAGACTCCTGTTTCTGCCCCTCTGTTTCCAGACTCCTGTTTCTGCCCGTCTGTTTCCAGACTCCTGTTTCTCCCCCTCTGTTTCCAGCCTCCTGTTTCTCCCCCTCTGTTTCCAGACTCCTGTTTCTCCCCCTCTGTTTCCAGACTCCGGTTTCTCCCCCTCTGTTTCCAGACTCCTGTTTCTGCCCCTCTGTTTCCAGACTCCTGTTTCTCAACATCTTATTCCAGGCTCCTGTTTCTCCCCCTCTGTTTCCAGACTCCTGTTTCTGTCCCTCTGTTTCCAGACTCCTGTTTCTAACCCTGAGTTTCCAGACTCCTGTTTCTCCCCCTCTGTTTCCAACCTCCTGTTTCTCACCCTCTGCATCCAGCCTCCTGTTTCTTCCCCTCTGTTTCCAGACCCCTGTTTCTGCCTCTCTGTTCCCAGACTCCTGTTTCTCCCCCTCTGTTTCCAGACTCCTGTTTCTCCCCCTCTGTTTCCAGACTCCTGTTCCTCCCCCTCTGTTTCCAGACTCCTGATTCTGCCCCTCTGTTTCCAGACTCCTGTTTCTCACCCTGAGTTTCCAGACTCCTGTTTCTCCCCCTCTGTTTCCAGACTCCTGTTTCTCACCCTCTGTTTCCAGCCTCCTGTTTCTTCCCCTCTGTTTCCAGACTCCTGTTTCTGCCCCTCTGTTTCCAGCCTCCTGATTCTGACCCACTGTTTCCAGACTCCTGTTTCTCACCCTCTGTTTCCAGAGTCCTGTTTCTCCCCCTCTGTTTCCAGACTCCTGTTTCTCCCCCTCTGCTTCCAGACTCCTGATTCTCACCCTCTGTTTCCAGACTCCTGTTTCTCCCCCTCTGTTTCCAGACTCCTGTTTCTCCCCCTCTGTTTCCAGACTCCTGTTTCTGCCCCTCTGTTTCCAGGCTCCTGTTTCTGCCCCTCTGTTTCCAGACTCCTGTTTCTGCCCCTCTGTTTCCAGCCTCCTGTTTCTCCCCCTCTGTTTCCAGACTCCTGTTTCTCCCCCTCTGTTTCCAGCCTCCTGTTTCTGCCCCTCAGTTTCCAACCTCCTGTTTCTCGCCCTCTGTTTCCAGACTCCTGTTTCTCCCCCTCTGTTTCCAGCCTCCTGTTTCTGCCCCTCTGTTTCCAGACTCCTGTTTCTCACCCTCTGTTTCCAGACTCCTGTTTCTCCCCCTCTGTTTCCAGACTCCTGTTTCTGCCCCTCTGTTTCCAGACTCCTGTTTCTGCCCCTCTGTTTCCAGACTCCTGTTTCTCCCCCTCTGTTTCCAGACTCCTGTTTCTCGCCCTCTGTTTCCAGACTCCTGTTTCTCACAATCTGTTTCCAGACTCCTGTTTCTCCCCCTCTGTTTCCAGACTCCTGTTTCTGCCCCTCTGTTTCCAGACTCCTGTTTCTCACCCTGAGTTTCCAGACTCCTGTTTCTCCGCCTCTGTTTCCAGCCTCCTGTTTTCACCCTCTGTTTCCAGCCTCCTGTTTCTTCCCCTCTGTTTCCAGACTCCTGTTTCTGGCCCTCTGTTTCCAGACTCCTGTTTCTGCCCCTCTGTTTCCAGACTTCTGTTTCTCCATTTCTGTTTCCAGACCCCTGTATCTGCCCCTCTGTTTCCATACTCCTGTTTCTGCCTCTCTGTTTCCAGACTCCTGTTTCTGCCCCTCTGTTTCCAGACTCCTGTTTCTGCCCCTCTGTTTCCAGGCTCCTGTTTCTGCCCCTCTGTTTCCAGACTCCTGTTTCTGCCCCTCTGTTTCCAGCCTCCTGTTTCTCCCCCTCTGTTTCCAGACTCCTGATTCTCCCCCTCTGTTTCCAGCCTCCTGTTTCTGCCCCTCAGTTTCCAACCTCCTGTTCCTCGCACTCTGTTTCCAGACTCCTGTTTCTCCCCCTCTGTTTCCAGCCTCCTGTTTCTGCCCCTCTGTTTCCAGACTCCTGTTTCTCACCCTCTGTTTCCAGACTCCTGTTTCTCCCCCTCTGTTTACAGACTCCTGTTTCTGCCCCTCTGTTTCCCGACTTCTGTTTCTCCCCCTCTGTTTCCAGACACCTGTTTCTCCCCCTCTGTTTCCAGACTCCTGTTTCTCCCCCTCTGTTTCCAGACTCCTGTTTCTGCCCCTCTGTTTCCAGCCTCCTGATTCTGCCCCTCTGATTCCTGACTCCTGTTTCTCACCCTCTGTTTCCAGACTCCTGTTTCTCCCCCTCTGCTTCCAGACTCCTGATTCTCACCCTCTGGTTCCAGACTCCTGTTTCTCCCCCTCTGTTTCCAGACTCCTGTTTCTCCCCCTCTGTTTCCACACTCCTGTTTCTGCCCCTCTGTTTCCAGCCTCCTGTTTCTGCCACTCTGTTTCCAGACTCCTGTTTCTGCCCCTCTGTTTCCAGCCTCCGGTTTCTCCCCCTCTGTTTCCAGACTCCTGTTTCTCCCCCTCTGTTTCCAGCCTCCTGTTTCTGCCCCTCAGTTTCCATCCTCCTGTTTCTCGCCCTCTGTTTCCAGACTCCTGTTTCTCCCCCTCTGTTTCCAGCCTCCTGTTTCTGCCCCTCTGTTTCCAGACTCCTGTTTCTCACCCTCTGTTTCCAGACTCCTGTTTGTCCCCCTCTGTTTCCAGACTCCTGTTTCTGCCCCTCTGTTTCCTGACTCCTGATTCTCCCCCTCTGTTTCCTGACTCCTGATTCTCACCCTCTGTTTCCAGACTCCTGTTTCTGCCCCTCTGTTTCCAGGCGCCTGTTTCTGCCCCTCTGTTTCCAGACTCCTGTTTCTGCACCTCTGTTTCCAGCCTCCTGTTTCTCCCCCTCTGTTTCCAGACTCCTGTTTCTCCCCCTCTGTTTCCAGCCTCCTGTTTCTGCCCCTCAGTTTCCAACCTCCTGTTTCTCGCCCTCTGTTTCCAGACTCCTGTTTCTGCCCCTCTGTTTCCAGACTTGTGTTTCTCCCCCTCTGTTTCCAGACTCCTGTTTCTCCCCCTCTGTTTCCAGACTCCTGTTTCTGCCCCTCTGTTTCCAGCCTCCTGATTCTGCCCCTCTGTTTCCAGAGTCCTGTTTCTCACCCTCTGTTTCCAGACTCCTGTTTCTCTCCCTTTGTTTCCAGACTCCTGTTTCTCCCCCTCTGCTTCCAGACTCCTGATTCTCACCCTCTGTTTCCAGACTCCTGTTTCTCCCCCTCTGTTTCCAGACTCCTGTTTCTCCCCCTCTGTTTCCAGACTCCTGTTTCTCCCCTCTGTTTCCAGCCTCCTGTTTCTGCTCCTCTGTTTCCAGAATCCTGTTTCTCACCCTCTGTTTCCAGACTCCTGTTTCTCCCCCTCTGTTTCCAGACTCCTGTTTCTGCCCCTCTGTTTCCAGACTTCTGTTTCTGCCCCTCTGTTTCCAGGCTCATGTTTCTGCCCCTCTGTTTCCAGACTCCTGTTTCTCACCATCTGTTTCCAGACTCCTGTTCCTCCCCCTCTGTTTCCAGACTCCTGTTTCTGCCCCTCTGTTTCCAGACTCCTGTTTCTCACCCTGAGTTTCCAGACTCCTGTTCCTCCCCCTCTGTTTCCAGCCTCCTGTTTCTCCCCCTCTGTTTCCAGCCTCCTGTTTCTTCCACTCTGTTTCCAGACTCCTGTTTCTGCCCCTCTATTTCCAGCCTCCTGATTCTGCCCCTCTGTTTCCAGACTCCTGTTTCTCACCCTCTGTTTCCAGTCTCCTGTTTCTCTCCCTCTGTTTCCAGACTCCTGTTTCTCCCCCTCTGCTTCCAGACTCCTGATTCTCACCCTCTGTTTCCAGACTCCTGTTTCTCCCCCTCTGTTTCCAGACTCCTGTTTCTCCCCCTCTGTTTCCAGACTCCTGTTTCTGCCCCTCTGTTTCCAGGCTCCTGTTTCTGCCCCACTGTTTCCAGACTCCTGTTTCTCCCCCTCTGTTTCCTGACTCCTGTCTCTCCCCCTCTGTTTTCAGCCTCCTGTTTCTGCACCTCAGTTTCCAACCTCCTGTTTCTCGCCCTCTGTTTCCAGACTCCTGTTTCTCCACCTCTGTTTCCAGCCTCCTGTTTCTGCCCCTCTGATTCCAGACTCCTGTTTCTCCCCCTCTGTTTCCATACACCTGTTTCTGCCCCTCTGTTTCCAGACTCCTGTTTCTCCCCCTCTGTTTCCAGACTCCTGTTTCTCCCCCACTGTTTCCAGCCTCCTGTTTCTCCCCCTCTGTTTCCAGACTCATGTTTCTCCCCCTCTGTTTCCAGACTCCTGTTTCTCCCCCTCTGTTTCCAGACTCCTGTTTCTGCCCCTCTGTTTCCAGACTCCTGTTTCTCCCCCTCTGTTTCCAGACTCCTGTTTCTCCCCCTCTGTTTCCAGACTCCTGTTTCTGCCCCTCTGTTTCCAGACTCCTGTTTCTCACCCTCTGTTTCCAGCCTCCTGTTTCTCCGCCTCAGTTTCCAGACACCTGTTTCTGCCCCTCTGTTTCCAGACTCCTGTTTCTGCCCCTCTGTTTCCAGACTCCTGTTTCTCCGCCTCTGTTTCCAGACTCCTGTTTCTCCCCCTCTGTTTCCAGACTCCTGTTTCTGCCCCTCTGTTTCCAGACTGCTGTTTCTCCCCCTCTGTTTCCAGACTCCTGTTTCTCCCCCTCTGTTTCCAGACTCCTGTTTCTGCCCCTCTGTTTCCAGACTCCTGTTTCTGCCCCTCTGTATCCAGACTCCTGTTTCTCACCCTGAGTTTCCAGACTCCTGTTTCTCCCCCTCTGTTTCCAGCCTCCTGTTTCTCACCCTCTGTTTCCAGCCTCCTGTTTCTTCCCCTCTGTTTCCAGACTCCTGTTTCTCCCCCTCTGTTTCAGGCCTCCTGATTCTGCCCCTCTGTTCCCAGACTCCTGTTTCTCACCCTCTGTTTCCAGACTCCTGTTTCTCCCCCTGTGTTTCCAGACTCCTGTTTCTCCCCCTCTGCTTCCAGACTCCTGATTCTCACCCTCTGTTTCCTGACTCCTGTTTCTCCCCCTCTCTTTCCAGACTCCTGTTTCTCCCCCTCTGTTTCCAGACTCCTGTTTCTGCCCCTCTGTTTCCAGGCTCCTGTTTCTGCCCCTGTGTTTCCAGACTCCTGTTTCTGCCCCTCTGTTTCCAGCCTCCTGTTTCTCCCCCTCTGTTTCCAGACTCCTGTTTCTCCCTCCCTGTTTCCAGCCTCCTGTTTCTGCCCCTCAGTTTCCAACCTCCAGTTTCTCGCCCTCTGTTTCCAGACTCCTGTTTCTCCCCCTCTGTTTCCAGCCTCCTGTTCCTGCCCCTCTGTTTCCAGGCTCCTGGTTCTCACCATTTGTTTCCAGACTCCTGTTTCTCCCCCTCTGTTTCCAGACTCCTGTTTCTGCCCCTCTGTTTCCAGACTCCTGTTTCTCCCCCTCTGTTTCCAGACTCCTGTTTCTCCCCCTCTGTTTCCAGACTCCTGTTTCTGCCCCTCTGTTTCCAGACTCCTGTTTCACACCATTTGTTTCCAGACTCCTGTTTCTCCCCCTCTGTATCCAGACTCCTGTTTCTGCCCCTCTGTTTCCAGACTCCTGTTTCTGCCCGTCTGTTTCCAGACTCCTGTTTCTCCCCCTCTGTTTCCAGCCTCCTGTTTCTGCCCCTCTGTTTCCAGACTCCTGTTTCTCGCCCTCTGTTTCCAGACTCCTGTTTCTCCCCCTCTGTTTCCAGACTCCTGTTTCTCCCCCTCTGTTTCCAGACTCCGGTTTCTCCCCCTCTGTTTCCAGACTCCTGTTTCTGCCCCTCTGTTTCCAGACTCCTGTTTCTCACCATCTTATTCCAGGCTCCTGTTTCTCCCCCTCTGTTTCCAGACTCCTGTTTCTGTCCCTCTGTTTCCAGACTCCTGTTTCTAACCCTGAGTTTCCAGACTCCTGTTTCTCCCCCTCTGTTTCCAGCCTCCTGTTTCTCACCCTCTGTATCCAGCCTCCTGTTTCTTCCCCTCTGTTTCCAGACTCCTGTTTCTGCCCCTCTGTTTCCAGACTCCTGTTTCTGCCCCTCTGTGTCCTGACCCCTGTTTCTGCCTCTCTGTTCCCAGACTCCTGTTTCTCCCCCTCTGTTTCCAGACTCCTGTTTCTCCCCCTCTGTTTCCAGGCTCCTGTTTCTGCCCCTCTGTTTCCAGACTCCTGTTTCTGCCCCTCTGTTTCCAGCCTCCTGTTTCTGCCCCTCTGTTTCTAGACTCCTGTTTCTGCCCCTCTGTGTCCTGACCCCTGTTTCTGCCTCTCTGTTCCCAGACTCCTGTTTCTCCCCCTCTGTTTCCAGACTCCTGTTTCTCCCCATCTGTTTCCAGGCTCCTGTTTCTGCCCCTCAGTTTCCAACCTCCTGTTTCTCGCCCTCTGATTCCAGACTCCTGTTTCTCCCCCTCTGTTTCCAGCCTCCTGTTTCTGCCCCTCTGTTTCCAGACTCCTGTTTCTCACCCTCTGTTTCCAGACTCCTGTTTCTCCCCCTCTGTTTCCAGACACCTGTTTCTGCCCCTCTGTTTCCAGACTTCTGTTTCTCCCCCTCTGTTTCCAGACTCCTGTTTCTTCCCCTCTGTTTCCAGACTCCTGTTTCTCCCCCTCTGTTTCCAGACTCCTGTTTCTGCCCCTCTGTTTCCAGACTCCTGTTTCTCACCCTGAGTTTCCAGACTCCTGTTTCTCCCCCTCTGTTTCCAGACTCCTGTTTCTGCCCCTCTGTTTCCAGCCTCCTGATTCTGCCCCTCTGTTTCCAGAGTCCTGTTTCTCACCCTCTGTTTCCAGACTCCTGTTTCTCTCCCTTTGTTTCCAGACTCCTGTTTCTCCCCCTCTGCTTCCAGACTCCTGATTCTCACCCTCTGTTTCCAGACTCCTGTTTCTCCCCCTCTGTTTCCAGACTCCTGTTTCTCCCCCTCTGTTTCCAGACTCCTGTTTCTCCCCTCTGTTTCCAGCCTCCTGTTTCTGCTCCTCTGTTTCCAGAATCCTGTTTCTCACCCTCTGTTTCCAGACTCCTGTTTCTCCCCCTCTGTTTCCAGACTCCTGTTTCTGCCCCTCTGTTTCCAGACTTCTGTTTCTGCCCCTCTGTTTCCAGGCTCCTGTTTCTCCCCCTCTGTTTCCAGACTCCTGTTTCTTCCCCTCTGTTTCCAGGCTCATGTTTCTGCCCCTCTGTTTCCAGACTCCTGTTTCTCACCATCTGTTTCCAGACTCCAGTTCCTCCCCCTCTGTTTCCAGACTCCTGTTTCTGCCCCTCTGTTTCCAGACTCCTGTTTCTCACCCTGAGTTTCCAGACTCCTGTTCCTCCCCCTCTGTTTCCAGCCTCCTGTTTCTCCCCCTCTGTTTCCAGCCTCCTGTTTCTTCCACTCTGTTTCCAGACTCCTGTTTCTGCCCCTCTATTTCCAGCCTCCTGATTCTGCCCCTCTGTTTCCAGACTCCTGTTTCTCACCCTCTGTTTCCAGACTCCTGTTTCTCTCCCTCTGTTTCCAGACTCCTGTTTCTCCCCCTCTGCTTCCAGACTCCTGATTCTCACCCTCTGTTTCCAGACTCCTGTTTCTCCCCCTCTGTTTCCAGACTCCTGTTTCTCCCCCTCTGTTTCCAGACTCCTGTTTCTGCCCCTCTGTTTCCAGGCTCCTGTTTCTGCCCCACTGTTTCCAGACTCCTGTTTCTCCCCCTCTGTTTCCTGACTCCTGTCTCTCCCCCTCTGTTTTCAGCCTCCTGTTTCTGCACCTCAGTTTCCAACCTCCTGTTTCTCGCCCTCTGTTTCCAGACTCCTGTTTCTCCACCTCTGTTTCCAGCCTCCTGTTTCTGCCCCTCTGATTCCAGACTCCTGTTTCTCCCCCTCTGTTTCCATACACCTGTTTCTGCCCCTCTGTTTCCAGACTCCTGTTTCTCCCCCTCTGTTTCCAGACTCCTGTTTCTCCCCCACTGTTTCCAGCCTCCTGTTTCTCCCCCTCTGTTTCCAGACTCATGTTTCTCCCCCTCTGTTTCCAGACTCCGGTTTCTCCCCCTCTGTTTCCAGACTCCTGTTTCTGCCCCTCTGTTTCCAGACTCCTGTTTCTCCCCCTCTGTTTCCAGACTCCTGTTTCTCCCCCTCTGTTTCCAGACTCCTGTTTCTGCCCCTCTGTTTCCAGACTCCTGTTTCTCACCCTCTGTTTCCAGCCTCCTGTTTCTCCGCCTCAGTTTCCAGACTCCTGTTTCTGCCCCTCTGTTTCCAGACTCCTGTTTCTCCGCCTCTGTTTCCAGACTCCTGTTTCTCCCCCTCTGTTTCCAGACTCCTGTTTCTGCCCCTCTGTTTCCAGACTGCTGTTTCTCCCCCTCTGTTTCCAGACTCCTGTTTCTCCCCCTCTGTTTCCAGACTCCTGTTTCTGCCCCTCTGTTTCCAGACTCCTGTTTCTGCCCCTCTGTATCCAGACTCCTGTTTCTCACCCTGAGTTTCCAGACTCCTGTTTCTCCCCCTCTGTTTCCAGCCTCCTGTTTCTCACCCTCTGTTTCCAGCCTCCTGTTTCTTCCCCTCTGTTTCCAGACTCCTGTTTCTCCCCCTCTGTTTCAGGCCTCCTGATTCTGCCCCTCTGTTCCCAGACTCCTGTTTCTCACCCTCTGTTTCCAGACTCCTGTTTCTCCCCCTGTGTTTCCAGACTCCTGTTTCTCCCCCTCTGCTTCCAGACTCCTGATTCTCACCCTCTGTTTCCTGACTCCTGTTTCTCCCCCTCTCTTTCCAGACTCCTGTTTCTCCCCCTCTGTTTCCAGACTCCTGTTTCTGCCCCTCTGTTTCCAGGCTCCTGTTTCTGCCCCTGTGTTTCCAGACTCCTGTTTCTCCCTCCCTGTTTCCAGCCTCCTGTTTCTGCCCCTCAGTTTCCAACCTCCAGTTTCTCGCCCTCTGTTTCCAGACTCCTGTTTCTCCCCCTCTGTTTCCAGCCTCCTGTTCCTGCCCCTCTGTTTCCAGGCTCCTGGTTCTCACCATTTGTTTCCAGACTCCTGTTTCTCCCCCTCTGTTTCCAGACTCCTGTTTCTGCCCCTCTGTTTCCAGACTCCTGTTTCTCCCCCTCTGTTTCCAGACTCCTGTTTCTCCCCCTCTGTTTCCAGACTCCTGTTTCTGCCCCTCTGTTTCCAGACTCCTGTTTCACACCATTTGTTTCCAGACTCCTGTTTCTCCCCCTCTGTATCCAGACTCCTGTTTCTGCCCCTCTGTTTCCAGACTCCTGTTTCTGCCCGTCTGTTTCCAGACTCCTGTTTCTCCCCCTCTGTTTCCAGCCTCCTGTTTCTGCCCCTCTGTTTCCAGACTCCTGTTTCTCGCCCTCTGTTTCCAGACTCCTGTTTCTCCCCCTCTGTTTCCAGACTCCTGTTTCTCCCCCTCTGTTTCCAGACTCCGGTTTCTCCCCCTCTGTTTCCAGACTCCTGTTTCTGCCCCTCTGTTTCCAGACTCCTGTTTCTCACCATCTTATTCCAGGCTCCTGTTTCTCCCCCTCTGTTTCCAGACTCCTGTTTCTGTCCCTCTGTTTCCAGACTCCTGTTTCTAACCCTGAGTTTCCAGACTCCTGTTTCTCCCCCTCTGTTTCCAGCCTCCTGTTTCTCACCCTCTGTATCCAGCCTCCTGTTTCTTCCCCTCTGTTTCCAGACTCCTGTTTCTGCCCCTCTGTTTCCAGACTCCTGTTTCTGCCCCTCTGTGTCCTGACCCCTGTTTCTGCCTCTCTGTTCCCAGACTCCTGTTTCTCCCCCTCTGTTTCCAGACTCCTGTTTCTCCCCCTCTGTTTCCAGGCTCCTGTTTCTGCCCCTCTGTTTCCAGACTCCTGTTTCTGCCCCTCTGTTTCCAGCCTCCTGTTTCTGCCCCTCTGTTTCTAGACTCCTGTTTCTGCCCCTCTGTGTCCTGACCCCTGTTTCTGCCTCTCTGTTCCCAGACTCCTGTTTCTCCCCCTCTGTTTCCAGACTCCTGTTTCTCCCCCTCTGTTTCCAGGCTCCTGTTTCTGCCCCTCAGTTTCCAACCTCCTGTTTCTCGCCCTCTGATTCCAGACTCCTGTTTCTCCCCCTCTGTTTCCAGCCTCCTGTTTCTGCCCCTCTGTTTCCAGACTCCTGTTTCTCACCCTCTGTTTCCAGACTCCTGTTTCTCCCCCTCTGTTTCCAGACACCTGTTTCTGCCCCTCTGTTTCCAGACTTCTGTTTCTCCCCCTCTGTTTCCAGACTCCTGTTTCTTCCCCTCTGTTTCCAGACTCCTGTTTCTCCCCCTCTGTTTCCAGACTCCTGTTTCTGCCCCTCTGTTTCCAGACTCCTGTTTCTCACCCTGAGTTTCCAGACTCCTGTTTCTCCCCCTCTGTTTCCAGACTCCTGTTTCTCACCCTCTGTTTCCAGCCTCCTGTTTCTTCCCCTCTGTTTCCAGACTCCTGTTTCTGCCCCTCTGTTTCCAGCCTCCTGATCCTGCCCCACTGTTTCCAGACTCCTGTTTCTCACCCTCTGTTTCCAGAGTCCTGTTTCTCCCCCTCTGTTTCCAGACTCCTGTTTCTCCCTTTCTGCTTCCACACTCCTGATTCTCACCCTCTGTTTCCAGACTCCTGTTTCTCCCCCTCTGTTTCCAGACTCCTGTTTCTCCCCCTCTGTTTCCAGACTCCTGTTTCTGCTCCTCTGTTTCCAGGCTCCTGTTTCTGCCCCTCTGTTTCCAGACTCCTGTTTCTGCCCCTCTGTTTCCAGCCTCCTGTTTCTCCCCCTCTGTTTCCAGACTCCTGTTTCTCCCCCTCTGTTTCCAGGCTCCTGTTTCTCACCCTCTGTTTCCAGCCTCCTGTTTCTTCCCCTCTGTTTCCAGACTCCTGTTTCTGCCCCTCAGTTTCCAACCTCCTGTTTCTGCCCCTCAGTTTCCAGGCTCCTGTTTCTGCCCCTGTGTTTCCAGACTCCTGTTTCTGCCCCTCTGTTTCCAGCCTCCTGTTTCTCCCCCTCTGTTTCAGGCCTCCTGATTCTGCCCCTCTGTTCCCAGACTCCTGTTTCTCACCCTCTGTTTCCAGACTCCTGTTTCTCCCCCTGTGTTTCCAGACTCCTGTTTCTCCCCCTCTGCTTCCAGACTCCTGATTCTCACCCTCTGTTTCCTGACTCCTGTTTCTCCCCCTCTCTTTCCAGACTCCTGTTTCTCCCCCTCTGTTTCCAGACTCCTGTTTCTGCCCCTCTGTTTCCAGGCTCCTGTTTCTGCCCCTGTGTTTCCAGACTCCTGTTTCTGCCCCTCTGTTTCCAGCCTCCTGTTTCTCCCCCTCTGTTTCCAGACTCCTGTTTCTCCCTCCCTGTTTCCAGCCTCCTGTTTCTGCCCCTCAGTTTCCAACCTCCAGTTTCTCGCCCTCTGTTTCCAGACTCCTGTTTCTCCCCCTCTGTTTCCAGCCTCCTGTTCCTGCCCCTCTGTTTCCAGGCTCCTGGTTCTCACCATTTGTTTCCAGACTCCTGTTTCTCCCCCTCTGTTTCCAGACTCCTGTTTCTGCCCCTCTGTTTCCAGACTCCTGTTTCTCCCCCTCTGTTTCCAGACTCCTGTTTCTCCCCCTCTGTTTCCAGACTCCTGTTTCTGCCCCTCTGTTTCCAGACTCCTGTTTCTCACCCTCTGTTTCCAGACTCCTGTTTCTCCCCCTCTGTTTCCAGACACCTGTTTCTGCCCCTCTGTTTCCAGACTTCTGTTTCTCCCCCTCTGTTTCCAGACTCCTGTTTCTTCCCCTCTGTTTCCAGACTCCTGTTTCTCCCCCTCTGTTTCCAGACTCCTGTTTCTGCCCCTCTGTTTCCAGACTCCTGTTTCTCACCCTGAGTTTCCAGACTCCTGTTTCTCCCCCTCTGTTTCCAGACTCCTGTTTCTCACCCTCTGTTTCCAGCCTCCAGTTTCTTCCCCTCTGTTTCCAGACTCCTGTTTCTGCCCCTCTGTTTCCAGCCTCCTGATCCTGCCCCACTGTTTCCAGACTCCTGTTTCTCACCCTCTGATTCCAGAGTCCTGTTTCTCCCCCTCTGTTTCCAGACTCCTGTTTCTCCCTTTCTGCTTCCACACTCCTGATTCTCACCCTCTGTTTCCAGACTCCTGTTTCTCCCCCTCTGTTTCCAGACTCCTGTTTCTCCCCCTCTGTTTCCAGACTCCTGTTTCTGCTCCTCTGTTTCCAGGCTCCTGTTTCTGCCCCTCTGTTTCCAGACTCCTGTTTCTGCCCCTCTGTTTCCAGCCTCCTGTTTCTCCCCCTCTGTTTCCAGACTCCTGTTTCTCCCCCTCTGTTTCCAGGCTCCTGTTTCTCACCCTCTGTTTCCAGCCTCCTGTTTCTTCCCCTCTGTTTCCAGACTCCTGTTTCTGCCCCTCAGTTTCCAACCTCCTGTTTCTGCCCCTCAGTTTCCAGGCTCCTGTTTCTGCCCCTGTGTTTCCAGACTCCTGTTTCTCCCCTCTGTTTCCAGCCTCCTGTTTCTCCCCCTCTGTTTCAGGCCTCCTGATTCTGCCCCTCTGTTCCCAGACTCCTGTTTCTCACCCTCTGTTTCCAGACTCCTGTTTCTCCCCCTGTGTTTCCAGACTCCTGTTTCTCCCCCTCTGCTTCCAGACTCCTGATTCTCACCCTCTGTTTCCTGACTCCTGTTTCTCCCCCTCTCTTTCCAGACTCCTGTTTCTCCCCCTCTGTTTCCAGACTCCTGTTTCTGCCCCTCTGTTTCCAGGCTCCTGTTTCTGCCCCTGTGTTTCCAGACTCCTGTTTCTGCCCCTCTGTTTCCAGCCTCCTGTTTCTCCCCCTCTGTTTCCAGACTCCTGTTTCTCCCTCCCTGTTTCCAGCCTCCTGTTTCTGCCCCTCAGTTTCCAACCTCCAGTTTCTCGCCCTCTGTTTCCAGACTCCTGTTTCTCCCCCTCTGTTTCCAGCCTCCTGTTCCTGCCCCTCTGTTTCCAGGCTCCTGGTTCTCACCATTTGTTTCCAGACTCCTGTTTCTCCCCCTCTGTTTCCAGACTCCTGTTTCTGCCCCTCTGTTTCCAGACTCCTGTTTCTCCCCCTCTGTTTCCAGACTCCTGTTTCTCCCCCTCTGTTTCCAGACTCCTGTTTCTGCCCCTCTGTTTCCAGACTCCTGTTTCACACCATTTGTTTCCAGACTCCTGTTTCTCCCCCTCTGTATCCAGACTCCTGTTTCTGCCCCTCTGTTTCCAGACTCCTGTTTCTGCCCGTCTGTTTCCAGACTCCTGTTTCTCCCCCTCTGTTTCCAGCCTCCTGTTTCTGCCCCTCTGTTTCCAGACTCCTGTTTCTCGCCCTCTGTTTCCAGACTCCTGTTTCTCCCCCTCTGTTTCCAGACTCCTGTTTCTCCCCCTCTGTTTCCAGACTCCGGTTTCTCCCCCTCTGTTTCCAGACTCCTGTTTCTGCCCCTCTGTTTCCAGACTCCTGTTTCTCACCATCTTATTCCAGGCTCCTGTTTCTCCCCCTCTGTTTCCAGACTCCTGTTTCTGCCCCTCTGTTTCCAGACTCCTGTTTCTAACCCTGAGTTTCCAGACTCCTGTTTCTCCCCCTCTGTTTCCAGCCTCCTGTTTCTCACCCTCTGTATCCAGCCTCCTGTTTCTTCCCCTCTGTTTCCAGACTCCTGTTTCTGCCCCTCTGTTTCCAGACTCCTGTTTCTGCCCCTCTGTGTCCTGACCCCTGTTTCTGCCTCTCTGTTCCCAGACTCCTGTTTCTCCCCCTCTGTTTCCAGACTCCTGTTTCTCCCTCTCTGTTTCCAGGCTCCTGTTTCTGCCCCTCTGTTTCCAGACTCCTGTTTCTGCCCCTCTGTTTCCAGCCTCCTGTTTCTGCCCCTCTGTTTCCAGACTCCTGTTTCTGCCCCTCTGTGTCCTGACCCCTGTTTCTGCCTCTCTGTTCCCAGACTCCTGTTTCTCCCCCTCTGTTTCCAGACTCCTGTTTCTCCCCCTCTGTTTCCAGGCTCCTGTTTCTGCCCCTCAGTTTCCAACCTCCTGTTTCTCGCCCTCTGATTCCTGACTCCTGTTTCTCCCCCTCTGTTTCCAGCCTCCTGTTTCTGCCCCTCTGTTTCCAGACTCCTGTTTCTCACCCTCTGTTTCCAGACTCCTGTTTCTCCCCCTCTGTTTCCAGACACCTGTTTCTGCCCCTCTGTTTCCAGACTTCTGTTTCTCCCCCTCTGTTTCCAGACTCCTGTTTCTTCCCCTCTGTTTCCAGACTCCTGTTTCTCCCCCTCTGTTTCCAGACTCCTGTTTCTGCCCCTCTGTTTCCAGACTCCTGTTTCTCACCCTGAGTTTCCAGACTCCTGTTTCTCCCCCTCTGTTTCCAGACTCCTGTTTCTCACCCTCTGTTTCCAGCCTCCTGTTTCTTCCCCTCTGTTTCCAGACTCCTGTTTCTGCCCCTCTGTTTCCAGCCTCCTGATCCTGCCCCACTGTTTCCAGACTCCTGTTTCTCACCCTCTGTTTCCAGAGTCCTGTTTCTCCCCCTCTGTTTCCAGACTCCTGTTTCTCCCTTTCTGCTTCCACACTCCTGATTCTCACCCTCTGTTTCCAGACTCCTGTTTCTCCCCCTCTGTTTCCAGACTCCTGTTTCTCCCCCTCTGTTTCCAGACTCCTGTTTCTGCTCCTCTGTTTCCAGGCTCCTGTTTCTGCCCCTCTGTTTCCAGACTCCTGTTTCTGCCCCTCTGTTTCCAGCCTCCTGTTTCTCCCCCTCTGTTTCCAGACTCCTGTTTCTCCCCCTCTGTTTCCAGACTCCTGTTTCTCACCCTCTGTTTCCAGCCTCCTGTTTCTTCCCCTCTGTTTCCAGACTCCTGTTTCTGCCCCTCAGTTTCCAACCTCCTGTTTCTGCCCCTCAGTTTCCAACCTCCTGTTTCTCGCCCTCTGTTTCCAGACTCCTGTTTCTCCCGCTCTGTTTCCAGCCTCCTGTTTCTGCCCCTCTGTTTCCAGACTCCTGTTTCTCCCCCTCTGTTTCCAGACTCCTGTTTCTCCCCCTCTGTTTCCAGACTCCTGTTTCTGCCCCTCTGATTCCAGACTCCTGTTTCTGCCCCTCTGTTTCCAGACTCCTGTTTCTCCCCCTCTGTTTCCAGACTCCTGTTTCTCGCCCTCTGTTTCCAGACTCCTGTTTCTGACAATCTGTTTCCAGACTCCTGTTTCTCCCCCTCTGTTTCCAGACTCCTGTTTCTGCCCCTCTGTTTCCAGACTCCTGTTTCTCACCCTGAGTTTCCAGACTCCTGTTTCTCCGCCTCTGTTTCCAGCCTCCTGTTTTCACCCTCTGTTTCCAGCCTCCTGTTTCTTCCCCTCTGTTTCCAGACTCCTGTTTCTGCCCCTCTGTTTCCAGACTCCTGTTTCTGCCCCTCTGTTTCCAGACTTCTGTTTCTCCCTCTCTGTTTCCAGACCACTGTATCTCACCCTCTGTTTCCAGCCTCCTGTTTCTTCCCCTCTGTTTCCAGACTCCTGTTTCTGCCCCTCAGTTTCAAACCTCCTGTTTCTGCCCCTCAGTTTCCAACCTCCTGTTTCTCGCCCTCTGTTTCCAGACTCCTGTTTCTCCCGCTCTGTTTCCAGCCTCCTGTTTCTGCCCCTCTGTTTCCAGACTCCTGTTTCTCCCCCTCTGTTTCCAGACTTCTGTTTCTCCCCCTCTGTTTCCAGACTCCTGTTTCTGCCCTTCTGTTTCCAGACTCCTGTTTCTCCCCCTCTGTTTCCAGCCTCCTGTTTCTGCCCCTCTGTTTCCAGACTCCTGTTTCTCACCATCTTATTCCAGGCTCCTGTTTCTCCCCCTCTGTTTCCAGACTCCTGTTTCTGTCCCTCTGTTTCCAGACTCCTGTTTCTAACCCTGAGTTTCCAGACTCCTGTTTCTCCCACTCTGTTTCCAGCCTCCTGTTTCTCACCCTCTGTATCCAGCCTCCTGTTTCTTCCCCTCTGTTTCCAGACTCCTGTTTCTGCCCCTCTGTTTCCAGACTCCTGTTTCTGCCCCTCTGTGTCCTGACCCCTGTTTCTGCCTCTCTGTTCCCAGACTGCTGTTTCTCCCCCTCTGTTTCCAGACTCCTGTTTCTCCCCCTCTGATTCCAGGCTCCTGTTTCTGCCCCTCTGTTTCCAGACTCCTGTTTCTGCCCCTCTGTTTCCAGCCTCCTGTTTCTCCCCCTCTGTTTCCAGTCTCCTGTTTCTCCCCCTCTGCTTCCAGCCTCCTGTTTCTGCCCCTCAGTTTCCAACCTCCTGTTTCTCGCCCTCTGATTCCAGACTCCTGTTTCTCCCCCTCTGTTTCCAGCCTCCTGTTTCTGCCCCTCTGTTTCCAGACTCCTGTTTCTCACCCTCTGTTTCCAGACTCCTGTTTCTCCCCCTCTGTTTCCAGACACCTGTTTCTGCCCCTCTGTTTCCAGACTTCTGTTTCTCCCCCTCTGTTTCCAGACTCCTGTTTCTTCCCCTCTGTTTCCAGACTCCTGTTTCTCCCCCTCTGTTTCCAGACTCCTGTTTCTGCCCCTCTGTTTCCAGACTCCTGTTTCTCACCCTGAGTTTCCAGACTCCTGTTTCTCCCCCTCTGTTTCCAGACTCCTGTTTCTCACCCTCTGTTTCCAGCCTCCTGTTTCTTCCCCTCTGTATCCAGACTCCTGTTTCTGCCCCTCTGTTTCCAGCCTCCTGATCCTGCCCCACTGTTTCCAGACTCCTGTTTCTCACCCTCTGTTTCCAGAGTCCTGTTTCTCCCCCTCTGTTTCCAGACTCCTGTTTCTCCCTTTCTGCTTCCAGACTCCTGATTCTCACCCTCTGTTTCCAGACTCCTGTTTCTCCCCCTCTGTTTCCAGACTCCTGTTTCTCCCCCTCTGTTTCCAAACTCCTGTTTCTGCTCCTCTGTTTCCAGGCTCCTGTTTCTGCCCCTCTGTTTCCAGACTCCTGTTTCTGCCCCTCTGTTTCCAGCCTCCTGTTTCTCCCCCTCTGTTTCCAGACTCCTGTTTCTCCCCCTCTGTTTCCAGCCTCCTGTTTCTGCCCCTCAGTTTCCAACCTCCTGTTTCTCGCCCTCTGTTTCCAGACTCCTGTTTCTCGCCCTCTGTTTCCAGACTCCTGTTTCTCCCGCTCTGTTTCCAGCCTCCTGTTTCTGACAATCTGTTTCCAGACTCCTGTTTCTCCCCCTCTGTTTCCAGACTCCTGTTTCTGCCCCTGTGTTTCCAGACTCCTGTTTCTCCCCCTCTGTTTCCAGACTCCTGTTTCTCACCCTGAGTTTCCAGACTCCTGTTTCTCCCCCTCTGTTTCCAGACTCCTGTTTCTCACCCTCTGTTTCCAGCCTCCTGTTTCTTCCCCTCTGTTTCCAGACTCCTGTTTCTGCCCCACAGTTTCCAACCTCCTGTTTCTGCCCCTCAGTTTCCAACCTCCTGTTTCTCGCCCTCTGTTTCCAGACTCCTGTTTCTCCCGCTCTGTTTCCAGCCTCCTGTTTCTGCCCCTCTGTTTCCAGACTCCTGTTTCTCCCCCTCTGTTTCCAGACTCCTGTTTCTCCCCCTCTGTTTCCAGACTCCTGTTTCTGCCCCTCTGATTCCAGACTCCTGTTTCTGCCCCTCTGTTTCCAGACTCCTGTTTCTCCCCCTCTGTTTCCAGACTCCTGTTTCTCGCCCTCTGTTTCCAGACTCCTGTTTCTGACAAACTGTTTCCAGACTCCTGTTTCTCCCCCTCTGTTTCCAGACTCCTGTTTCTGCCCCTCTGTTTCCAGACTCCTGTTTCTCCGCCTCTGTTTCCAGCCTCCTGTTTTCACCCTCTGTTTCCAGCCTCCTGTTTCTTCCCCTCTGTTTCCAGACTCCTGTTTCTGCCCCTCTGTTTCCAGACTCCTGTTTCTGCCCCTCTGTTTCCAGACTTCTGTTTCTCCCTCTCTGTTTCCAGACCCCTGTATCTGCCCCTCTGTTTCCATACTCCTGTTTCTGCCTCTCTGTTTCCAGACTCCTGTTTCTGCCCCTCTGTTTCCAGACTCCTGTTTCTGCCCCTCTGTTTCCAGGCTCCTGTTTCTGCCCCTCTGTTTCCAGACTCCTGTTTCTGCCCCTCTGTTTCCAGCCTCCTGTTTCTCCCCCTCTGTTTCCAGACTCCTGATTCTCCCCCTCTGTTTCCAGCCTCCTGTTTCTGCCCCTCAGTTTCCAACCTCCTGTTTCTCGCACTCTGTTTCCAGACTCCTGTTTCTCCCCCTCTGTTTCCAGCCTCCTGTTTCTGCCCCTCTGTTTCCAGACTCCTGTTTCTCACCCTCTGTTTCCAGACTCCTGTTTCTCCCCCTCTGTTTCCAGACTCCTGTTTCTGCCCCTCTGTTTCCAGACTTCTGTTTCTCCCCCTCTGTTTCCAGACACCTGTTTCTCCCCCACTGTTTCCAGACTCCTGTTTCTCCCCCTCTGTTTCCAGACTCCTGTTTCTGCCCCTCTGTTTCCAGCCTCCTGATTCTGCCCCTCTGATTCCTGACTCCTGTTTCTCACCCTCTGTTTCCAGACTCCTGTTTCTCCCCCTCTTTTTCCAGACTCCTGTTTCTCCCCCTCTGCTTCCAGACTCCTGATTCTCACCCTCTGGTTCCAGACTACTGTTTCTCCCCCTCTGTTTCCAGACTCCTGTTTCTCCCCCTCTGTTTCCACACTCCTGTTTCTGCCCCTCTGTTTCCAGCCTCCTGTTTCTGCCCCTCTGTTTCCAGACTCCTGTTTCTGCCCCTCTGTTTCCAGCCTCCTGTTTCTCTCCCTCTGTTTCCAGACTCATGTTTCTCCCCCCTGTTTCCAGCCTCCTGTTTCTGCCCCTCAGTTTCCATCCTCCTGTTTCTCGCCCTCTGTTTCCAGACTCCTGTTTCTCCCACTCTGTTTCCAGCCTCCTGTTTCTGCCCCTCTGTTTCCAGACTCCTGTTTCTCACCCTCTGTTTCCAGACTCCTGTTTGTCCCCCTCTGTTTCCAGACTCCTGTTTCTGCCCCTCTGTTTCCTGACTCTGTTTCTCCCCCTCTGTTTCCAGACTCCTGATTCTCACCCTCTGTTTCCAGACTCCTGTTTCTGCCTCTCTGTTTCCAGGCGCCTGTTTCTGCCCCTCTGTTTCCAGACTCCTGTTTCTGCACCTCTGTTTCCAGCCTCCTGTTTCTCCCCCTCTGTTTCCAGACTCCTGTTTCTCCCCCTCTGTTTCCAGCCTCCTGTTTCTGCCCCTCAGTTTCCAACCTCCTGTTTCTCGCCCTCTGTTTCCAGACTCCTGTTTCTGCCCCTCTGTTTCCAGACTTCTGTTTCTCCCCCTCTGTTTCCAGACTCCTGTTTCTCCCCCTCTGTTTCCAGACACCTGTTTCTCCCCCTCTGTTTCCAGTCTCGTGTTTCTGCCCCTCTGTTTCCAGACTCCTGTTTCTCACCGTCTGTTTCCAGACTCCTGTTCCTCCCCCTCTGTTTCCAGACTCCTGTTTCTCTCCCTTTGTTTCCAGACTCCTGTTTCTCCCCCTCTGCTTCCAGACTCCTGATTCTCACCCTCTGTTTCCAGACTCCTGTTTCTCCCCCTCTGTTTCCAGACTCCTGTTTCCCCCCCTCTGTATCCAGACTCCTGTTTCTCCCCTCTGTTTCCAGCCTCCTGTTTCTGCTCCTCTGTTTCCAGAATCCTGTTTCTCACCCTTTGTTTCCAGACTCCTGTTTCTCCCCCTCTGTTTCCAGACTCCTGTTTCTGCCCCTCTGTTTCCAGACTTCTGTTTCTGCCCCTCTGTTTCCAGGCTCCTGTTTCTCCCCCTCTGTTTCCAGACTCCTGTTTCTTCCCCTCTGTTTCCAGACTCATGTTTCTGCCCCTCTGTTTCCAGACTCCTGTTTCTCACCATCTGTTTCCAGACTCCTGTTCCTCCCCCTCTGTTTCCAGACTCCTGTTTCTGCCCCTCTGTTTCCAGACTCCTGTTTCTCACCCTGAGTTTCCAGACTCCTGTTCCTCCCCCTCTGTTTCCAGCCTCCTGTTTCTCCCCCTCTGTTTCCAGCCTCCTGTTTCTTCCACTCTGTTTCCAGACTCCTGTTTCTGCCCCTCTATTTCCAGCCTCCTGATTCTGCCCCTCTGTTTCCAGACTCCTGTTTCTCACCCTCTGTTTCCAGACTCCTGTTTCTCTCCCTCTGTTTCCAGACTCCTGTTTCTCCCCCTCTGCTTCCAGACTCCTGATACTCACCCTCTGTTTCCAGACTCCTGTTTCTCCCCCTCTGTTTCCAGACTCCTGTTTCTCCCCCTCTGTTTCCAGACTCCTGTTTCTGCCCCTCTGTTTCCAGGCTCCTGTTTCTGCCCCACTGTTTCCAGACTCCTGTTTCTGCCCCTCTGTTTCCAGAATACTGTTTCTCCCCCTCTGTTTCCTGACTCCTGTCTCTCCCCCTCTGTTTTCAGCCTCCTGTTTCTGCCCCTCAGTTTCCAACCTCCTGTTTCTCGCCCTCTGTTTCCAGACTCCTGTTTCTCCACCTCTGTTTCCAGCCTCCTGTTTCTGCCCCTCTGATTCCAGACTCCTGTTTCTGCCCCTCTGTTTCCAGACTTCTGTTTCTCCCCCACTGTTTCCAGACTCCTGTTTCTCCCCCTCTGTTTCCAGACTCCTGTTTCTCCCCCTCTGTTTCCAGACTCCTGTTTCTCACCCTCTGTTTCCAGACTCCTGTTTCTCCCCCTCTGTTTCCAGACTCCTGTTTCTCCCCCTCTGCTTCCAGACTCCTGATTCTCACCCTCTGTTTCCAGACTCCTGTTTCTCACCCTGAGTTTCCAGACTCCTGTTTCTGCCCCTCTGTTTCCAGCCTCCTGATTCTGCCCCTCTGTATCCAGCCTCCTGTTTCTCCCCGACTGGTTCTACACTCCTGTTTCTGCCCCTAGGTTTCCAGCCTCCTGTTTCTGCCCCTCTGTTTCCAGCCTCCTGTTTCTCCCCCGCTGTTTCCAGTCTCCTGTTTCTGCCCCTCTGTTTCCAGACTCCTGTTTCTCCCCCTCTGTTTCTAGACTCCTGTTTCACCCCCTCTGTTTCCAGACTCCTGTTTCTGCCCCTCTGTTTCCAGACTACTGTTTCTCACCATTTGTTTCCAGACTCCTGTTTCTCCCCCTCTGTTTCCAGACTCCTGTTTCTGCCCCTCTGTTTCCAGACTCCAGTTTCTCCCCCTCTGTTTCCAGACTCCTGTTTCTCCCCCTCTGTTTCCAGACTCCTGTTTCTCCGCCTCTGTTTCCAGCCTCCTGTTTTCACCCTCTGTTTCCAGCCTCCTGTTTCTTCCCCTCTGTTTCCAGACTCCTGTTTCTGCCCCTCTGTTTCCAGACTCCTGTTTCTGCCCCTCTGTTTCCAGACTTCTGTTTCTCCCTCTCTGTTTCCAGACCCCTGTATCTGCCCCTCTGTTTCCATACTCCTGTTTCTGCCTCTCTGTTTCCAGACTCCTGTTTCTGCCCCTCTGTTTCCAGACTCCTGTTTCTGCCCCTCTGTTTCCAGGCTCCTGTTTCTGCCCCTCTGTTTCCAGACTCCTGTTTCTGCCCCTCTGTTTCCAGCCTCCTGTTTCTCCCCCTCTGTTTCCAGACTCCTGATTCTCCCCCTCTGTTTCCAGCCTCCTGTTTCTGCCCCTCAGTTTCCAACCTCCTGTTTCTCGCACTCTGTTTCCAGACTCCTGTTTCTCCCCCTCTGTTTCCAGCCTCCTGTTTCTGCCCCTCTGTTTCCAGACTCCTGTTTCTCACCCTCTGTTTCCAGACTCCTGTTTCTCCCCCTCTGTTTCCAGACTCCTGTTTCTGCCCCTCTGTTTCCAGACTTCTGTTTCTCCCCCTCTGTTTCCAGACACCTGTTTCTCCCCCACTGTTTCCAGACTCCTGTTTCTCCCCCTCTGTTTCCAGACTCCTGTTTCTGTCCCTCTGTTTCCAGCCTCCTGATTCTGCCCCTCTGATTCCTGACTCCTGTTTCTCACCCTCTGTTTCCAGACTCCTGTTTCTCCCCCTCTGTTTCCAGACTCCTGTTTCTCCCCCTCTGCTTCCAGACTCCTGATTCTCACCCTCTGGTTCCAGACTACTGTTTCTACCCCTCTGTTTCCAGACTCCTGTTTCTCCCCCTCTGTTTCCACACTCCTGTTTCTGCCCCTCTGTTTCCAGCCTCCTGTTTCTGCCCCTCTGTTTCCAGACTCCTGTTTCTGCCCCTCTGTTTCCAGCCTCCTGTTTCTCTCCCTCTGTTTCCAGACTCATGTTTCTCCCCCCTGTTTCCAGCCTCCTGTTTCTGCCCCTCAGTTTCCATCCTCCTGTTTCTCGCCCTCTGTTTCCAGACTCCTGTTTCTCCCACTCTGTTTCCAGCCTCCTGTTTCTGCCCCTCTGTTTCCAGACTCCTGTTTCTCACCCTCTGTTTCCAGACTCCTGTTTGTCCCCCTCTGTTTCCAGACTCCTGTTTCTGCCCCTCTGTTTCCTGACTCCTGTTTCTCCCCCTCTGTTTCCAGACTCCTGATTCTCACCCTCTGTTTCCAGACTCCTGTTTCTGCCCCTCTGTTTCCAGGCGCCTGTTTCTGCCCCTCTGTTTCCAGACTCCTGTTTCTGCACCTCTGTTTCCAGCCTCCTGTTTCTCCCCCTCTGTTTCCAGACTCCTGTTTCTCCCCCTCTGTTTCCAGCCTCCTGATTCTGCCCCTCAGTTTCCAACCTCCTGTTTCTCGCCCTCTGTTTCCAGACTCCTGTTTCTGCCCCTCTGTTTCCAGACTTCTGTTTCTCCCCCTCTGTTTCCAGACTCCTGTTTCTCCCCCTCTGTTTCCAGACTCCTGTTTCTCCCCCTCTGTTTCCAGTCTCGTGTTTCTGCCCCTCTGTTTCCAGACTCCTGTTTCTCACCGTCTGTTTCCAGACTCCTGTTCCTCCCCCTCTGTTTCCAGACTCCTGTTTCTGCCCCTCTGTTTCCAGACTCCTGTTTCTCACCCTGAGTTTCCAGACTCCTGTTTCTCCCCCTCTGTTTCCAGCCTCCTGTTTCTCCCCCTCTGTTTCCAGCCTCCTGTTTCTTCCCCTCTGTTTCCAGACTCCTGTTTCTGCCCCTCTGTTTCCAGCCTACTGATTCTGCCCCTCTGTTTCCAGACTCCTGTTTCTCACCCTCTGTTTCCAGACTCCTGTTTCTCTCCCTTTGTTTCCAGACTCCTGTTTCTCCCCCTCTGCTTCCAGACTCCTGATTCTCACACTCTGTTTCCAGACTCCTGTTTCTCCCCCTCTGTTTCCAGACTCCTGTTTCTCCCCCTCTGTTTCCAGACTCCTGTTTCTCACGCTCTGTTTCCAGACTCCTGTTTCTCCCCCTCTGTTTCCAGACTCCTGTTTCTGCCCCTCTGTTTCCAGACTTCTGTTTCTGCCCCTCTGTTTCCAGGCTCCTGTTTCTCCCCCTCTGTTTCCAGACTCCTGTTTCTTCCCCTCTGTTTCCAGACTCATGTTTCTGCCCCTCTGTTTCCAGACTCCTGTTTCTCACCATCTGTTTCCAGACTCCTGTTCCTCCCCCTCTGTTTCCAGACTCCTGTTTCTGCCCCTCTGTTTCCAGACTCCTGTTTCTCACCCTGAGTTTCCAGACTCCTGTTCCTCCCCCTCTGTTTCCAGCCTCCTGTTTCTCCCCCTCTGTTTCCAGCCTCCTGTTTCTTCCACTCTGTTTCCAGACTCCTGTTTCTGCCCCTCTATTTCCAGCCTCCTGATTCTGCCCCTCTGTTTCCAGACTCCTGTTTCTCACCCTCTGTTTCCAGACTCCTGTTTCTCTCCCTCTGTTTCCAGACTCCTGTTTCTCCCCCTCTGCTTCCAGACTCCTGATTCTCACCCTCTTTTTCCAGACTCCTGTTTCTCCCCCTCTGTTTCCAGACTCCTGTTTCTCCCACTCTGTTTCCAGACTCCTGTTTCTGCCCCTCTGTTTCCAGGCTCCTGTTTCTGCCCCACTGTTTCCAGACTCCTGTTTCTGCCCCTCTGTTTCCAGAATACTGTTTCTCCCCCTCTGTTTCCTGACTCCTGTCTCTCCCCCTCTGTTTTCAGCCTCCTGTTTCTGCCCCTCAGTTTCCAACCTCCTGTTTCTCGCCCTCTGTTTCCAGACTCCTGTTTCTCCCCCTCTGTTTCCAGACTCCTGTTTCTCACCCTCTGTTTCCAGACTCCTGTTTCTCCCCCTCTGTTTCCAGACTCCTGTTTCTCCCCCTCTGCTTCCAGACTCCTGATTCTCACCCTCTGTTTCCAGACTCCTGTTTCTCACCCTGAGTTTCCAGACTCCTGTTTCTGCCCCTCTGTTTCCAGCCTCCTGATTCTGCCCCTCTGTATCCAGCCTCCTGTTTCTCCCCGACTGGTTCTACACTCCTGTTTCTGCCCCTAGGTTTCCAGCCTCCTGTTTCTGCCCCTCTGTTTCCAGCCTCCTGATTCTCCCCCGCTGTTTCCAGTCTCCTGTTTCTGCCCCTCTGTTTTCAGAATCCTGTTTCTCCCCCTCTGTTTCTAGACTCCTGTTTCACCCCCTCTGTTTCCAGACTCCTGTTTCTGCCCCTCTGTTTCCAGGCTACTGTTTCTCACCATTTGTTTCCAGACTCCTGTTTCTCCCCCTCTGTTTCCAGACTCCTGTTTCTGCCCCTCTGTTTCCAGACTCCAGTTTCTCCCCCTCTGTTTCCAGACTCCTGTTTCTCCCCCTCTGTTTCCAGACTCCTGTTTCTGCCCCTCTGTTTCCAGAACCCTGTTTCTCACCATCTGTTTCCAGACTTCTGTTTCTCCCCCTCTGTTTCCAGACTCCTGTTTCTGCCCCTCTGTTTCCACACTCCTGTTTCTGCCTCTCTGTTTCCAGACTCCTGTTTCTCCCCCTCTGTTTCCACACTCCTGTTTCTGCCCCTCTGTTTCCAGGCTCCTGTTTCTCCCCCTCTGTTTCCAGACTCCTGTTTCTCCCCCTCTGTTTCCAGCCTCCTGATTTTGCCCCTCAGTTTCCAACCTCCTGATTCTCGCCCTCTGTTTCCAGACTCCTGTTTCTCCCCCTCTGTTTCCAGCCCCCTGTTTCTGCTCCTCTGTTTCCAGACTCCTGCTTCTCACCCTCTGTTTCCAGGCTCCTGTTTCTCCCCCTCTGTTTTCAGTCTCCTTTTTCTGCCCCTCTGTTTCCAGACTCCTGTTTCTCCCCCTCTGTTTCCAGACACCTGTTTCTGCCCCTCTGTTTCCAGACAGCTGTTTCTCACCATCTGTTTCCAGACTCCTGTTTCTCCCCCTCTATTTCCAGACTCCTGTTTCTCCCCCTCTGTTTCCAGACTCCTGTTTCTGCCCCTCTGTTTCCAGACTTCTGTTTCTCCCCCTCTGTTTCCAGACACCTGTTTCTCCCCCTCTGTTTCCAGACTCCTGTTTCTCCCCCTCTGTTACCAGACTCCTGTTTCTGCCCCTCTGTTTCAAGCCTCCTGATTCTGCCCCTCTGATTCCTGACTCCTGTTTCTCACCCTCTGTTTCCAGACTCCTGTTTCTCCCCCTCTGTTTCCAGACTCCTGTTTCTCCCCCTCTGCTTCCAGACTCCTGATTCGCACCCTCGGGTTCCAGACTGCTGTTTCTCCCCCTCTGTTTCCAGACTCCTGTTTCTCCCCCTCTGTTTCCACACTCCTGTTTCTGCCCCTCTGTTTCCAGCCTCCTGTTTCTGCCCCTCTGTTTCCAGACTCCTGTTTCTGCCCCTCTGTTTCCAGCCTCCTGTTTCTCCCCCTCTGTTTCCAGACTCCAGTTTCCCCCCCTCTGTTTCCAGCCTCCTGTTTCTGCCCCTCAGTTTCCATCCTCCTCTTTCTCGCCCTCTGTTTCAAGACTCCTGTTTCTCCCCCTCTGTTTCCAGCCTCCTGTTTCTGCCCCTCTGTTTCCAGACTCCTGTTTCTCACCCTCTGTTTCCAGACTCCTGTTTCTCCCCCTCTGTTTCCAGACTCCTGTTTCGGCCCCTCTGTTTCCAGAAACCTGTTTCTCCCCCTCTGTTTCCAGACTCCTGATTCTCACCCTCTGTTTCCAGACTCCTGTTTCTGCCCCTCTGTTTCCAGGCGCCTGTTTCTGCCCCTCTGTTTCCAGACTCCTGTTTCTGCCCCTCTGTTTCCAGACTCCTGTTTCTGCCCCTCTGTTTCCAGACTCCTGTTTCTCCCCCTCTGTTTCCAGACTCCTGTTTCTCCCCCTCTGTTTCCAGACTCCTGTTTCTGCCCCTCTGTTTCCAGACTCCTGTTTCTCACCCTGAGTTTCCAGACTCCTGTTTCTCCGCCTCTGTTTCCAGCCTCCTGTTTTCACCCTCTGTTTCCAGCCTCCTGTTTCTTCCCCTCTGTTTCCAGACTCCTGTTTCTGGCCCTCTGTTTCCAGACTCCTGTTTCTGCCCCTCTGTTTCCAGACTTCTGTTTCTCCCTCTCTGTTTCCATACCCCTGTATCTGCCCCTCTGTTTCCATACTCCTGTTTCTGCCTCTCTGTTTCCAGACTCCTGTTTCTGCCCCTCTGTTTCCAGACTCCTGCTTCTGCCCCTCTGTTTCCAGGCTCCTGTTTCTGCCCATCTGTTTCCAGACTCCTGTTTCTGCCCCTCTGTTTCCAGCCTCCTGTTTCTCCCCCTCTGTTTCCAGACTCCTGATTCTTCCCCTCTGTTTCCAGCCTCCTGTTTCTGCCCCTCAGGTTCCAACCTCCTGTTTCTCTCCCTCTGTTTCCAGACTCCTGTTTCTCCCCCTCTGTTTCCAGCCTCCTGTTTCTGCCCCTCTGTTTCCAGACTCCTGTTTCTCACCCTCTGTTTCCAGACTCCTGTTTCTCCCCCTCAGTTTCCAGACTCCTGTTTCTCCCCCTCTGTTTCCAGACTCCTGTTTCTCCCCCTCTGTTTCCAGACTCCTGTTTCTGCCCCTCTGTTTCCAGCCTCCTGATTCTGCCCCTCTGATTCCTGACTCCTGTTTCTCACCCTCTGTTTCCAGACTCCTGTTTCTCCCCCTCTGTTTCCAGACTCCTGTTTCTCCCCCTCTGCTTCCAGACTCCTGATTCTCACCCTCTGGTTCCAGACTCCTGTTTCTCCCCCTCTGTTTCCAGACTCCTGTTTCTCCCCCTCTGTTTCCACACTCCTGTTTCTGCCCCTCTGTTTCCAGCCTCCTGTTTCTGCCCCTCTGTTTCCAGACTCCTGTTTCTGCCCCTCTGTTTCCAGCCTCCTGTTTCTCCCCCTCTGTTTCCAGACTCCTGTTTCTCCCCCTCTGTTTCCAGCCTCCTGTTTCTGCCCCTCAGTTTCCATCCTCCTGTTTCTCGCCCTCTGTTTCCAGACTCCTGTTTCTCCCCCTCTGTTTCCAGCCTCCTGTTTCTGCCCCTCTGTTTCCAGACTCCTGTTTCTCACCCTCTGTTTCCAGACTCCTGTTTGTCCCCCTCTGTTTCCAGACTCCTGTTTCTGCCCCTCTGTTTCCAGACTCCTGTTTCTCCCCCTCTGTTTCCAGACTCCTGATTCTCACCCTCTGTTTCCAGACTCCTGTTTCTGCCCCTCTGTTTCCAGGCGCCTGTTTCTGCCCCTCTGTTTCCAGACTCCTGTTTCTGCACCTCTGTTTCCAGCCTCCTGTTTCTCCCCCTCTGTTTCCAGACTCCTGTTTCTCCCCCTCTGTTTCCAGCCTCCTGTTTCTGCCCCTCAGTTTCCAACCACCTGTTTCTCGCCCTCTGTTTCCAGACTCCTGTTTCTGCCCCTCTGTTTCCAGACTTCTGTTTCTCCCCCTCTGTTTCCAGACTCCTGTTTCTCCCCCTCTGTTTCCAGACTCCTGTTTCTCCCCCTCTGTTTCCAGACTCCTGTTTCTGCCCCTCTGTTTCCAGACTCCTGTTTCTCCCCCTCTGTTTCCAGACTCCTGATTCTCACCCTCTGTTTCCAGACTCCTGTTTCTGCCCCTCTGTTTCCAGGCGCCTGTTTCTGCCCCTCTGTTTCCAGACACCTGTTTCTGCCCCTCTGTTTCCAGACTCCTGTTTCTGCCCCTCTGTTTCCAGACTCCTGTTTCTCCCCCTCTGTTTCCAGACTCCTGTTTCTCGTCCTCTGTTTCCAAACTCCTGTTACTCACAATCTGTTTCCAGACTCCTGTTTCTCCCCCTCTGTTTCCAGACTCCTGTTTCTGCCCCTCTGTTTCCAGACTCCTGTTTCTCACCCTGAGTTTCCAGACTCCTGTTTCTCCGCCTCTGTTTCCAGCCTCCTGTTTTCACCCTCTGTTTCCAGCCTCCTGTTTCTTCCCCTCTGTTTCCAGACTCCTGTTTCTGGCCCTCTGTTTCCAGACTCCTGTTTCTGCCCCTCTGTTTCCAGACTTCTGTTTCTCCCTCTCTGTTTCCAGACCCCTGTATCTGCCCCTCTGTTTCCATACTCCTGTTTCTGCCTCTCTGTTTCCAGACTCCTGTTTCTGCCCCTCTGTTTCCAGACTCCTGCTTCTGCCCCTCTGTTTCCAGGCTCCTGTTTCTGCCCATCTGTTTCCTGACTCCTGTTTCTGCCCCTCTGTTTCCAGCCTCCTGTTTCTCCCCCTCTGTTTCCAGACTCCTGATTCTTCCCCTCTGTTTCCAGCCTCCTGTTTCTGCCCCTCAGGTTCCAACCTCCTGTTTCTCTCCCTCTGTTTCCAGACTCCTGTTTCTCCCCCTCTGTTTCCAGCCTCCTGTTTCTGCCCCTCTGTTTCCAGACTCCTGTTTCTCACCCTCTGTTTCCAGACTCCTGTTTCTCCCCCTCAGTTTCCAGACTCCTGTTTCTCCCCCTCTGTTTCCAGACTCCTGTTTCTCCCCCTCTGTTTCCAGACTCCTGTTTCTGCCCCTCTGTTTCCAGCCTCCTGATTCTGCCCCTCTGATTCCTGACTCCTGTTTCTCACCCTCTGTTTCCAGACTCCTGTTTCTCCCCCTCTGTTTCCAGACTCCTGTTTCTCCCCCTCTGCTTCCAGACTCCTGATTCTCACCCTCTGGTTCCAGACTCCTGTTTCTCCCCCTCTGTTTCCAGACTCCTGTTTCTCCCCCTCTGTTTCCACACTCCTGTTTCTGCCCCTCTGTTTCCAGCCTCCTGTTTCTGCCCCTCTGTTTCCAGACTCCTGTTTCTGCCCCTCTGTTTCCAGCCTCCTGTTTCTCCCCCTCTGTTTCCAGACTCCTGTTTCTCCCCCTCTGTTTCCAGCCTCCTGTTTCTGCCCCTCAGTTTCCATCCTCCTGTTTCTCGCCCTCTGTTTCCAGACTCCTGTTTCTCCCCCTCTGTTTCCAGCCTCCTGTTTCTGCCCCTCTGTTTCCAGACTCCTGTTTCTCACCCTCTGTTTCCAGACTCCTGTTTGTCCCCCTCTGTTTCCAGACTCCTGTTTCTGCCCCTCTGTTTCCAGACTCCTGTTTCTCCCCCTCTGTTTCCAGACTCCTGATTCTCACCCTCTGTTTCCAGACTCCTGTTTCTGCCCCTCTGTTTCCAGGCGCCTGTTTCTGCCCCTCTGTTTCCAGACTCCTGTTTCTGCACCTCTGTTTCCAGCCTCCTGTTTCTCCCCCTCTGTTTCCAGACTCCTGTTTCTCCGCCTCTGTTTCCAGCCTCCTGTTTCTGCCCCTCAGTTTCCAACCACCTGTTTCTCGCCCTCTGTTTCCAGACTCCTGTTTCTGCCCCTCTGTTTCCAGACTTCTGTTTCTCCCCCTCTGTTTCCAGACTCCTGTTTCTCCCCCTCTGTTTCCAGACTCCTGTTTCTCCCCCTCTGTTTCCAGTCTCGTGTTTCTGCCCCTCTGTTTCCAGACTCCTGCTTCTCACCGTCTGTTTCCAGACTCCTGTTCCTCCCCCTCTGTTTCCAGACTCCTGTTTCTGCCCCTCTGTTTCCAGACTCCTGTTTCTCACCCTGAGTTTCCAGACTCCTGTTTCTCTCCCTTTGTTTCCAGACTCCTGTTTCTCCCCCTCTGCTTCCAGACTCCTGATTCTCACCCTCTGTTTCCAGACTCCTGTTTCTCCCCCTCTGTTTCCAGACTCCTGTTTCCCCCCGTCTGTTTCCAGACTCCTGTTTCTCCCCTCTGTTTCCAGCCGCCTGTTTCTGCTCCTCTGTTTCCAGAATCCTGTTTCTCACCCTCTGTTTCCAGACTCCTGTTTCTCCCCCTCTGTTTCCAGACTCCTGTTTCTGCCCCTCTGTTTCCAGACTTCTGTTTCTGCCCCTCTGTTTCCAGGCTCCTGTTTCTCCCCCTCTGTTTCCAGACTCCTGTTTCTTCCCCTCTGTTTCCAGACTCATGTTTCTGCCTCTCTGTTTCCAGACTCCTGTTTCTCACCATCTGTTTCCAGACTCCTGTTCCTCCCCCTCTGTTTCCAGACTCCTGTTTCTGCCCCTCTGTTTCCAGACTCCTGTTTCTCACCCTGAGTTTCCAGACTCCTGTTCCTCCCCCTCTGTTTCCAGCCTCCTGTTTCTCCCCCTCTGTTTCCAGCCTCCTGTTTCTTCCACTCTGTTTCCAGACTCCTGTTTCTGCCCCTCTATTTCCAGCCTCCTGATTCTGCCCCTCTGTTTCCAGACTCCTGTTTCTCACCCTCTGTTTCCAGACTCCTGTTTCTCTCCCTCTGTTTCCAGACTCCTGTTTCTCCCCCTCTGCTTCCAGACTCCTGATTCTCACCCTCTGTTTCCAGACTCCTGTTTCTCCCCCTCTGTTTCCAGACTCCTGTTTCTCCCCCTCTGTTTCCAGACTCCTGTTTCTGCCCCTCTGTTTCCAGGCTCCTGTTTCTGCCCCACTGTTTCCAGACTCCTGTTTCTGCCCCTCTGTTTCCAGACTCCTGTTTCTCCCCCTCTGTTTCCTGACTCCTGTCTCTCCCCCTCTGTTTTCAGCCTCCTGTTTCTGCCCCTCAGTTTCCAACCTCCTGTTTCTCGCCCTCTGTTTCCAGACTCCTGTTTCTCCACCTCTGTTTCCAGCCTCCAGTTTCTGCCCCTCTGTTTCCAGACTCCTGTTTCTCCCCCTCTGTTTCCAGACTCCTGTTTCTGCCCTCTGTTTCCAGGCTCCTGTTTCTGCCCCTCTGTTTCCAGACTCCTGTTTCTCACCCTCTGTTTCCAGACTCCTGTTTCTCACCCTCTGTTTCCAGACTCCTGTTTCTCCCCCTCTGTTTCCAGACTCCTGTTTCTGCCCCTCTGTTTCCAGACTTCTGTTTCTCCCCCACTGTTTCCAGACTCCTGTTTCTCCCCCTCTGTTTCCAGACTCCTGTTTCTCCCCCTCTGTTTCCAGACTCCTGTTTCTCACCCTCTGTTTCCAGACTCCTGTTTCTCCCCATTTGTTTCCAGACTCCTGTTTCTCCCCCTCTGCTTCCAGACTCCTGATTCTCACCCTCTGTTTCCAGACTCCTGTTTCTCACCCTGAGTTTCCAGACTCCTGTTTCTGCCCCTCTGTTTCCAGCCTCCTGATTCTGCCCCTCTGTATCCAGCCTCCTGTTTCTCCCCGACTGGTTCTACACTCCTGTTTCTGCCCCTAGGTTTCCAGCCTCCTGTTTCTGCCCCTCTGTTTCCAGCCTCCTGTTTCTCCCCCGCTGTTTCCAGTCTCCTGTTTCTGCCCCTCTGTTTCCAGACTCCAGTTTCTCCCCCTCTGTTTCCAGACTCCTGTTTCTCCCCCTCTGTTTCCAGACTCCTGTTTCTGCCCCTCTGTTTCCAGAACTCTGTTTCTCACCATCTGTTTCCAGACTTCTGTTTCTCCCCCTCTGTTTCCAGACTCCTGTTTCTGCCCCTCTGTTTCCACACTCCTGTTTCTGCCTCTCTGTTTCCAGACTCCTGTTTCTCCCCCTATGTTTCCAGACTCCTGTTTCTGCCCCTCTGTTTCCAGGCTCCTGTTTCTCGCCCTCTGTTTCCAGACTCCTGTTTCTGCCCCTCTGTTTCCAGCCACCTGTTTCTCCCCCTCTGTTTCCAGACTCCTGTTTATCCCCCTCGGTTTCCAGCCTCCTGATTTTGCCCCTCAGTTTCCAACCTCCTGATTCCCGCCCTCTGGTTCCAGACTCCTGTTTCTCCCCCTCTGTTTCCAGCCTCCTGTTTCTGCTCCTCTGTTTCCAGACTCCTGCTTCTCACCCTCTGTTTCCAGGCTCCTGTTTCTCCCCCTCTGTTTTCAGACTCCTTTTTCTGCCCCTCTGTTTCCAGACTCCTGTTTCTCCCCCACTGTTTCCAGACTCCTGTTTCTCCCCCTCTGTTTCCAGCCTCCTGTTTCTGCCCCTCTGTTTCCAGACTCCTGTTTCTCACCCTCTGTTTCCAGACTCCTGTTTCTCCCCCTCTGTTTCCAGACTCCTGTTTCTGCCCCTCTGTTTCCAGACTGCTGTTACTGCCTCTCTGTTTCCAGACTCCTGTTTCTCCCCCTCTGTTTCCAGACTCCTGTTTCTGCCCCTCTGTTTCCAGGCTCCTGTTTCTGCCCCTCTGTTTCCAGACTCCTGTTTCTGCCCCTCTGTTTCCAGACTCCTGTTTCTACCCCTCTGTTTCCAGCCTCCTGTTTCTTGCCCTGTTTCCAGCCTCCTGTTTCTGCCCCTCAGTTTCCAACCTCCAGTTTCTCGCCCTCTGTTTCCAGACTCCTGTTTCTCCCCCTCTGTTTCCAGCCTCCTGTTTCTGCCCCTCTGTTTCCAGACTCCTGTTTCTCACCCTCTGTTTGCAGACTCCTGTTTCTCCACCTCTGTTTCCAGACTCCTGTTTCTGCCCCTCTGTTTCCAGTCTTCTGTTTCTCCCCCTCTGTTTCCAGACTCCTGATTCTCCCCCTCTGTTTCCAGACTCCTGTTTCTCCCCCTCTGTTTCCAGACTCGTGTTTCTGCCCCTCTGTTTCCAGACTCCTGTTTCTCACCGTCTGTTTCCAGACTCCTGTTCCTCCCCCTCTGTTTCCAGACTCCTGTTTCTGCCCCTCTGTTTCCAGACTCCTGTTTCTCACCCTGAGTTTCCAGACTCCTGTTTCTCCCCCTCTGTTTCCAGCCTCCTGTTTCTCCCCCTCTGTTTCCAGCCTCCTGTTTCTTCCCCTCTGTTTCCAGACTCCTGTTTCTGCCCCTCTATTTCCAGCCTCCTGATTCTGCCCCTCTGCTTCCAGACTCCTGTTTCTCACCCTCTGTTTCCAGACTCCTGTTTCTCTCCCTCTGTTTCCAGACTCCTTTTCTCCCCCTCTGCTTCCAGACTCCTGATTCTCACCCTCTGTTTCCACCCTCCTGTTTCTGCCCCTCTGTTTCCAGACTTCTGTTTCTCCCCCTCTGTTTCCAGACTCCTGTTAATGCCCCTCTGTTTCCAGACTCCTGTTTCTTCCCCTCTGTTTCCAGACTCCTGTTTCTGCCCCTCTGTTTCCAGACTTCTGTTTCTCCCCCTCTGTTTCCAGATTCCTGTTTCTCCCCGTCTGTTTCCAGACTCCTGTTTCTCCCCCTCTGTTTCCAGACTCCTGTTTCTGCCCCTCTGTTTCCAGCCTCCTGATTCTGCCCCTCTGTTTCCAGACTCCTGTTTCTCACCCTCTGTTTCCAGACTCCTGTTTCTCCCCCTCTGTTTCCAGACTCCTGTTTCTCCCCCTCTGCTTCCAGACTCCTGATTCTCACCCTCTGTTTCCAGACTCCTGTTTCTCCCCCTCTGTTTCCAGACTCCTGTTTCTCCCCCTCTGTTTCCAGACTCCTGTTTCTGCCCCTCTGTTTCCAGGCTCCTCTTTCTGCCCCACTGTTTCCAGACTCCTGTTTCTGCCCTTCTGTTTCCAGACTCCTGTTTCTCCCCCTCAGTTTCCTGACTCCTGTCTCTCCCCCTCTGTTTTCAGCCTCCTGTTTCTGCCCCTCAGTTTCCAACCTCCTGTTTCTCGCCCTCTGTTTCCAGACTCCTGTTTCTGCCCCTCTGTTTCCAGCCTCCTGATTCTGCCCCTCTGTATCCAGCCTCCTGTTTCTCCCCGACTGGTTCTACACTCCTGTTTCTGCCCCACAGTTTCCAGCCTCCTGTTTCTGCCCCTCTGTTTCCAGCCTCCTGTTTCTCCCCCTCTGTTTCCAGTCTCCTGTTTCTGCCCCTCTGTTTCCAGACTCCTGTTTCTCCACCTCTGTTTCTAGACTCCTGTTTCTCCCCCTCTGTTTCCAGACTCCTGTTTCTGCCCCTCTGTTTCCAGACTCCTGTTTCTCACCATTTGTTTCCAGACTCCTGTTTCTCCCCCTCTGTATCCAGACTCCTGTTTCTGCCCCTCTGTTTCCAGACTCCAGTTTCTCCCCCTCTGTTTCCAGACTCCTGTTTCTCCCCCTCTGTTTCCAGACTCCTGTTTCTGCCCCTCTGTATCCAGACTCCTGTTTCTCACCATCTGTTTCCAGACTTCTGTTTCTCCCCCTCTGTTTCCAGACTCCTGTTTCTGCCCCTCTGTTTCCAGCCTCCTGATTTTGCCCCTCAGTTTCCAAACTCCTGATTCTCGCCCTCTTTTTCCAGACTCCTGTTTCTCCCCCTCTGTTCCCAGCCTCCTGTTTCTGCTCCTCTTTTTCCAGACTCCTGTTTCTCACCCTCTGTTTCCAGGCTCCTGTTTCTCCCCCTCTGTTTTCAGACTCCTTTTGCTGCCCCTCTGTTTCCAGACTCCTGTTTCTCCCCCAATGTTTCCAGACTCCTGTTTCTCCCCCTCTGTTTCCAGACTCCTGTTTCTCCCCCTCTGTTTCCAGACACCTGTTTCTGCCCCTCTGTTTCCAGACACCTGTTTCTCACCATCTGTTTCCAGACTCCTGTTTCTCCCCCTCTG
Organism: Carcharhinus amblyrhynchos; assembly: GCF_965287045.1. NCBI lineage: Eukaryota > Metazoa > Chordata > Chondrichthyes > Carcharhiniformes > Carcharhinidae > Carcharhinus > Carcharhinus amblyrhynchos. The sequence goes on from NW_027649874.1 coordinate 121,017, forward strand.
TTTCCAGAATCCTGTTTCTGCCCCTCTGTTTCCAGACTCCTGTTTCTCACCCTGAGTTTCCAGACTCCTGTTTCTCCCCCTCTGTTTCCAGACACCTGTTTCTCACCATCTGTTTACAGACTCCTGTTTCTGCCCCTCTGTTTCCAGACTCCTGTTTCTGCCCCTCTGTTTCCAGCCTCCTGTTTCTCCCACTCTGTTTCCAGACTCGTGTTTCTCCCCCTCTGTTTCCAGCCTCCTGTTTCTGCCCCTCAGTTTCCAACCTCCTGTTTCTCGCCCTCTGTTTCCAGTCTCCTGTTTCTCCCCCTCTGTTTCCAGCCTCCTGTTTCTGCCCCTCTGTTTCCAGACTCCTGTTTCTCACCCTCTGTTTCCAGCCTCCTGTTTCTCCGCCTCAGTTTCCAGACGCCTGTTTCTGCCCCTCTGTTTCCAGACTCCTGTTTCTGCCCCTCTGTTTCCAGACTCCTGTTTCTCCCCCTCTGTTTCCAGACTCCTGTTTCTCCCCCTCTGTTTCCAGACTCCTGTTTCTGCCCCTCTGTTTTCAGACTCCTGTTTCTCCCCCTCTGTTTCCAGACTCCTGTTTCTCGCCCTCTGTTTCCAGACTCCTGTTTCTGCCCATCTGTTTCCTGACTCCTGTTTCTGCCCCTCTGTATCCAGACTCCTGTTTCTCACCCTGAGTTTCCAGACTCCTGTTTCTCCCCCTCTGTTTCCAGCCTCCTGTTTCTCACCCTCTGTTTCCAGCCTCCTGTTTCTTCCCCTCTGTTTCCAGACTCCTGTTTCTCCCCCTCTGTTTCCAGCCTCCTGATTCTGCCCCTCTGTTCCCAGACTCCTGTTTCTCACCCTCTGTTTCCAGACTCCTGTTTCTCCCCCTCTGTTTCCAGGCTCCTGTTTCTCCCCCTCTGTTTCCAGCCTCCTGTTTCTGCTCCTCTGTTTCCAGAATCCTGTTTCTCACCCTCTGTTTCCAGACTCCTGTTTCTCCCCCTCTTTTTCCAGACTCCTGTTTCTGCCCCTCTGTTTCCAGACTTCTGTTTCTGCCCCTCTGTTTCCAGGCTCCTGTTTCTCCCCCTCTGTTTCCAGACTCCTGTTTCTCCCCCTCTATTTCCAGACTCATGTTTCTGCCCCTCTGTTTCCAGACTCCTGTTTCTCACCATCTGTTTCCAGACTCCTGTTCCTCCCCCTCTGTTTCCAGACTCCTGTTTCTGCCCCTCTGTTTCCAGACTCCTGTTTCTCACCCTGAGTTTCCAGACTCCTGTTTCTCCCCATCTGTTTCCAGCCTCCTGTTTCTCCCCCTCTGTTTCCAGCCTCCTGTTTATTCCCCTCTGTTTCCAGTCTCCTGTTTCTGCCCCTCTATTTCCAGCCTCCTGATTCTGCCCCTCTGTTTCCAGACTCCTGTTTCTCACCCTCTGTTTCCAGACTCCTGTTTCTCTCCCTCTGTTTCCAGACTCCTGTTTCTCCCCCTCTGCTTCCAGACTCCTGATTCTCACCCTCTGTTTCCACCCTCCTGTTTCTCCCCCTCTGTTTCCAGACTCCTGTTTCTCCCCCTCTGTTTCCAGACTCCTGTTTCTACCCCTCTGTTTCCAGACTCCTGTTTCTCCCCCTCTGTTTCCAGACTTCTGTTTCTCCCCCTCTGTTTCCAGACTCCTGTTTCTCCCCCTCTGTTTCCAGACTCCTGTTTCTCCCCCTCTGTTTCCAGACTCCTGTTTCTGCCCCTCTGTTTCCAGCCTCCTGATTCTGCCCCTCTGTTTCCAGACTCCTGTTTCTCACCCTCTGTTTCCAGACTCCTGTTTCTCCCCCTCTGTTTCCAGACTCCTGTTTCTCCCCCTCTGCTTCCAGACTCCTGATTCTCACCCTCTGTTTCCAGACTCCTGTTTCTCCCCCTCTGTTTCCAGACTCCTGTTTCTGCCCCTCTGTTTCCAGACTTCTGTTTCTCCCCCTCTGTTTCCAGACACCTGTTTCTCCCCCTCTGTTTCCAGCCTCCTGATTCTGCCCCTCTGATTTCTGACTCCTGTTTCTCACCCTCTGTTTCCAGACTCCTGTTTCTCCCCCTCTGTTTCCAGACTCCTGTTTCTCCCCCTCTGCTTCCAGACTCCTGATTCTCACCCTCTGGGTCCAGACTCCTGTTTCTCCCCCTCTGTTTCCAGACTCCTGTTTCTCCCCCTCTGTTTCCAGACTCCTGTTTCTGCCCCTCTGTTTCCAGCCTCCTGTTTCTGCCCCTCTGTTTCCAGACTCCTGTTTCTGCCCCTCTGTTTCCAGCCTCCTGTTTCTCCCCCTCTGTTTCCAGACTCCTGTTTCTCCCCCTCTGTTTCCAGCCTCCTGTTTCTGCCCCTCAGTTTCCATCCTCCTGTTTCTCGCCCTCTGTTTCCAGACTCCTGTTTCTCCCCCTCTGTTTCCAGCCTCCTGTTTCTGCCCCTCTGTTTCCAGACTCCTGTTTCTCACCCTTTGTTTCCAGACTCCTGTTTATCCCCCTCTGAATCCAGACTCCTGTTTCTGCCCCTCTGTTTCCAGACTCCTGTTTCTCCCCCTCTGTTTCCAGACTCCTGATTCTCACCCTCTGTTTCCAGACTCCTGTTTCTGCCCCTCTGTTTCCAGGCGCCTGTTTCTGCCCCTCTGTTTCCAGACTCCTGTTTCTGCCCCTCTGTTTCCAGCCTCCTGTTTCTCCCCCTCTGTTTCCAGACACCTGTTTCTCCCCCTCTGTTTCCAGCCTCCTGTTTCTGCCCCTCAGTTTCCAACCTCCTGTTTCTCTCCCTCTGTTTCCAGACTCCTTTTTCTCCCCCTCTGTTTCCAGCCTCCTGTTTCTGCCCCTCTGTTTCCAGACTCCTGTTTCTGCCCCTCTGTTTCCAGACTCCTGTTTCTCCCCCTCTGTTTCCAGACTCCTGTTTCTCCCCCTCTGTTTCCAGACTCCTGTTTCTGCCCCTCTGTTTCCAGACTGCTGTTTCTGCCTCTCTGTTTCCAGACTCCTGTTTCTCCCCCTCCGTTTCCAGACTCCTGTTTCTGCCCTCTGTTTCCAGGCTCCTGTTTCTGCCCCTCTGTTTCCAGACTCCTGTTTCTGCCCCTCTGTTTCCAGCCTCCTGTCTCTCCCCCTCTGTTTCCAGACTCCTGTTTCTCCCCCTCTGTTTCCAGCCTCCTGTTTCCGCCCCTCAGTTTCCAACCTCCTGTTTCTCGCCCTCTGTTTCCAGACTCCTGTTTCTGCCCCTCTGTTTCCAGACTCCTGTTTCCGCCCCTCTGTATCCAGACTCCTGTTTCTCACCCTGAGTTTCCAGACTCCTGTTTCTCCCCCTCTGTTTCCAGCCTCCTGTTTCTCACCCTCTGTTTCCAGCCTCCTGTTTCTTCCCCTCTGTTTCCAGACTCCTGTTTCTCCCCCTCTGTTTCCAGCCTCCTGATTCTGCCCCTCTGTTCCCAGACTCCTGTTTCTCCCCCTCTGTTTCCAGACTCCTGTTTCTCCCCCTCTGTTTCCAGACTCCTGTTTCTCCCCCTCTGCTTCCAGACTCCTGATTCTCACCCTCTGTTTCCTGACTCCTGTTTCTCCCCCTCTCTTTCCAGACTCCTGTTTCTCCCCCTCTGTTTCCAGACTCCTGTTTCTGCCCCTCTGTTTCCAGGCTCCTGTTTCTGCCCCTCTGTTTCCAGACTCCTGTAACTGCCCCTCTGTTTCCAGCCTCCACTTTCTCCCCCTCTGTTTCCAGACTCCTGTTTCTCCCTCTCTGTTTCCGGCCTCCTGTTTCTGCCCCTCAGTTTCCAACCTCCTGTTTCTCGCCCTCTGTTTCCAGACTCCTGTTTCTCCCCCTCTGTTTCCAGCCTCCTGTTTCTGCCCCTCTGTTTCCAGGCTCCTGGTTCTCACCATTTGTTTCCAGACTCCTGTTTCTCCCCCTCTGTTTCCAGACTCCTGATTCTGCCCCTCTGTTTCCAGACTCCTGTTTCTCCCCCTCTGTTTCCAGACTCCTGTTTCTCCCCCTCTGTTTCCAGACTCCTGTTTCTGCCCCTCTGTTTCCAGCCTCCTGATTCTGCCCCTCTGTTTCAAGACTCCTGTTTCTCACCCTCTGTTTCCAGACTCCTGTTTCTCTCCCTTAGTTTCCAGACTCCTGTTTCTCCCCCTCTGCTTCCAGACTCCTGATTCTCACCCTCTGTTTCCAGACTCCTGTTTCTCCCCCTCTGTTTCCAGACTCCTGTTTCTCCCCCTCTGTTTCCAGACTCCTGTTTCTCCCCCTCTGTTTCCAGCCTCCTGTTTCTGCTCCTCTGTTTCCAGAATCCTTTTTCTCACCCTCTGTTTCCAGACTCCTGTTTCTGCCCCTCTGTTTCCAGACTCCTGTTTCTCACCCTCTGTTTCCAGACTCCTGTTTCTCCACCTCTGTTTCCAGACTCCTGTTTCTGCCCCTCTGTTTCCAGACTTCTGTTTCTCCCCCTCTGTTTCCAGACTCCTGTTTCTCCCCCTCTGTTTCCAGACTCCTGTTTCTCCCCCTCTGTTTCCAGACTCGTGTTTCTGCCCCTCTGTTTCCAGACTCCTGTTTCTCACCGTCTGTTTCCAGACTCCTCTTCCTCCCCCTCTGTTTCCAGACTCCTGTTTCTGCCCCTCTGTTTCCAGACTCCTGTTTCTCACCCTGAGTTTCCAGACTCCTGTTTCTCCCCCTCTGTTTCCAGCCTCCTGTTTCTCCCCCTCTGTTTCCAGCCTCCTGTTTCTTCCCCTCTGTTTCCAGACTCCTGTTTCTGCCCCTCTGTTTCCAGCCTCCTGATTCTCCCCCTCTGTTTCCAGACTCCTGTTTCTCACCCTCTGTTTCCAGACTCCTGTTTCTCTCCCTTTGTTTCCAGACTCCTGTTTCTCCCCCTCTGCTTCCAGACTCCTGATTCTCACCCTCTGTTACCAGACACCTGTTTCTCCCCCTCTGTTTCCAGACTCCTGTTTCTCCCCCTCTGTTTCCAGACTCCTGTTTCTCCCCTCAGTTTCCAGCCTCCTGTTTCTTCTCCTCTGTTTCCAGAATCCTGTTTCTCACCCTCTGTTTCCAGACTCCTGTTTCTCCCCCTCTGTTTCCAGACTCCAGTTTCTCCCCTCTGTTTCCAGACTCCTGTTTCTCCCCCTCTGTTTCCAGACTCATGTTTCTGCCCCTCTGTTTCCAGACTCCTGTTTCTCACCATCTGTTTCCAGACTCCTGTTCCTCCCCCTCTGTTTCCAGACTCCTGTTTCTGCCCCTCTGTTTCCAGACTCCTGTTTCTCACCCTGAGTTTCCAGCCTCCTGTTTCTCCCCCTCTGTTTCCAGCCTCCTGTTTCTCCCCCTCTGTTTCCAGCCTCCTGTTTCTTCCCCTCTGTTTCCAGACTCCTGTTTCTGCCCCTCTATTTCCAGCCTCCTGATTCTGCCCCTCTGTTTCCAGACTCCTGTTTCTCACCCTCTGTTTCCAGACTCCTGTTTCTCTCCCTCTGTTTCCAGACTCCTGTTTCTCCCCCTCTGCATCCAGACTCCTGATTCTCACCCTCTGTTTCCACCCTCCTGTTTCTCCCCCTCTGTTTCCAGACACCTGTTTCTCCCCCTCTGTTTCCAGACTCCTGTTTCTGCCCCTCTGTTTCCAGACGCCTGGTTCTCCCCCTCTGTTTCCAGACTCCTGTTTCTGCCCCTCTGTTTCCAGACTTCTGTTTCTCCCCCTCTGTTTCCAGACACCTGTTTCTCCCCCTCTGTTTCCAGGCTCCTGTTTCTGCCCCACTGTTTCCAGACTCCTGTTTCTGCCCCTCTGTTTCCAGACTCCTGCTTCTCCCCCTCTGTTTCCTGACTCCTGTCTCTCCCCCTCTGTTTTCAGCCTCGTGTTTCTGCCCCTAAGTTTCCAACCTCCTGTTTCTCGCCCTCTGTTTCCAGACTCCTGTTTCTCCCCCTCTGTTTCCAGCCTCCTGTTTCTGCCCCTCTGTTTCCAGACTCCTGTTTCTCCCCCTCTGTTTCCAGACTCCTGTTTCTGCCCCTCTGTTTCCAGGCTCCTGTTTCTGCCCCTCTGTTTCCAGACTCCTGTTTCTGCCCCTCTGTTTCCAGACTCCTGTTTCTCACCCTCTGTTTCCAGACTCCCGTTTCTCCCCCTCTGTTTCCAGACTCCTGTTTCTGCCCCTCTGTTTCCAGACTTCTGTTTCTCCCCCTCTGTTTCCAGACTCCTGTTTCTCCCCCTCTGTTTCCAGACTCCTGTTTCTCCCCCTCTGTTTCCAGACTCCTGTTTCAGCCCCTCTGTTTCCAGCCTCCTGATTCTGCCCCTCTGTTTCCAGACTCCTGTTTCTGCCTCTCTGTTTCCAGACTCCTGTTTCTCCCCCTCTGTTTCCAGACTCCTGTTTCTCCCCCTCTGCTTCCAGACTCCTGATTCTCACCCTCTGTTTCCAGACTCCTGTTTCTCACCCTGAGTTTCCAGACTCCTGTTTCTGCCCCTCTGTTTCCAGCCTCTTGATTCTGCCCCTCTGTATCCAGCCTCCTGTTTCTCCCCGACTGGTTCTACACTCCTGTTTCTGCCCCTCAGTTTCCAGCCTCCTGTTTCTGCCCCTCTGTTTCCAGCCACCTGTTTCTCCCCCTCTGTTTCCAGTCTCCTGTTTCTGCCCCTCTGTTTCCAGACTCCTGTTTCTCCCCCTCTGTTTTTAGACTCCTGTTTCTCACCCTCTGTTTCCAGACTCCTGTTTCTGCCCCTCTGTTTCCAGACTCCTGTTTCTCACCATTTGTTTCCAGACTCCTGTTTCTCCCCCTCTGTTTCTAGCCTCCTGTTTCTGCTCCTCTGTTTCCAGACTCCTGTTTCTCACCCTGAGTTTCCAGACTCCTGTTTCTCCCCCTCTGTTTCCAGACACCTGCTTCTCACCATCTGTTTCCAGACTCCTGTTTCTGCCCCTCTGTTTCCAGACTCCTGTTTCTGAACCTCTGTTTCCAGACTCCTGTTTCTCCCCCACTGTTTCCAGACTCCTGTTTCTCCCTCTCTGTTTCCGGCCTCCTGTTTCTGCCCCTCAGTTTCCAACCTCCTGTTTCTCGCCCTCTGTTTCCAGACTCCTGTTTCTCCCCCTCTGTTTCCAGCCTCCTGTTTCTGCCCCTCTGTTTCCAGGCTCCTGGTTCTCACCATTTGTTTCCAGACTCCTGTTTCTCCCCCTCTGTTTCCAGACTCCTGATTCTGCCCCTCTGTTTCCAGACTCCTGTTTCTCCCCCTCTGTTTCCAGACTCCTGTTTCTCCCCCTCTGTTTCCAGACTCCTGTTTCTGCCCCTCTGTTTCCAGCCTCCTGATTCTGCCCCTCTGTTTCAAGACTCCTGTTTCTCACCCTCTGTTTCCAGACTCCTGTTTCTCTCCCTTTGTTTCCAGACTCCTGTTTCTCCCCCTCTGCTTCCAGACTCCTGATTCTCACCCTCTGTTTCCAGACTCCTGTTTCTCCCCCTCTGTTTCCAGACTCCTGTTTCTCCCCCTCTGTTTCCAGACTCCTGTTTCTCCCCCTCTGTTTCCAGCCTCCTGTTTCTGCTCCTCTGTTTCCAGAATCCTTTTTCTCACCCTCTGTTTCCAGACTCCTGTTTCTCCCCCTCTGTTTCCAGACTCCTGTTTCTGCCCCTCTGTTTCCAGACTTCTGTTTCTGCCCCTCTGTTTCCAGGCTCCTGTTTCTCCCCCTCTGTTTCCAGACTCCTGTTTCTCCCCTTCTATTTCCAGACTCATGTTTCAGCCCCTCTGTTTCCAGACTCCTGTTTCTCACCATCTGTTTCCAGACTCCTGTTCCTCCCCCTCTGTTTCCAGACTCCTGTTTCTGCCCCTCTGTTTCCAGACTCCTGTTTCTCACCCTCTGTTTCCAGACTCCTGTTTCTCCACCTCTGTTTCCAGACTCCTGTTTCTGCCCCTCTGTTTCCAGACTTCTGTTTCTCCCCCTCTGTTTCCAGACTCCTGTTTCTCCCCCTCTGTTTCCAGACTCCTGTTTCTCCCCCTCTGTTTCCAGACTCGTGTTTCTGCCCCTCTGTTTCCAGACTCCTGTTTCTCACCGTCTGTTTCCAGACTCCTCTTCCTCCCCCTCTGTTTCCAGACTCCTGTTTCTGCCCCTCTGTTTCCAGACTCCTGTTTCTCACCCTGAGTTTCCAGACTCCTGTTTCTCCCCCTCTGTTTCCAGCCTCCTGTTTCTCCCCCTCTGTTTCCAGCCTCCTGTTTCTTCCCCTCTGTTTCCAGACTCCTGTTTCTGCCCCTCTGTTTCCAGCCTCCTGATTCTGCCCCTCTGTTTCCAGACTCCTGTTTCTCACCCTCTGTTTCAAGACTCCTGTTTCTCTCCCTTTGTTTCCAGACTCCTGTTTCTCCCCCTCTGCTTCCAGACTCCTGATTCTCACCCTCTGTTACCAGACACCTGTTTCTCCCCCTCTGTTTCCAGACTCCTGTTTCTCCCCCTCTGTTTCCAGACTCCTGTTTCTCCCCCTCAGTTTCCAGCCTCCTGTTTCTTCTCCTCTGTTTCCAGAATCCTGTTTCTCACCCTCTGTTTCCAGACTCCTGTTTCTCCCCCTCTGTTTCCAGACTCCAGCTTCTCCCCTCTGTTTCCAGACTCCTGTTTCTCCCCCTCTGTTTCCAGACTCATGTTTCTGCCCCTCTGTTTCCAGACTCCTGTTTCTCACCATCTGTTTCCAGACTCCTGTTCCTCCCCCTCTGTTTCCAGACTCCTGTTTCTGCCCCTCTGTTTCCAGACTCCTGTTTCTCACCCTGAGTTTCCAGCCTCCTGTTTCTCCCCCTCTGTTTCCAGCCTCCTGTTTCTCCCCCTCTGTTTCCAGCCTCCTGTTTCTTCCCCTCTGTTTCCAGACTCCTGTTTCTGCCCCTCTATTTCCAGCCTCCTGATTCTGCCCCTCTGTTTCCAGACTCCTGTTTCTCACCCTCTGTTTCCAGACTCCTGTTTCTCTCCCTCTGTTTCCAGCCTCCTGTTTCTTCCCCTCTGTTTCCAGACTCCTGTTTCTCCCCCTCTGTTTCCAGCCTCCTGATTCTGCCCCTCTGTTCCCAGACTCCTGTTTCTCACCCTCTGTTTCCAGACTCCTGTTTCTCCCCCTCTGTTTCCAGGCTCCTGTTTCTCCCCCTCTGTTTCCAGCCTCCTGTTTCTGCTCCTCTGTTTCCAGAATCCTGTTTCTCACCCTCTGTTTCCAGACTCCTGTTTCTCCCCCTCTTTTTCCAGACTCCTGTTTCTGCCCCTCTGTTTCCAGACTTCTGTTTCTGCCCCTCTGTTTCCAGGCTCCTGTTTCTCCCCCTCTGTTTCCAGACTCCTGTTTCTCCCCCTCTATTTCCAGACTCATGTTTCTGCCCCTCTGTTTCCAGACTCCTGTTTCTCACCATCTGTTTCCAGACTCCTGTTCCTCCCCCTCTGTTTCCAGACTCCTGTTTCTGCCCCTCTGTTTCCAGACTCCTGTTTCTCACCCTGAGTTTCCAGACTCCTGTTTCTCCCCATCTGTTTCCAGCCTCCTGTTTCTCCCCCTCTGTTTCCAGCCTCCTGTTTATTCCCCTCTGTTTCCAGTCTCCTGTTTCTGCCCCTCTATTTCCAGCCTCCTGATTCTGCCCCTCTGTTTCCAGACTCCTGTTTCTCACCCTCTGTTTCCAGACTCCTGTTTCTCTCCCTCTGTTTCCAGACTCCTGTTTCTCCCCCTCTGCTTCCAGACTCCTGATTCTCACCCTCTGTTTCCACCCTCCTGTTTCTCCCCCTCTGTTTCCAGACTCCTGTTTCTCCCCCTCTGTTTCCAGACTCCTGTTTCTACCCCTCTGTTTCCAGACTCCTGTTTCTCCCCCTCTGTTTCCAGACTCCTGTTTCTGCCCCTCTGTTTCCAGACTTCTGTTTCTCCCCCTCTGTTTCCAGACTCCTGTTTCTCCCCCTCTGTTTCCAGACTCCTGTTTCTCCCCCTCTGTTTCCAGACTCCTGTTTCTGCCCCTCTGTTTCCAGCCTCCTGATTCTGCCCCTCTGTTTCCAGACTCCTGTTTCTCACCCTCTGTTTCCAGACTCCTGTTTCTCCCCCTCTGTTTCCAGACTCCTGTTTCTCCCCCTCTGCTTCCAGACTCCTGATTCTCACCCTCTGTTTCCAGACTCCTGTTTCTCCCCCTCTGTTTCCAGACTCCTGTTTCTGCCCCTCTGTTTCCAGACTTCTGTTTCTCCCCCTCTGTTTCCAGACACCTGTTTCTCCCCCTCTGTTTCCAGCCTCCTGATTCTGCCCCTCTGATTTCTGACTCCTGTTTCTCACCCTCTGTTTCCAGACTCCTGTTTCTCCCCCTCTGTTTCCAGACTCCTGTTTCTCCCCCTCTGCTTCCAGACTCCTGATTCTCACCCTCTGGGTCCAGACTCCTGTTTCTCCCCCTCTGTTTCCAGACTCCTGTTTCTCCCCCTCTGTTTCCAGACTCCTGTTTCTGCCCCTCTGTTTCCAGCCTCCTGTTTCTGCCCCTCTGTTTCCAGACTCCTGTTTCTGCCCCTCTGTTTCCAGCCTCCTGTTTCTCCCCCTCTGTTTCCAGACTCCTGTTTCTCCCCCTCTGTTTCCAGCCTCCTGTTTCTGCCCCTCAGTTTCCATCCTCCTGTTTCTCGCCCTCTGTTTCCAGACTCCTGTTTCTCCCCCTCTGTTTCCAGCCTCCTGTTTCTGCCCCTCTGTTTCCAGACTCCTGTTTCTCACCCTTTGTTTCCAGACTCCTGTTTATCCCCCTCTGAATCCAGACTCCTGTTTCTGCCCCTCTGTTTCCAGACTCCTGTTTCTCCCCCTCTGTTTCCAGACTCCTGATTCTCACCCTCTGTTTCCAGACTCCTGTTTCTGCCCCTCTGTTTCCAGGCGCCTGTTTCTGCCCCTCTGTTTCCAGACTCCTGTTTCTGCCCCTCTGTTTCCTGCCTCCTGTTTCTCCCCCTCTGTTTCCAGACACCTGTTTCTCCCCCTCTGTTTCCAGCCTCCTGTTTCTGCCCCTCAGTTTCCAACCTCCTGTTTCTCTCCCTCTGTTTCCAGACTCCTTTTTCTCCCCCTCTGTTTCCAGCCTCCTGTTTCTGCCCCTCTGTTTCCAGACTCCTGTTTCTGCCCCTCTGTTTCCAGACTCCTGTTTCTCCCCCTCTGTTTCCAGACTCCTGTTTCTCCCCCTCTGTTTCCAGACTCCTGTTTCTGCCCCTCTGTTTCCAGACTGCTGTTTCTGCCTCTCTGTTTCCAGACTCCTGTTTCTCCCCCTCCGTTTCCAGACTCCTGTTTCTGCCCTCTGTTTCCAGGCTCCTGTTTCTGCCCCTCTGTTTCCAGACTCCTGTTTCTGCCCCTCTGTTTCCAGCCTCCTGTCTCTCCCCCTCTGTTTCCAGACTCCTGTTTCTCCCCCTCTGTTTCCAGCCTCCTGTTTCCGCCCCTCAGTTTCCAACCTCCTGTTTCTCGCCCTCTGTTTCCAGACTCCTGTTTCTGCCCCTCTGTTTCCAGACTCCTGTTTCCGCCCCTCTGTATCCAGACTCCTGTTTCTCACCCTGAGTTTCCAGACTCCTGTTTCTCCCCCTCTGTTTCCAGCCTCCTGTTTCTCACCCTCTGTTTCCAGCCTCCTGTTTCTTCCCCTCTGTTTCCAGACTCCTGTTTCTCCCCCTCTGTTTCCAGCCTCCTGATTCTGCCCCTCTGTTCCCAGACTCCTGTTTCTCCCCCTCTGTTTCCAGACTCCTGTTTCTCCCCCTCTGTTTCCAGACTCCTGTTTCTCCCCCTCTGCTTCCAGACTCCTGATTCTCACCCTCTGTTTCCTGACTCCTGTTTCTCCCCCTCTCTTTCCAGACTCCTGTTTCTCCCCCTCTGTTTCCAGACTCCTGTTTCTGCCCCTCTGTTTCCAGGCTCCTGTTTCTGCCCCTCTGTTTCCAGACTCCTGTAACTGCCCCTCTGTTTCCAGCCTCCACTTTCTCCCCCTCTGTTTCCAGACTCCTGTTTCTCCCTCTCTGTTTCCGGCCTCCTGTTTCTGCCCCTCAGTTTCCAACCTCCTGTTTCTCGCCCTCTGTTTCCAGACTCCTGTTTCTCCCCCTCTGTTTCCAGCCTCCTGTTTCTGCCCCTCTGTTTCCAGGCTCCTGGTTCTCACCATTTGTTTCCAGACTCCTGTTTCTCCCCCTCTGTTTCCAGACTCCTGATTCTGCCCCTCTGTTTCCAGACTCCTGTTTCTCCCCCTCTGTTTCCAGACTCCTGTTTCTCCCCCTCTGTTTCCAGACTCCTGTTTCTGCCCCTCTGTTTCCAGCCTCCTGATTCTGCCCCTCTGTTTCAAGACTCCTGTTTCTCACCCTCTGTTTCCAGACTCCTGTTTCTCTCCCTTTGTTTCCAGACTCCTGTTTCTCCCCCTCTGCTTCCAGACTCCTGATTCTCACCCTCTGTTTCCAGACTCCTGTTTCTCCCCCTCTGTTTCCAGACTCCTGTTTCTCCCCCTCTGTTTCCAGACTCCTGTTTCTCCCCCTCTGTTTCCAGCCTCCTGTTTCTGCTCCTCTGTTTCCAGAATCCTTTTTCTCACCCTCTGTTTCCAGACTCCTGTTTCTGCCCCTCTGTTTCCAGACTCCTGTTTCTCACCCTCTGTTTCCAGACTCCTGTTTCTCCACCTCTGTTTCCAGACTCCTGTTTCTGCCCCTCTGTTTCCAGACTTCTGTTTCTCCCCCTCTGTTTCCAGACTCCTGTTTCTCCCCCTCTGTTTCCAGACTCCTGTTTCTCCCCCTCTGTTTCCAGACTCGTGTTTCTGCCCCTCTGTTTCCAGACTCCTGTTTCTCACCGTCTGTTTCCAGACTCCTCTTCCTCCCCCTCTGTTTCCAGACTCCTGTTTCTGCCCCTCTGTTTCCAGACTCCTGTTTCTCACCCTGAGTTTCCAGACTCCTGTTTCTCCCCTCTGTTTCCAGCCTCCTGTTTCTCCCCCTCTGTTTCCAGCCTCCTGTTTCTTCCCCTCTGTTTCCAGACTCCTGTTTCTGCCCCTCTGTTTCCAGCCTCCTGATTCTCCCCCTCTGTTTCCAGACTCCTGTTTCTCACCCTCTGTTTCCAGACTCCTGTTTCTCTCCCTTTGTTTCCAGACTCCTGTTTCTCCCCCTCTGCTTCCAGACTCCTGATTCTCACCCTCTGTTACCAGACACCTGTTTCTCCCCCTCTGTTTCCAGACTCCTGTTTCTCCCCCTCTGTTTCCAGACTCCTGTTTCTCCCCCTCAGTTTCCAGCCTCCTGTTTCTTCTCCTCTGTTTCCAGAATCCTTGTTTCTCCCCCTCTGTTTCCAGACTCCAGTTTCTCCCCTCTGTTTCCAGACTCCTGTTTCTCCCCCTCTGTTTCCAGACTCATGTTTCTGCCCCTCTGTTTCCAGACTCCTGTTTCTCACCATCTGTTTCCAGACTCCTGTTCCTCCCCCTCTGTTTCCAGACTCCTGTTTCTGCCCCTCTGTTTCCAGACTCCTGTTTCTCACCCTGAGTTTCCAGCCTCCTGTTTCTCCCCCTCTGTTTCCAGCCTCCTGTTTCTCCCCCTCTGTTTCCAGCCTCCTGTTTCTTCCCCTCTGTTTCCAGACTCCTGTTTCTGCCCCTCTATTTCCAGCCTCCTGATTCTGCCCCTCTGTTTCCAGACTCCTGTTTCTCACCCTCTGTTTCCAGACTCCTGTTTCTCTCCCTCTGTTTCCAGACTCCTGTTTCTCCCCCTCTGCATCCAGACTCCTGATTCTCACCCTCTGTTTCCACCCTCCTGTTTCTCCCCCTCTGTTTCCAGACACCTGTTTCTCCCCCTCTGTTTCCAGACTCCTGTTTCTGCCCCTCTGTTTCCAGACGCCTGGTTCTCCCCCTCTGTTTCCAGACTCCTGTTTCTGCCCCTCTGTTTCCAGACTTCTGTTTCTCCCCCTCTGTTTCCAGACACCTGTTTCTCCCCCTCTGTTTCCAGGCTCCTGTTTCTGCCCCACTGTTTCCAGACTCCTGTTTCTGCCCCTCTGTTTCCAGACTCCTGTTTCTCCCCCTCTGTTTCCTGACTCCTGTCTCTCCCCCTCTGTTTTCAGCCTCGTGTTTCTGCCCCTAAGTTTCCAACCTCCTGTTTCTCGCCCTCTGTTTCCAGACTCCTGTTTCTCCCCCTCTGTTTCCAGCCTCCTGTTTCTGCCCCTCTGTTTCCAGACTCCTGTTTCTCCCCCTCTGTTTCCAGACTCCTGTTTCTGCCCCTCTGTTTCCAGGCTCCTGTTTCTGCCCCTCTGTTTCCAGACTCCTGTTTCTGCCCCTCTGTTTCCAGACTCCTGTTTCTCACCCTCTGTTTCCAGACTCCCGTTTCTCCCCCTCTGTTTCCAGACTCCTGTTTCTGCCCCTCTGTTTCCAGACTTCTGTTTCTCCCCCTCTGTTTCCAGACTCCTGTTTCTCCCCCTCTGTTTCCAGACTCCTGTTTCTCCCCCTCTGTTTCCAGACTCCTGTTTCAGCCCCTCTGTTTCCAGCCTCCTGATTCTGCCCCTCTGTTTCCAGACTCCTGTTTCTGCCTCTCTGTTTCCAGACTCCTGTTTCTCCCCCTCTGTTTCCAGACTCCTGTTTCTCCCCCTCTGCTTCCAGACTCCTGATTCTCACCCTCTGTTTCCAGACTCCTGTTTCTCACCCTGAGTTTCCAGACTCCTGTTTCTGCCCCTCTGTTTCCAGCCTCTTGATTCTGCCCCTCTGTATCCAGCCTCCTGTTTCTCCCCGACTGGTTCTACACTCCTGTTTCTGCCCCTCAGTTTCCAGCCTCCTGTTTCTGCCCCTCTGTTTCCAGCCACCTGTTTCTCCCCCTCTGTTTCCAGTCTCCTGTTTCTGCCCCTCTGTTTCCAGACTCCTGTTTCTCCCCCTCTGTTTTTAGACTCCTGTTTCTCACCCTCTGTTTCCAGACTCCTGTTTCTGCCCCTCTGTTTCCAGACTCCTGTTTCTCACCATTTGTTTCCAGACTCCTGTTTCTCCCCCTCTGTTTCTAGCCTCCTGTTTCTGCTCCTCTGTTTCCAGACTCCTGTTTCTCACCCTGAGTTTCCAGACTCCTGTTTCTCCCCCTCTGTTTCCAGACACCTGCTTCTCACCATCTGTTTCCAGACTCCTGTTTCTGCCCCTCTGTTTCCAGACTCCTGTTTCTGAACCTCTGTTTCCAGACTCCTGTTTCTCCCCCACTGTTTCCAGACTCCTGTTTCTCCCTCTCTGTTTCCGGCCTCCTGTTTCTGCCCCTCAGTTTCCAACCTCCTGTTTCTCGCCCTCTGTTTCCAGACTCCTGTTTCTCCCCCTCTGTTTCCAGCCTCCTGTTTCTGCCCCTCTGTTTCCAGGCTCCTGGTTCTCACCATTTGTTTCCAGACTCCTGTTTCTCCCCCTCTGTTTCCAGACTCCTGATTCTGCCCCTCTGTTTCCAGACTCCTGTTTCTCCCCCTCTGTTTCCAGACTCCTGTTTCTCCCCCTCTGTTTCCAGACTCCTGTTTCTGCCCCTCTGTTTCCAGCCTCCTGATTCTGCCCCTCTGTTTCAAGACTCCTGTTTCTCACCCTCTGTTTCCAGACTCCTGTTTCTCTCCCTTTGTTTCCAGACTCCTGTTTCTCCCCCTCTGCTTCCAGACTCCTGATTCTCACCCTCTGTTTCCAGACTCCTGTTTCTCCCCCTCTGTTTCCAGACTCCTGTTTCTCCCCCTCTGTTTCCAGACTCCTGTTTCTCCCCCTCTGTTTCCAGCCTCCTGTTTCTGCTCCTCTGTTTCCAGAATCCTTTTTCTCACCCTCTGTTTCCAGACTCCTGTTTCTCCCCCTCTGTTTCCAGACTCCTGTTTCTGCCCCTCTGTTTCCAGACTTCTGTTTCTGCCCCTCTGTTTCCAGGCTCCTGTTTCTCCCCCTCTGTTTCCAGACTCCTGTTTCTCCCCTTCTATTTCCAGACTCATGTTTCAGCCCCTCTGTTTCCAGACTTCTGTTTCTGCCCCTCTGTTTCCAGGCTCCTGTTTCTCCCCCTCTGTTTCCAGACTCCTGTTTCTGCCCCTCTGTTTCCAGACTTCTGTTTCTGCCCCTCTGTTTCCAGGCTCCTGTTTCTCCCCCTCTGTTTCCAGACTCCTGTTTCTCCCCTTCTATTTCCAGACTCATGTTTCAGCCCCTCTGTTTCCAGACTCCTGTTTCTCACCATCTGTTTCCAGACTCCTGTTTCTCCCCCTCTGTTTCCAGACTCCTGTTTCTCCCCCTCTGTTTCCAGACTCGTGTTTCTGCCCCTCTGTTTCCAGACTCCTGTTTCTCACCGTCTGTTTCCAGACTCCTCTTCCTCCCCCTCTGTTTCCAGACTCCTGTTTCTGCCCCTCTGTTTCCAGACTCCTGTTTCTCACCCTGAGTTTCCAGACTCCTGTTTCTCCCCCTCTGTTTCCAGCCTCCTGTTTCTCCCCCTCTGTTTCCAGCCTCCTGTTTCTTCCCCTCTGTTTCCAGACTCCTGTTTCTGCCCCTCTGTTTCCAGCCTCCTGATTCTGCCCCTCTGTTTCCAGACTCCTGTTTCTCACCCTCTGTTTCCAGACTCCTGTTTCTCTCCCTTTGTTTCCAGACTCCTGTTTCTCCCCCTCTGCTTCCAGACTCCTGATTCTCACCCTCTGTTACCAGACACCTGTTTCTCCCCCTCTGTTTCCAGACTCCTGTTTCTCCCCCTCTGTTTCCAGACTCCTGTTTCTCCCCCTCAGTTTCCAGCCTCCTGTTTCTTCTCCTCTGTTTCCAGAATCCTGTTTCTCACCCTCTGTTTCCAGACTCCTGTTTCTCCCCCTCTGTTTCCAGACTCCAGCTTCTCCCCTCTGTTTCCAGACTCCTGTTTCTCCCCCTCTGTTTCCAGACTCATGTTTCTGCCCCTCTGTTTCCAGACTCCTGTTTCTCACCATCTGTTTCCAGACTCCTGTTCCTCCCCCTCTGTTTCCAGACTCCTGTTTCTGCCCCTCTGTTTCCAGACTCCTGTTTCTCACCCTGAGTTTCCAGCCTCCTGTTTCTCCCCCTCTGTTTCCAGCCTCCTGTTTCTCCCCCTCTGTTTCCAGCCTCCTGTTTCTTCCCCTCTGTTTCCAGACTCCTGTTTCTGCCCCTCTATTTCCAGCCTCCTGATTCTGCCCCTCTGTTTCCAGACTCCTGTTTCTCACCCTCTGTTTCCAGACTCCTGTTTCTCTCCCTCTGTTTCCAGACTCCTGTTTCTCCCCCTCTGCATCCAGACTCCTGATTCTCACCCTCTGTTTCCACCCTCCTGTTTCTCCCCCTCTGTTTCCAGACTCCTGTTTCTCCCCCTCTGTTTCCAGACTCCTGTTTCTGCCCCTCTGTTTCCAGACGCCTGGTTCTCCCCCTCTGTTTCCAGACTCCTGTTTCTGCCCCTCTGTTTCCAGACTTCTGTTTCTCCCCCTCTGTTTCCAGACTCCTGTTTCTCCCCCTCTGTTTCCAGGCTCCTGTTTCTGCCCCACTGTTTCCAGACTCCTGTTTCTGCCCCTCTGTTTCCAGACTCCTGTTTCTCCCCCTCTGTTTCCTGACTCCTGTCTCTCCCCCTCTGTTTTCAGCCTCGTGTTTCTGCCCCTAAGTTTCCAACCTCCTGTTTCTCGCCCTCTGTTTCCAGACTCCTGTTTCTCCCCCTCTGTTTCCAGCCTCCTGTTTCTGCCCCTCTGTTTCCAGACTCCTGTTTCTCCCCCTCTGTTTCCAGACTCCTGTTTCTGCCCCTCTGTTTCCAGGCTCCTGTTTCTGCCCCTCTGTTTCCAGACTCCTGTTTCTGCCCCTCTGTTTCCAGACTCCTGTTTCTCACCCTCTGTTTCCAGACTCCCGTTTCTCCCCCTCTGTTTCCAGACTCCTGTTTCTGCCCCTCTGTTTCCAGACTTCTGTTTCTCCCCCTCTGTTTCCAGACTCCTGTTTCTCCCCCTCTGTTTCCAGACTCCTGTTTCTCCCCCTCTGTTTCCAGACTCCTGTTTCAGCCCCTCTGTTTCCAGCCTCCTGATTCTGCCCCTCTGTTTCCAGACTCCTGTTTCTGCCTCTCTGTTTCCAGACTCCTGTTTCTCCCCCTCTGTTTCCAGACTCCTGTTTCTCCCCCTCTGCTTCCAGACTCCTGATTCTCACCCTCTGTTTCCAGACTCCTGTTTCTCACCCTGAGTTTCCAGACTCCTGTTTCTGCCCCTCTGTTTCCAGCCTCTTGATTCTGCCCCTCTGTATCCAGCCTCCTGTTTCTCCCCGACTGGTTCTACACTCCTGTTTCTGCCCCTCAGTTTCCAGCCTCCTGTTTCTGCCCCTCTGTTTCCAGCCACCTGTTTCTCCCCCTCTGTTTCCAGTCTCCTGTTTCTGCCCCTCTGTTTCCAGACTCCTGTTTCTCCCCCTCTGTTTTTAGACTCCTGTTTCTCACCCTCTGTTTCCAGACTCCTGTTTCTGCCCCTCTGTTTCCAGACTCCTGTTTCTCACCATTTGTTTCCAGACTCCTGTTTCTCCCCCTCTGTTTCTAGCCTCCAGTTTCTGCTCCTCTGTTTCCAGACTCCTGTTTCTCACCCTGAGTTTCCAGACTCCTGTTTCTCCCCCTCTGTTTCCAGACACCTGCTTCTCACCATCTGTTTCCAGACTCCTGTTTCTGCCCCTCTGTTTCCAGACTCCTGTTTCTGAACCTCTGTTTCCAGACTCCTGTTTCTCCCCCACTGTTTCCAGACTCCTGTTTCTGCCCCTCTGTTTCCAGACTCCTGTTTCTGCCTCTCTGTTTCCAGACTCCTGTTTCTCCCCCTCTGTTTCCAGACTCCTGTTTCTGCCCCTCTGTTTCCAGACTCCTGTTTCTGCCCCTCTGTTTCCAGCCTCCTGTTTCTCCCCCTCTGTTTCCAGACTCGTGTTTCTCCCCCTCTGTTTCCAGCCTCCTGTTTCTGCCCCTCAGTTTCCAGCCTCCTGTTTCTCCGCCTCAGTTTCCAGTCGCCTGTTTCTGCCCCTCTGTTTCCAGACTCCTCTTTCTGCCCCTCTGTTTCCAGACTCCTGTTTCTCCCCCTCTGTTTCCAGACTCCTGTTTCTCCCCCTCTGTTTCCAGACTCCTGTTTCTGACCCTCTGTTACCAGACTCCTGTTTCTCCCACTCTGTTTCCAGACTCCTGTTTCACCCCCTCTGTTTCCAGACTCCTGTTTCTGCCCCTCTGTTTCCAGACTCCTGTTTCTGCCCCTCTGTATCCAGACTCCTGTTTCTCACCCTGAGTTTCCAGACTCCTGTTTCTCCCCCTCTGTTTCCAGCCTCCTGTTTCTCACGCTCTGTTTCCAGCCTCCTGTTTCTTCCCCTCTGTTTCCAGACTCCTGTTTCTCCCCCTATGTTTCCAGCCTCCTGATTCTGCCCCTCTGTTCCCAGACTCCTGTTTCTCACCCTCTGTTTCCAGACTCCTGTTTCTCCCCCTCTGTTTCCAGACTCCTGTTTCTCCCCCTCTGCTTCCAGACTCCTGATTCTCACCCTCTGTTTCCTCACTCCTGTTTCTCCCCCTCTCTTTCCAGACTCCTGTTTCTCCCCCTCTGTTTCCAGACTCCTGTTTCTGCCCCTCTGTTTCCAGGCTCCTGTTTCTGCCCCTCTGTTTCCAGACTCCTGTTTCTGCCCCTCTGTTTCCCCCCCTCTGTTTCCAGACTCTTGTTTCTCCCTCTCTCTTTCCAGCCTCCTGTTTCTGCCCCTCAGTTTCCAACCTCCTGTTTCTCGCCCTCTGTTTCCAGACTCCTGTTTCTCCCCCTCTGTTTCCAGCCTCCTGTTTCTGCCCCTCTGTTTCCAGGCTCCTGGTTCTCACCGTTTGTTTCCAGACTCCTGTTTCTCCCACTCTGTTTCCAGACTCCTGTTTCTGCCCCTCTGTTTCCAGACTCCTGTTTCTCCCCCTCTGTTTCCAGACTCCTGTTTCTCCCCCTCTGTTTCCAGACTCCTGTTTCTCCCGCTCTGTTTCCAGCCTCCTGATTCTGCCCCTCTGTTTCCAGACTCCTGTTTCTCACCCTCTGTTTCCAGACTCCTGTTTTTCTCCCTTTGTTTCCAGACTCCTGTTTCTCCCCCTCTGCTTCCAGACTCCTGATTCTCACCCTCTGTTTCCAGACTCCTGTTTCTCCCCCTCTGTTTCCAGACTCCTGTTTCTCCCCCTCTGTTTCCAGACTCCTGTTTCTCCCCCTCTGTTTCCAGCCTCCTGTTTCTGCTCCTCTGTTTCCAGAATCCAGTTTCTCACCCTCTGTTTCCAGACTCCTGTTTCTCCCACTCTGTTTCCAGACTCCTGTTTCTGCCCCTCTGTTTCCAGACTTCTGTTTCTGCCCCTCTGTTTCCAGGCTCCTGTTTCTCCCCCTCTGTTTCCAGACTTCTGTTTCTCCCCCTCTGTTTCCAGACTCATGTTTCTGCCCCTCTGTTTCCAGACTCCTGTTTCTCACCATCTGTTTCCAGACTCCTGTTCCTCCCCCTCTGTTTCCAGACTCCTGTTTCTGCCCCTCTGTTTCCAGACTCCTGTTTCTCACCCTGAGTTTCCAGACTCCTGTTTATCCCCCTCTGTTTCCAGCCTCCTGTTTCTCCCCCTCAGTTTCCAGCCTCCTGTTTATTCCCCTCTGTTTCCAGTCTCCTGTTTCTGCCCCTCTATTTCCAGCCTCCTGATTCTGCCCCTCTGTTTCCAGACTCCTGTTTCTCACCCTCTGTTTCCAGACTCCTGTTTCTCTCCCTCTGTTTCCAGACTCCTGTTTCTCCCCCTCTGCTTCCAGACTCCTGATTCTCACCCTCTGTTTCCACCCTCCTGTTTCTCCCCCTCTGTTTCCAGACTCCTGTTTCTCCCCCTCTGTTTCCAGACTCCTGTTTCTGCCCCTCTGTTTCCAGCCTCCTGATTCTGCCCCTCTGTTTCCAGACTCCTGTTTCTCCCCCTCTGTTTCCAGACTCCTGTTTCTCCCCCTCTGTTTCCAGACTCCTGTTTCTCCCCCTCTGCTTCCAGACTCCTGATTCTCACCCTCTGTTTCCAGACTCCTGTTTCTCCCCCTCTGTTTCCAGACTACTGTTTCTCCCCCTCTGTTTCCAGACTCCTGTTTCTGCCCCTCTGTTTCCAGACTACTGTTTCTCCCCCTCTGTTTCCTGACTCCTGTCTCTCCCCCTATGTTTTCAGCCTCCTGTTTCTGCCCCTCAGTTTCCAACCTCCTGTTTCTCCCCCTCTGTTTCCAGACTCCTGTTTCTCCCCCTCTGTTTCCAGACTCCTGTTTCTCCCCCTCTGCTTCCAGACTCCTGATTCTCACCCTCTGTTTCCAGACTCCAGTTTCTCCCCCTCTGTTTCCAGACTACTGTTTCTCCCCCTCTGTTTCCAGACTCCTGTTTCTGCCCCTCTGTTTCCAGGCTCCTGTTTCTGCCCCACTGTTTCCATACTCCTGTTTCTGCCCATCTGTTTCCAGACTACTGTTTCTCCCCCTCTGTTTCCTGACTCCTGTCTCTCCCCCTATGTTTTCAGCCTCCTGTTTCTGCCCCTCAGTTTCCAACCTCCTGTTTCTCGCCCTCTGTTTCCAGACTCCTGTTTCTCCCCCTCTGTTTCCAGCCTCCTGTTTCTGCCCCTCTGTTTCCAGACTCCTGTTTCTCACCCTCTGTTTCCAGACTCCTGTTTCTCCCCCTCTGTTTCCAGACTCCTGTTTCTGCCCCTCTGTTTCCAACCTTCTGTTTCTCCCCCTCTGTTTCCAGACTCCTGTTTCTCCCCCTCTGTTCCCAGACTCCTGTTTCTCCCCCTCTGTTTCCAGACTCCTGTTTCTGCCCCTCTGTTTCTAGGCTCCTGATTCTGCCCCTCTGTTTCCAGACTCCTGTTTCTCACCCTCTGTTTCCAGACTCCTGTTTCTCCCCCTCTGTTTCCAGACTCCTGTTTCTCCCCCTCTGCTTCCAGACTCCTGATTCTCACCCTCTGTTTCCAGACTCCTGTTTCTCACCCTGAGTTTCCAGACTCCTGTTTCTGCCCCTCTGTTTCCAGCCTCCTGATTCTGCCCCTCTGTATCCAGCCTCCTGTTTCTCCCCGACTGGTTCTACACTCCTGTTTCTGCCCCTCAGTTTCCAGCCTCCTGTTTCTGCCCCTCTGTTTCCAGCCTCCTGTTTCTCCCCCTCTGTTTCCAGTCTCCTGTTTCTGCCCCTCTGTTTCCAGACTCCTGTTTCTCCCCCTCTGTTTCTAGACTCCTGTTTCTCCCCCTCTGTTTCCAGACTCCTGTTTCTGCCCCTCTGTTTCCAGACTCCTGATTCTCACCATTTGTTTCCAGACTCCTGTTTCTCCCCCTCTGTTTCCAGACTCCTGTTTCTGCCCCTCTGTTTCCAGACTCCAGTTTGTCCCCCTCTGTTTCCAGACTCCTGTTTCTGCCCCTCTCTTTCCAGACTCCTGTTTCTGCCTCTCTGTTTCCAGACTCCTGTTTCTCCCCCTCTGTTTCCAGACTCCTGTTTCTGCCCCTCTGTTTCCAGGCTCCTGTTTCTGCCCCTCTGTTTCCAGACTCCTGTTTCTGCCCCTCTGTTTCCAGCCACCTGTTTCTCCCCCTCTGTTTCCAGCCTCCTGATTTTGCCCCTCAGTTTCCAACCTCCTGATTCTCGCCCTCTGTTTCCAGACTCCTGTTTCTCCCCCTCTGTTTCCAGCCTCCTGTTTCTGCCCCTCTGTTTCCAGGCTCCTGTTTCTCACCCTCTGTTTCCTGGCTCCTGTTTCTCCCCCTCTCTTTTCAGACTCCTTTTTCTGCCCCTCTGTTTCCAGACTCCTGTTTCTCCCCCACTGTTTCCAGACTCCTGTTTCTCCCCCTCTGTTTCCAGACTCCTGTTTGTCCCCCTCTGTTTCCAGACACCTGTTTCTCACCATCTGTTTCCAGACTCCTGTTTCTCCCCCTCTGATTCCAGACTCCTGTTTCTGGCCCTCTGTTTCCAGACTCCTGTTTCTCACCCTGAGTTTCCAGACTCCTGTTTCTCCCCCTCCGTTTCCAGACACCTGTTTCTCACCATCTGTTTCCAGACTCCTGTTTCTGCCCCTCTGTTTCCAGACTCCTGTTTCTGCCCCTCTGTTTCCAGACTCCTGATTCTCCCCCTCTGTTTCCAGACTCCTGTTTCTGCCCCTCTGTTTCCAGACTCCTGTTTCTGCCTCTCTTTTTCCAGACTTCTGTTTCTCCCCCTCTGTTTCCAGACTCCTGTTTCTGCCCCTCTGTTTCCAGACTCCTGTTTCTGCCCTCTGTTTCCAGCCTCCTGTTTCTCCCCCTCTGTTTCCAGACTCGTGTTTCTCCCCCTCTGTTTCCAGCCTCCTGTTTCTGCCCCGCAGTTTCCAACCTCCTGTTTCTCGCCCTCTGTTTCCAGTCTCCTGTTTCTCCCCCTCTGTTTCCAGCCTCCTGTTTCTGCCCCTCTGTTTCCAGACTCCTGTTTCTCACCCTCTGTTTCCAGCCTCCTGTTTCTCCGCCTCAGTTTCCAGACGCCTGTTTCTGCCCCTCTGTTTCCAGACTCCTGTTTCCGCCCCTCTGTTTCCCGACTCCTGTTTCTCCCCCTCTGTTTCCAGACTCCTGTTTCTCCCCCTCTGTTTCCAGACTCCTGTTTCTGCCCCTCTGTTTCCAGACTCCTGTTTCTCCCCCTCAGTTTCCAGACTCCTGTTTCACCCCCTCTGTTTCCAGACTCCTGTTTCTGCCCCTCTGTTTCCAGACTCCTTTTTCTGCCCCTCTGTATCCAGACTCCTGTTTCTCACCCTGAGTTTCCAGACTCCTGTTTCTCCCCCTCTGTTTCCAGCCTCCTGTTTCTCCCCCTCTGTTTCCAGCCTCCTGTTTCTTCCCCTCTGTTTCCAGACTCCTGTTTCTCCCCCTCTGTTTCCAGCCTCCTGATTCTGCCCCTCTGTTCCCAGACTCCTGTTTCTCACCCTCTGTTTCCAGACTCCTGTTTCTCCCCCTCTGTTTCCAGACTCCTGTTTCTCCCCCTCTGCTTCCAGACTCCTGATTCTCACCCTCTGTTTCCTGACTCCTGTTTCTCCCCCTCTCTTTCCAGACTCCTGTTTCTCCCCCTCTGTTTCCAGACTCCTGTTTCTGCCCCTCTGTTTCCAGGCTCCTGTTTCTGCCCCTCTGTTTCCAGATTCCTGTTTCTGCCCCTCTGTTTCCAGCCTCCTGTTTCTCCCCCTCTGTTTCCAGACTCCTGTTTCTCGCCCTCTGTTTCCAGACTCCTGTTTCTCCCCCTCTGTTTCCAGCCTACTGTTTCTGCCCCTCTGTTTCCAGGCTCCTGGTTCTCACCATTTGTTTCCAGACTCCTGTTTCTCCCCCTCAGTTCCCAGACTCCTGTTTCTGCCCCTCTGTTTCCAGACTCCTGTTTCTCCCCCTCTGTTTCCAGACTCCTGTTTCTCCCCCTCTGTTTCCAGGCTCGTGTTTCTGCCCCTCTGTTTCCAGACTCCTGTTTCTCACTATTTGTTTCCAGACTCCTGTTTCTCCCCCTCTGTTTCCAGACTCCTGTTTCTGCCCCTCTGTTTCCAGACTCCTGTTTCTGCCCCTCTGTTTCCAGGCTCCTGTTTCTGCCCCTCTGTTTCCAGACTCCTGTTTCTGCCCCTCTGTTTCCAGCCTCCTGTTTCTCCCCCTCTGTTTCCAGACTCCTGTTTCTCCCCCTCTGTTTCCAGCCTCCTGTTTCTGCCCCTCAGTTTCCAACCTCCTGTTTCTCGCCCTCTGTTTCCAGACGCCTGTTTCTCCCCCTCTGTTTCCAGCCTCCTGTTTCTGCCACTCTGTTTCCAGACTCCTGTTTCTGCCCCTCTGTTTCCAGACTCCTGTTTCTGCCCCTCTGTTTCCAGACTCCTGTTTCTCCCCCTCTGTTTCCAGACTCCTGTTTCTGCCCCTCTGTTTCCAGACTGCTGTTTCTGCCTCTCTGTTTCCAGACACCTGTTTCTCCCCCTCTGTTTCCAGGCTCCTGTTTCTGCCCCTCTGTTTCCAGACACCTGTTTCTGCCCCTCTGTTTCCAGCCTCCTGTTTCTCCCCCTCTGTTTCCAGACTCCTGTTTCTCCCCCTCTGTTTCCAGCCTCCTGTTTCTGCCCCCTCAGTTTCCAACCTCCTGTTTCTCGCCGTCTGTTTCCAGACTCCTGTTTCTCCCCCTCTGTTTCCAGCCTCCTGTTTCTCCACCTCTGTTTCCAGACTCCTGTTTCTGCCCCTCTGTTTCCAGACTTCTGTTTC
The DNA here is from genome assembly GCF_965287045.1 of Carcharhinus amblyrhynchos. Taxonomy (NCBI): domain Eukaryota; kingdom Metazoa; phylum Chordata; class Chondrichthyes; order Carcharhiniformes; family Carcharhinidae; genus Carcharhinus; species Carcharhinus amblyrhynchos. Next base: position 145,934 of record NW_027649874.1, read on the forward strand.
TCCCCCTCTGTTTCCAGACTCCTGTTTCTCCCCCTCTGTTTCCAGTCTCCTGTTTCTCCCCCTCTGTTTGCAGAGTCGTGTTTCTGCCCCTCTGTTTCCAGACTCCTGTTTCTCACCGTCTGTTTCCAGACTCCTGTTCCTCCCCCTCTGTTTCCAGACTCCTGTTTCTCACCCTGAGTTTCCAGACTCCTGTTTCTCCCCCTCTGTTTCCAGCCTCCTGTTTCTCCCCCTCTTTTTCCAGCCTCCTGTTTCTTCCCCTCTGTTTCCAGACTCCTGTTTCTGCCCCTCTGTTTCCAGCCTCCTGATTCTGACCCTCTGTTTCCAGACTCCTGTTTCTCACCCTCTGTTTCCAGACTCCTGTTTCTCTCCCTCTGTTTCCAGACTCCTGTTTCTCCCCCTCTGCTTCCAGACTCCTGATTCTCACCCTCTGTTTCCAGACTCCTGTTTCTCCCCCTCTGTTTCCAGACTCCTGATTCTCCCCCTCTGTTTCCAGACTCCTGTTTCTGCCCCTCTGTTTCCAGACTTCTGTTTCTCCCCCTCTGTTTCCAGACTCCTGTTTCTCCCCCTCTGTTTCCAGACTCCTGTTTCTCCCCCTCTGTTTCCAGACTCCTGTTTCTGCCCCTCTGTTTCCAGCCTCCTGATTCTGCCCCTCTGTTTCCAGACTCCTGTTTCTCACCCTCTGTTTCCAGACCCCTGTTTCTCCCCCTCTGTTTCCAGACTCCTGTTTCTCCCCCTCTGCTTCCAGACTCCTCATTCTCACCCTCTGTTTCCAGACTCCTGTTTCTCCCCCTCTGTTTCCAGACTCCAGTTTCACCCCCTCTGTTTCCAGACTACTGTTTCTGCCCCTCTGTTTCCAGACTCCAGTTTCACCCCCTCTGTTTCCAGACTACTGTTTCTGCCCCTCTGTTTCCAGGCTCCTGTTTCTGCCCCTCTGTTTCCAGACTACTGTTTCTGCCCCTCTGTTTCCAGACTCCTGTTTCTCCCCCTCTGCTTCCAGACTCCTCATTCTCACCCTCTGTTTCCAGACTCCTGTTTCTCCCCCTCTGTTTCCAGACTCCTGTTTCTCCCCCTCTGTTTCCAGACTCCTGTTTCTGCCCCTCTGTTTCCAGACTTGTGTTTCTCCCCCTCAGTTTCCAACCTCCTGTTTCTCGCCCTCTGTTTCCAGACTCCTGTTTCTCCCCCTCTGTTTCCAGCATCCTGTTTCTGCCCCTCTGTCTCCAGACTCCTGTTTCTCACCCTCTGTTTCCAGACTCCTGTTTCCCCACCTCTGTTTCCAGACTCCTGTTTCTGCCCCTCTGTTTACAGACTTCTGTTTCTCCCCCTCTGTTTCCAGACTCCTGTTTCTCCCCCTCTGTTTCCAGACTCCTGTTTCTCCCCCTCTGTTTCCAGACTCCTGTTTCTCCCCCTCTGTTTCCAGACTCCTGTTTCTGCCCCTCTGTTTCCAGACTCCTGATTCTGCCCCACTGTTTCCAGACTCCTGTTTCTCACCCTCTGTTTCCAGACTCCTGTTTCTCCCCCTCTGTTTCCAGACTCCTGTTTCTCCCCCTCTGCTTCCAGACTCCTGATTCTCACCCTCTGTTTCCAGACTCCTGTTTCTCCCCCTCTGTTTCCAGACCCCTGTTTCTCCCACTCTGTTTCAAGACTCCTGTTTCTGCCCCTCTGTTTCCAGGCTCCTGTTTCTGCCCCTCTGTTTCCAGACTCCTGTTTCTGCCCCTCTGTTTCCAGCCTCCTGTTTCTCCCCCTCTGTTTCCAGAATCCTGTTTCTCCGCCACTGTTTCCAGCCTCCTGTTTCTGCCCCTCAGTTTCCAACCTCCTGTTTCTCGCCCTCTGTTTCCAGACTCCTGTTTCTCCCCCTCTGTTTCCAGCCTCCTGCTTCTGCCCCTCTGTTTCCAGACTCCTGTTACTGCCCCTCTGTTTCCAGACTCCTGTATCTGCCCCTCTGTTTCCAGACTCCTGTTTCTCCCCCTCTGTTTCCAGACTCCTGTTTCTGCCCCTCTGTTTCCAGACTGCTGTTTCTGCCTCTCTGTTTCCAGACTCCTGTTTCTCCCCCTCTGTTTCCAGACTCCTGTTTCTGCCCCTCTGTTTCCAGGCTCCTGTTTCTGCCCCTCTGTTTCCAGACTCCTGTTTCTGCCCCTCTGTTTCCAGCCTCCTGTTTCTCCCCCTCTGTTTCCAGACTCCTGTTTCTCCCCCTCTGTTTCCAGCCTCCTGTTTCTGCCCCTCAGTTTCCAACCTCCTGTTTCTCGCCCTCTGTTTCCAGACTCCTGTTTCTCCCCCTCTGTTTCCAGCCTCCTGTTTCTGCCCCTCTGTTTCCAGACTCCTGTTTCTCACCCTCTGTTTCCAGACTCCTGTTTCTCCCCCTCTGTTTCCAGACTCCTGTTTCTGCCCCTCTGTTTCCAGACTCCTGTTTCTCCCCCTCTTTTTCCAGACTCCTGTTTCTCCCCCTCTGTTTCCAGACTCCTGTTTCTGCCCCTCTGTTTCCAGACTCCTGTTTCTCACCCTCTGTTTCCAGACTCCTGTTTCTCCCCCTCTGCTTCCAGACTCCTGATTCTCACCCTCTGTTTCCAGACTCCTGTTTCTCCCCCTCTGTTTCCAGACCCCTGTTTCTCCCCCTCTGTTTCCAGACTCCTGTTTCTGCCCCTCTGTTTCCAGGCTCCAGTTTCTGCCCCTCTGTTTCCAGACTCCTGTTTCTGCCCCTCTGTTTCCAGCCCCCTGTTTCTCCCCCTCTGTTTCCAGACTCCTGTTTCTCCCCCTCTGTTTCCAGCCTCCTGTTTCTGCCCCTCAGTTTCCAACCTCCTGTTTCTCGCCCCTCTGTTTCCAGACTCCTGTTTCTCCCCCTCTGTTTCCAGCCTCCTGTTTCTGCCCCTCTGCTTCCAGACTCCTGTTTCTGCCCCTCTGTTTCCAGACTCCTGTTTCTGCCCCTCTGTTTCCAGACTGCTGTTTCTGCCTCTCTGTTTCCAGACTCCTGTTTCTCCCCCTCTGTTTCCAGACTCCTGTTTCTGCCCCTCTGTTTGCAGGCTCCTGCTCTGCCCCTCTGTTTCCAGACTCCTGTTTCTGCCCCTCTGTTTCCAGCCTCCTGTTTCTCCCCTCTGTTTCCAGACTCCTGTTTCTCCCCCTCTGTTTCCAGCCTCCTGTTTCTGCCCCTCAGTTTCCAGACTTCTGTTTCTCCCCCTCTGTTTCCAGACTCCTGTTTCACCCCCTCTGTCTCCAGACTCATGTTTCTCCCCCTCTGTTTCCAGACTCCTGTTTCTCCCCCTCTGTTTCCAGACTCCTGTTTCTGCCCCTCTGTTTCCAGACTCCTGATTCTGCCCCTCTGTTTCCAGACTCCTGTTTCTCACCCTCTGTTTCCAGACTCCTGTTTCTCCCCCTCTGTTTCCAGACTCCTGTTTCTCCCCCTCTGCTTCCAGACTCCTGATTCTCACCCTCTGTTTCCAGACTCCTGTTTCTCCCCCTCTGTTTCCAGACCCCTGTTTCTCCCCCTCTGTTTCCAGACTCCTGTTTCTGCCCCTCTGTTTCCAGGCACCTGTTTCTGCCCCTCTGTTTCCAGACTCCTGTTTCTGCCCCTCTGTTTCCAGCCTCCTGTTTCTCCCCCTCTGTTTCCAGAATCCTGTTTCTCCCCCACTGTTTCCAACCTCCTGTTTCTCGCCCTCTGCTTCCAGACTCCTGTTTCTGCCCCTCTGTTTCCAGCCTCCTGTTTCTGCCCCTCTGTTTCCAGACTCCTGTTACTGCCCCTCTGTTTCCAGACTCCTGTATCTGCCCCTCTGTTTCCAGACTCCTGTTTCTCCCTCTCTGTTTCCAGACTCCTGTTTCTGCCCCTCTGTTTCCAGACTGCTGTTTCTGCCTCTCTGTTTCCAGACTCCTGTTTCTCCCCCTCTGTTTCCAGACTCCTGTTTCTGCCCCTCTGTTTCCAGTCTCCTGTTTCTGCCCCTCTGTTTCCAGACTCCTGTTTCTGCCCCTCTGTTTCCAGACTCCTGTTTCTCACCCTCTGTTTCCAGACTCCTGTTTCTCCACCTCTGTTTCCAGACTCCTGTTTCTGCCCCTCTGTTTCCAGACTTCTGTTTCTCCCCCTCTGTTTCCAGACTCCTGTTTCTCCCCCTCTGTTTCCAGACTCCTATTTCTCCACCTCTGTTTCCAGACTCCTGTTTCTCCCCCTCTGTTTCCAGACTCCTGTTTCTGCCCCTCTGTTTCCAGACTCCTGATTCTGCCCCTCTGTTTCCAGGCTCCTGTTTCTCACCCTCTGTTTCCAGACTCCTGTTTCTCCCCCTCTGTTTCCAGACTCCCGTTTCTCCCCCTCTGCTTCCAGACTCCTGATTCTCACCCTCTGTTTCCAGACTCCTGTTTCTCCCCCTCTGTTTCCAGACCCCTGTTTCTCCCCCTCTGTTTCCAGACTCCTGTTTCTGCCCCTCTGTTTCCAGGCTCCTGTTTCTCCCCCTCTGTTTCCAGACTCCTGATTCTCCCCCTCTGTTTCCAGCCTCCTGTTTCTGCCCCTCAGTTTCCAACCTCCTGTTTCTCGCCGTCTGTTTCCAGACTCCTGTTTCTCCCCCTCTGTTTCCAGCCTCCTGTTTCTCCACCTCTGTTTCCAGACTCCTGTTTCTGCCCCTCTGTTTCCAGACTTCTGTTTCTCCCCCTCTGTTTCCAGACTCCTGTTTCTCCCCCTCTGTTTCCAGTCTCCTGTTTCTCCCCCTCTGTTTGCAGAGTCGTGTTTCTGCCCCTCTGTTTCCAGACTCCTGTTTCTCACCGTCTGTTTCCAGACTCCTGTTCCTCCCCCTCTGTTTCCAGACTCCTGTTTCTCACCCTGAGTTTCCAGACTCCTGTTTCTCCCCCTCTGTTTCCAGCCTCCTGTTTCTCCCCCTCTTTTTCCAGCCTCCTGTTTCTTCCCCTCTGTTTCCAGACTCCTGTTTCTGCCCCTCTGTTTCCAGCCTCCTGATTCTGACCCTCTGTTTCCAGACTCCTGTTTCTCACCCTCTGTTTCCAGACTCCTGTTTCTCTCCCTCTGTTTCCAGACTCCTGTTTCTCCCCCTCTGCTTCCAGACTCCTGATTCTCACCCTCTGTTTCCAGACTCCTGTTTCTCCCCCTCTGTTTCCAGACTCCTGTTTCTCCCCCTCTGTTTCCAGACTCCTGTTTCTGCCCCTCTGTTTCCAGACTCCTGATTCTCCCCCTCTGTTTCCAGACTCCTGTTTCTGCCCCTCTGTTTCCAGACTTCTGTTTCTCCCCCTCTGTTTCCAGACTCCTGTTTCTCCCCCTCTGTTTCCAGACTCCTGTTTCTCCCCCTCTGTTTCCAGACTCCTGTTTCTGCCCCTCTGTTTCCAGCCTCCTGATTCTGCCCCTCTGTTTCCAGACTCCTGTTTCTCAACCTCTGTTTCCAGACCCCTGTTTCTCCCCCTCTGTTTCCAGACTCCTGTTTCTCCCCCTCTGCTTCCAGACTCCTCATTCTCACCCTCTGTTTCCAGACTCCTGTTTCTCCCCCTCTGTTTCCAGACTCCAGTTTCACCCCCTCTGTTTCCAGACTACTGTTTCTGCCCCTCTGTTTCCAGGCTCCTGTTTCTGCCCCTCTGTTTCCAGACTACTGTTTCTGCCCCTCTGTTTCCAGACTCCTGTTTCTCCCCCTCTGCTTCCAGACTCCTCATTCTCACCCTCTGTTTCCAGGCTCCTGTTTCTCCCCCTCTGTTTCCAGACTCCTGTTTCTCCCCCTCTCTTTCCAGACTCCTGTTTCTGCCCCTCTGTTTCCAGACTTGTGTTTCTCCCCCTCAGTTTCCAACCTCCTGTTTCTCGCCCTCTGTTTCCAGACTCCTGTTTCTCCCCCTCTGTTTCCAGCATCCTGTTTCTGCCCCTCTGTCTCCAGACTCCTGTTTCTCACCCTCTGTTTCCAGACTCCTGTTTCCCCACCTCTGTTTCCAGACTCCTGTTTCTGCCCCTCTGTTTACAGACTTCTGTTTCTCCCCCTCTGTTTCCAGACTCCTGTTTCTCCCCCTCTGTTTCCAGCCTCCTGTTTCTCCCCCTCTGTTTCCAGACTCCTGTTTCTCCCCCTCTGTTTCCAGACTCCTGTTTCTGCCCCTCTGTTTCCAGACTCCTGATTCTGCCCCACTGTTTCCAGACTCCTGTTTCTCACCCTCTGTTTCCAGACTCCTGTTTCTCCCCCTCTGTTTCCAGACTCCTGTTTCTCCCCCTCTGCTTCCAGACTCCTGATTCTCACCCTCTGTTTCCAGACTCCTGTTTCTCCCCCTCTGTTTCCAGACCCCTGTTTCTCCCACTCTGTTTCCAGACTCCTGTTTCTGCCCCTCTGTTTCCAGGCTCCTGTTTCTGCCCCTCTGTTTCCAGACTCCTGTTTCTGCCCCTCTGTTTCCAGCCTCCTGTTTCTCCCCCTCTGTTTCCAGAATCCTGTTTCTCCCCCACTGTTTCCAGCCTCCTGTTTCTGCCCCTCAGTTTCCAACCTCCTGTTTCTCGCCCTCTGTTTCCAGACTCCTGTTTCTCCCCCTCTGTTTCCAGCCTCCTGTTTCTGCCCCTCTGTTTCCAGACTCCTGTTACTGCCCCTCTGTTTCCAGACTCCTGTATCTGCCCCTCTGTTTCCAGACTCCTGTTTCTCCCCCTCTGTTTCCAGACTCCTGTTTCTGCCCCTCTGTTTCCAGACTGCTGTTTCTGCCTCTCTGTTTCCAGACTCCTGTTTCTCCCCCTCTGTTTCCAGACTCCTGTTTCTGCCCCTCTGTTTCCAGGCTCCTGTTTCTGCCCCTCTGTTTCCAGACTCCTGTTTCTGCCCCTCTGTTTCCAGCCTCCTGTTTCTCCCCCTCTGTTTCCAGACTCCTGTTTCTCCCCCTCTGTTTCCAGCCTCCTGTTTCTGCCCCTCAGTTTCCAACCTCCTGTTTCTCGCCCTCTGTTTCCAGACTCCTGTTTCTCCCCCTCTGTTTCCAGCCTCCTGTTTCTGCCCCTCTGTTTCCAGACTCCTGTTTCTCACCCTCTGTTTCCAGACTCCTGTTTCTCCCCCTCTGTTTCCAGACTCCTGTTTCTGCCCCTCTGTTTCCAGACTCCTGTTTCTCCCCCTCTTTTTCCAGACTCCTGTTTCTCCCCCTCTGTTTCCAGACTCCTGTTTCTGCCCCTCTGTTTCCAGACTCCTGTTTCTCACCCTCTGTTTCCAGACTCCAGTTTCTCCCCCTCTGCTTCCAGTCTCCTGATTCTCACCCTCTGTTTCCAGACTCCTGTTTCTCCCCCTCTGTTTCCAGACCCCTGTTTCTCCCCCTCTGTTTCCAGACTCCTGTTTCTGCCCCTCTGTTTCCAGGCTCCAGTTTCTGCCCCTCTGTTTCCAGACTCCTGTTTCTGCCCCTCTGTTTCCAGCCCCCTGTTTCTCCCCCTCTGTTTCCAGACTCCTGTTTCTCCCCCTCTGTTTCCAGCCTCCTGTTTCTGCCCCTCAGTTTCCAACCTCCTGTTTCTCGCCCCTCTGTTTCCAGACTCCTGTTTCTCCCCCTCTGTTTCCAGCCTCCTGTTTCTGCCCCTCTGCTTCCAGACTCCTGTTTCTGCCCCTCTGTTTCCAGACTCCTGTTTCTGCCCCTCTGTTTCCAGACTCCTGTTTCTCCCCCTCTGTTTCCAGACTCCTGTTTCTGCCCCTCTGTTTCCAGGCTGCTGTTTCTGCCTCTCTGTTTCCAGACTCCTGTTTCTCCCCCTCTGTTTCCAGACTCCTGTTTCTGCCCCTCTGTTTGCAGGCTCCTGCTCTGCCCCTCTGTTTCCAGACTCCTGTTTCTGCCCCTCTGTTTCCAGCCTCCTGTTTCTCCCCCTCTGTTTCCAGACTCCTGTTTCTCCCCCTCTGTTTCCAGCCTCCTGTTTCTGCCCCTCAGTTTCCAGACTTCTGTTTCTCCCCCTCTGTTTCCAGACTCCTGTTTCACCCCCTCTGTCTCCAGACTCATGTTTCTCCCCCTCTGTTTCCAGACTCCTGTTTCTCCCCCTCTGTTTCCAGACTCCTGTTTCTGCCCCTCTGTTTCCAGACTCCTGATTCTGCCCCTCTGTTTCCAGACTCCTGTTTCTCACCCTCTGTTTCCAGACTCCTGTTTCTCCCCCTCTGTTTCCAGACTCCTGTTTCTCCACCTCTGCTTCCAGACTCCTGATTCTCACCCTCTGTTTCCAGACTCCTGTTTCTCCCCCTCTGTTTCCAGACCCCTGTTTCTCCCCCTCTGTTTCCAGACTCCTGTTTCTGCCCCTCTGTTCAAAGGCTCCTGTTTCTGCCCCTCTGTTTCCAGACTCCTGTTTCTGCCCCTCTGTTTCCAGCCTCCTGTTTCTCCCCCTCTGTTTCCAGAATCCTGTTTCTCCCCCACTGTTTCCAACCTCCTGTTTCTCGCCCTCTGCTTCCAGACTCCTGTTTCTCCCCCTCTGTTTCCAGCCTCCTGTTTCTGCCCCTCTGTTTCCAGACTCCTGTTACTGCCCCTCTGTTTCCAGACTCCTGTATCTGCCCCTCTGTTTCCAGACTCCTGTTTCTCCCTCTCTGTTTCCAGACTCCTGTTTCTGCCCCTCTGTTTCCAGACTGCTGTTTCTGCCTCTCTGTTTCCAGACTCCTGTTTCTCCCCCTCTGTTTCCAGACTCCTGTTTCTGCCCCTCTGTTTCCAGTCTCCTGTTTCTGCCCCTCTGTTTCCAGACTCCTGTTTCTGCCCCTCTGTTTCCAGACTCCTGTTTCTCACCCTCTGTTTCCAGACTCCTGTTTCTCCACCTCTGTTTCCAGACTCCTGTTTCTGCCCCTCTGTTTCCAGACTTCTGTTTCTCCCCCTCTGTTTCCAGATTCCTGTTTCTCCCCCTCTGTTTCCAGACTCCTATTTCTCCACCTCTGTTTCCAGACTCCTGTTTCTCCCCCTCTGTTTCCAGACTCCTGTTTCTGCCCCTCTGTTTCCAGACTCCTGATTCTGCCCCTCTGTTTCCAGGCTCCTGTTTCTCACCCTCTGTTTCCAGACTCCTGTTTCTCCCCCTCTGTTTCCAGACTCCCGTTTCTCCCCCTCTGCTTCCAGACTCCTGATTCTCACCCTCTGTTTCCAGACTCCTGTTTCTCCCCCTCTGTTTCCAGACCCCTGTTTCTCCCCCTCTGTTTCCAGACTCCTGTTTCTGCCCCTCTGTTTCCAGGCTCCTGTTTCTGCCCCTCTGTTTCCAGACTCCTGTTTCTGCCCCTCTGTTTCCAGCCTCCTGTTTCTCCCCCTCTGTTTCCAGACTCCTGTTTCTCCCCCTCTGTTTCCAGCCTCCTGTTTCTGCCCCTCAGTTTCCAACCTCCTGTTTCTCGCCCTCTGTTTCCAGACGCCTGTTTCTCCCCCTCTGTTTCCAGCCTCCTGTTTCTGCCACTCTGTTTCCAGACTCCTGTTTCTGCCCCTCTGTTTCCAGACTCCTGTTTCTGCCCCTCTGTTTCCAGACTCCTGTTTCTCCCCCTGTGTTTCCAGACTCCTGTTTCTGCCCCTCTGTTTCCAGACTGCTGTTTCTGCCTCTCTGTTTCCAGACACCTGTTTCTCCCCCTCTGTTTCCAGGCTCCTGTTTCTGCCCCGCTGTTTCCAGACTCCTGTTTCTGCCCCTCTGTTTCCAGCCTCCTGTTTCTCCCCCTCTGTTTCCAGACTCCTGTTTCTCCCCCTCTGTTTCCAGCCTCCTGTTTCTGCCCCCTCAGTTTCCAACCTCCTGTTTCTCGCCGTCTGTTTCCAGACTCCTGTTTCTCCCCCTCTGTTTCCAGCCTCCTGTTTCTCCACCTCTGTTTCCAGACTCCTGTTTCTGCCCCTCTGTTTCCAGACTTCTGTTTCTCCCCCTCTGTTTCCAGACTCCTGTTTCTCCCCCTCTGTTTCCAGTCTCCTGTTTCTCCCCCTCTGTTTGCAGAGTCGTGTTTCTGCCCCTCTGTTTCCAGACTCCTGTTTCTCACCGTCTGTTTCCAGACTCCTGTTCCTCCCCCTCTGTTTCCAGACTCCTGTTTCTCACCCTGAGTTTCCAGACTCCTGTTTCTCCCCCTCTGTTTCCAGCCTCCTGTTTCTCCCCCTCTTTTTCCAGCCTCCTGTTTCTTCCCCTCTGTTTCCAGACTCCTGTTTCTGCCCCTCTGTTTCCAGCCTCCTGATTCTGACCCTCTGTTTCCAGACTCCTGTTTCTCACCCTCTGTTTCCAGACTCCTGTTTCTCTCCCTCTGTTTCCAGACTCCTGTTTCTCCCCCTCTGCTTCCAGACTCCTGATTCTCACCCTCTGTTTCCAGACTCCTGTTTCTCCCCCTCTGTTTCCAGACTCCTGTTTCTCCCCCTCTGTTTCCAGACTCCTGTTTCTGCCCCTCTGTTTCCAGACTCCTGATTCTCCCCCTCTGTTTCCAGACTCCTGTTTCTGCCCCTCTGTTTCCAGACTTCTGTTTCTCCCCCTCTGTTTCCAGACTCCTGTTTCTCCCCCTCTGTTTCCAGACTCCTGTTTCTCCCCCTCTGTTTCCAGACTCCTGTTTCTGCCCCTCTGTTTCCAGACTCCTGTTTCTCACCCTCTGTTTCCAGACCCCTGTTTCTCCCCCTCTGTTTCCAGACTCCTGTTTCTCCCCCTCTGTTTCCAGACTACTGTTTCTGCCCCTCTGTTTCCAGGCTCCTGTTTCTCCCCCTCTGCTTCCAGACTCCTCATTCTCACCCTCTGTTTCCAGACTCCTGTTTCTCCCCCTCTGTTTCCAGACTCCAGTTTCACCCCCTCTGTTTCCAGACTACTGTTTCTGCCCCTCTGTTTCCAGGCTCCTGTTTCTGCCCCTCTGTTTCCAGACTACTGTTTCTGCCCCTCTGTTTCCAGACTCCTGTTTCTCCCCCTCTGCTTCCAGACTCCTCATTCTCACCCTCTGTTTCCAGGCTCCTGTTTCTCCCCCTCTGTTTCCAGACTCCTGTTTCTCCCCCTCTCTTTCCAGACTCCTGTTTCTGCCCCTCTGTTTCCAGACTTGTTTTTCTCCCCCTCAGTTTCCAACCTCCTGTTTCTCGCCCTCTGTTTCCAGACTCCTGTTTCTCCCCCTCTGTTTCCAGCATCCTGTTTCTGCCCCTCTGTCTCCAGACTCCTGTTTCTCACCCTCTGTTTCCAGACTCCTGTTTCCCCACCTCTGTTTCCAGACTCCTGTTTCTGCCCCTCTGTTTACAGACTTCTGTTTCTCCCCCTCTGTTTCCAGACTCCTGTTTCTCCCCCTCTGTTTCCAGACTCCTGTTTCTCCCCCTCTGTTTCCAGACTCCTGTTTCTCCCCCTCTGTTTCCAGACTCCTGTTTCTGCCCCTCTGTTTCCAGACTCCTGATTCTGCCCCACTGTTTCCAGACTCCTGTTTCTCACCCTCTGTTTCCAGACTCCTGTTTCTCCCCCTCTGTTTCCAGACTCCTGTTTCTCCCCCTCTGCTTCCAGACTCCTGATTCTCACCCTCTGTTTCCAGACTCCTGTTTCTCCCCCTCTGTTTCCAGACCCCTGTTTCTCCCACTCTGTTTCCAGACTCCTGTTTCTGCCCCTCTGTTTCCAGGCTCCTGTTTCTGCCCCTCTGTTTCCAGACTCCAGTTTCTGCCCCTCTGTTTCCAGCCTCCTGTTTCTTCCCCTCTGTTTCCAGAATCCTGTTTCTCCCCCACTGTTTCCAGCCTCCTGTTTCTGCCCCTCAGTTTCCAACCTCCTGTTTCTCGCCCTCTGTTTCCAGACTCCTGTTTCTCCCCCTCTGTTTCCAGCCTCCTGTTTCTGCCCCTCTGTTTCCAGACTCCTGTTACTGCCCCTCTGTTTCCAGACTCCTGTATCTGCCCCTCTGTTTCCAGACTCCTGTTTCTCCCCCTCTGTTTCCAGACTCCTGTTTCTGCCCCTCTGTTTCCAGACTGCTGTTTCTGCCTCTCTGTTTCCAGACTCCTGTTTCTCCCCCTCTGTTTCCAGACTCCTGTTTCTGCCCCTCTGTTTCCAGGCTCCTGTTTCTGCCCCTCTGTTTCCAGACTCCTGTTTCTGCCCCTCTGTTTCCAGCCTCCTGTTTCTCCCCCTCTGTTTCCAGACTCCTGTTTCTCCCCCTCTGTTTCCAGCCTCCTGTTTCTGCCCCTCAGTTTCCAACCTCCTGTTTCTCGCCCTCTGTTTCCAGACTCCTGTTTCTCCCCCTCTGTTTCCAGCCTCCTGTTTCTGCCCCTCTGTTTCCAGACTCCTGTTTCTCACCCTCTGTTTCCAGACTCCTGTTTCTCCCCCTCTGTTTCCAGACTCCTGTTTCTGCCCCTCTGTTTCCAGACTCCTGTTTCTCCCCCTCTTTTTCCAGACTCCTGTTTCTCCCCCTCTGTTTCCAGACTCCTGTTTCTGCCCCTCTGTTTCCAGACTCCTGTTTCTCACCCTCTGTTTCCAGACTCCTGTTTCTCCCCCTCTGCTTCCAGACTCCTGATTCTCACCCTCTGTTTCCAGACTCCTGTTTCTCCCCCTCTGTTTCCAGACCCCTGTTTCTCCCCCTCTGTTTCCAGACTCCTGTTTCTGCCCCTCTGTTTCCAGGCTCCAGTTTCTGCCCCTCTGTTTCCAGACTCCTGTTTCTGCCCCTCTGTTTCCAGCCTCCTGTTTCTCCCCCTCTGTTTCCAGACTCCTGTTTCTCCCCCTCTGTTTCCAGCCTCCTGTTTCTGCCCCTCAGTTTCCAACCTCCTGCTTCTCGCCCCTCTGTTTCCAGACTCCTGTTTCTCCCCCTCTGTTTCCAGCCTCCTGTTTCTGCCCCTCTGCTTCCAGACTCCTGTTTCTGCCCCTCTGTTTCCAGACTCCTGTTTCTGCCCCTCTGTTTCCAGACTCCTGTTTCTCCCCCTCTGTTTCCAGACTCCTGTTTCTGCCCCTCTGTTTCCAGACTGCTGTTTCTGCATCTCTGTTTCCAGACTCCTGTTTCTCCCCCTCTGTTTCCAGACTCCTGTTTCTGCCCCTCTGTTTGCAGGCTCCTGCTCTGCCCCTCTGTTTCCAGACTCCTGTTTCTGCCCCTCTGTTTCCAGCCTCCTGTTTCTCCCCCTCTGTTTCCAGACTCCTGTTTCTCCCCCTCTGTTTCCAGCCTCCTGTTTCTGCCCCTCAGTGTCCAAACTCCTGTTTCTCGCCCTCTGTTTCCAGACTCCTGTTTCTCCCTCTCTGTTTCCAGACTCCTGTTTCTGCCCCTCTGTTTCCAGACTGCTGTTTCTGCCTCTCTGTTTCCAGACTCCTGTTTCTCCCCCTCTGTTTCCAGACTCCTGTTTCTGCCCCTCTGTTTCCAGTCTCCTGTTTCTGCCCCTCTGTTTCCAGACTTCTGTTTCTCCCCCTCTGTTTCCAGACTCCTGTTTCTCCCCCTCTGTTTCCAGACTCCTGTTTCTCCCCCTCTGTTTCCAGACTCCTGTTTCTGCCCCTCTGTTTCCAGCCTCCTGATTCTGCCCCTCTGTTTCCAGACTCCTGTTTCTCACCCTCTGTTTCCAGACCCCTGTTTCTCCCCCTCTGTTTCCAGACTCCTGTTTCTCCCCCTCTGCTTCCAGACTCCTCATTCTCACCCTCTGTTTCCAGACTCCTGTTTCTCCCCCTCTGTTTCCAGACTCCAGTTTCACCCCCTCTGTTTCCAGACTACTGTTTCTGCCCCTCTGTTTCCAGGCTCCTGTTTCTGCCCCTCTGTTTCCAGACTACTGTTTCTGCCCCTCTGTTTCCAGACTCCTGTTTCTCCCCCTCTGCTTCCAGACTCCTCATTCTCACCCTCTGTTCCAGGCTCCTGTTTCTCCCCCTCTGTTTCCAGACTCCTGTTTCTCCCCCTCTCTTTCCAGACTCCTGTTTCTGCCCCTCTGTTTCCAGACTTGTGTTTCTCCCCCTCAGTTTCCAACCTCCTGTTTCTCGCCCTCTGTTTCCAGACTCCTGTTTCTCCCCCTCTGTTTCCAGCATCCTGTTTCTGCCCCTCTGTCTCCAGACTCCTGTTTCTCACCCTCTGTTTCCAGACTCCTGTTTCCCCACCTCTGTTTCCAGACTCCTGTTTCTGCCCCTCTGTTTACAGACTTCTGTTGCTCCCCCTCTGTTTCCAGACTCCTGTTTCTCCCCCTCTGTTTCCAGACTCCTGTTTCTCCCCCTCTGTTTCCAGACTCCTGTTTCTCCCCCTCTGTTCCAGACTCCTGTTCTGCCCCTCTGTTTCCAGACTCCTGATTCTGCCCCACTGTTTCCAGACTCCTGTTTCTCACCCTCTGTTTCCAGACTCCTGTTTCTCCCCCTCTGTTTCCAGACTCCTGTTTCTCCCCCTCTGCTTCCAGACTCCTGATTCTCACCCTCTGTTTCCAGACTCCTGTTTCTCCCCCTCTGTTTCCAGACCCCTGTTTCTCCCACTCTGTTTCCAGACTCCTGTTTCTGCCCCTCTGTTTCCAGGCTCCTGTTTCTGCCCCTCTGTTTCCAGACTCCTGTTTCTGCCCCTCTGTTTCCAGCCTCCTGTTTCTCCCCCTCTGTTTCCAGAATCCTGTTTCTCCCCCACTGTTTCCAGCCTCCTGTTTCTGCCCCTCAGTTTCCAACCTCCTGTTTCTCGCCCTCTGTTTCCAGACTCCTGTTTCTCCCCCTCTGTTTCCAGCCTCCTGTTTCTGCCCCTCTGTTTCCAGACTCCTGTTACTGCCCCTCTGTTTCCAGACTCCTGTTTCTGCCCCTCTGTTTCCAGACTCCTGTTTCTCCCCCTCTGTTTCCAGACTCCTGTTTCTGCCCCTCTGTTTCCAGACTGCTGTTTCTGCCTCTCTGTTTCCAGACTCCTGTTTCTCCCCCTCTGTTTCCAGACTCCTGTTTCTGCCCCTCTGTTTCCAGGCTCCTGTTTCTGCCCCTCTGTTTCCAGACTCCTGTTTCTGCCCCTCTGTTTCCAGCCTCCTGTTTCTCCCCCTCTGTTTCCAGACTCCCTGTTTCTCCCCCTCTGTTTCCAGCCTCCTGTTTCTGCCCCTCAGTTTCCAACCTCCTGTTTCTCGCCCTCTGTTTCCAGACTCCTGTTTCTCCCCCTCTGTTTCCAGCCTCCTGTTTCTGCCCCTCTGTTTCCAGACTCCTGTTTCTCACCCTCTGTTTCCAGACTCCTGTTTCTCCCCCTCTGTTTCCAGACTCCTGTTTCTGCCCCTCTGTTTCCAGACTCCTGTTTCTCCCCCTCTTTTTCCAGACTCCTGTTTCTCCCCCTCTGTTTCCAGACTCCTGTTTCTGCCCCTCTGTTTCCAGACTCCTGTTTCTCACCCTCTGTTTCCAGACTCCTGTTTCTCCCCCTCTGCTTCCAGACTCCTGATTCTCACCCTCTGTTTCCAGACTCCTGTTTCTCCCCCTCTGTTTCCAGACCCCTGTTTCTCCCCCTCTGTTTCCAGACTCCTGTTTCTGCCCCTCTGTTTCCAGGCTCCAGTTTCTGCCCCTCTGTTTCCAGACTCCTGTTTCTGCCCCTCTGTTTCCAGCCCCCTGTTTCTCCCCCTCTGTTTCCAGACTCCTGTTTCTCCCCCTCTGTTTCCAGCCTCCTGTTTCTGCCCCTCAGTTTCCAACCTCCTGTTTCTCGCCCCTCTGTTTCCAGACTCCTGTTTCTCCCCCTCTGTTTCCAGCCTCCTGTTTCTGCCCCTCTGCTTCCAGACTCCTGTTTCTGCCCCTCTGTTTCCAGACTCCTGTTTCTGCCCCTCTGTTTCCAGACTCCTGTTTCTCCCCCTCTGTTTCCAGACTCCTGTTTCTGCCCCTCTGTTTCCAGACTGCTGTTTCTGCATCTCTGTTTCCAGACTCCTGTTTCTCCCCTCTGTTTCCAGACTCCTGTTTCTGCCCCTCTGTTTCCAGACTGCTGTTTCTGCATCTCTGTTTCCAGACTCCTGTTTCTCCCCCTCTGCTTCCAGACTCCTCATTCTCACCCTCTGTTTCCAGACTCCTGTTTCTCCCCCTCTGTTTCCAGACTCCAGTTTCACCCCCTCTGTTTCCAGACTACTGTTTCTGCCCCTCTGTTTCCAGGCTCCTGTTTCTGCCCCTCTGTTTCCAGACTACTGTTTCTGCCCCTCTGTTTCCAGACTCCTGTTTCTCCCCCTCTGCTTCCAGACTCCTCATTCTCACCCTCTGTTTCCAGGCTCCTGTTTCTCCCCCTCTGTTTCCAGACTCCTGTTTCTCCCCCTCTCTTTCCAGACTCCTGTTTCTGCCCCTCTGTTTCCAGACTTGTGTTTCTCCCCCTCAGTTTCCAACCTCCTGTTTCTCGCCCTCTGTTTCCAGACTCCTGTTTCTCCCCCTCTGTTTCCAGCATCCTGTTTCTGCCCCTCTGTCTCCAGACTCCTGTTTCTCACCCTCTGTTTCCAGACTCCTGTTTCCCCACCTCTGTTTCCAGACTCCTGTTTCTGCCCCTCTGTTTACAGACTTCTGTTGCTCCCCCTCTGTTTCCAGACTCCTGTTTCTCCCCCTCTGTTTCCAGACTCCTGTTTCTCCCCCTCTGTTTCCAGACTCCTGTTTCTCCCCCTCTGTTTCCAGACTCCTGTTTCTGCCCCTCTGTTTCCAGACTCCTGATTCTGCCCCACTGTTTCCAGACTCCTGTTTCTCACCCTCTGTTTCCAGACTCCTGTTTCTCCCCCTCTGTTTCCAGACTCCTGTTTCTCCCCCTCTGCTTCCAGACTCCTGATTCTCACCCTCTGTTTCCAGACTCCTGTTTCTCCCCCTCTGTTTCCAGACCCCTGTTTCTCCCACTCTGTTTCCAGACTCCTGTTTCTGCCCCTCTGTTTCCAGGCTCCTGTTTCTGCCCCTCTGTTTCCAGACTCCTGTTTCTGCCCCTCTGTTTCCAGCCTCCTGTTTCTCCCCCTCTGTTTCCAGAATCCTGTTTCTCCCCCACTGTTTCCAGCCTCCTGTTTCTGCCCCTCAGTTTCCAACCTCCTGTTTCTCGCCCTCTGTTTCCAGACTCCTGTTTCTCCCCCTCTGTTTCCAGCCTCCTGTTTCTGCCCCTCTGTTTCCAGACTCCTGTTACTGCCCCTCTGTTTCCAGACTCCTGTTTCTGCCCCTCTGTTTCCAGACTCCTGTTTCTCCCCCTCTGTTTCCAGACTCCTGTTTCTGCCCCTCTGTTTCCAGACTGCTGTTTCTGCCTCTCTGTTTCCAGACTCCTGTTTCTCCCCCTCTGTTTCCAGACTCCTGTTTCTGCCCCTCTGTTTCCAGGCTCCTGTTTCTGCCCCTCTGTTTCCAGACTCCTGTTTCTGCCCCTCTGTTTCCAGCCTCCTGTTTCTCCCCCTCTGTTTCCAGACTCCTGTTTCTCCCCCTCTGTTTCCAGCCTCCTGTTTCTGCCCCTCAGTTTCCAACCTCCTGTTTCTCGCCCTCTGTTTCCAGACTCCTGTTTCTCCCCCTCTGTTTCCAGCCTCCTGTTTCTGCCCCTCTGTTTCCAGACTCCTGTTTCTCACCCTCTGTTTCCAGACTCCTGTTTCTCCCCCTCTGTTTCCAGACTCCTGTTTCTGCCCCTCTGTTTCCAGACTCCTGTTTCTCCCCCTCTTTTTCCAGACTCCTGTTTCTCCCCCTCTGTTTCCAGACTCCTGTTTCTGCCCCTCTGTTTCCAGACTCCTGTTTCTCACCCTCTGTTTCCAGACTCCTGTTTCTCCCCCTCTGCTTCCAGACTCCTGATTCTCACCCTCTGTTTCCAGACTCCTGTTTCTCCCCCTCTGTTTCCAGACCCCTGTTTCTCCCCCTCTGTTTCCAGACTCCTGTTTCTGCCCCTCTGTTTCCAGGCTCCAGTTTCTGCCCCTCTGTTTCCAGACTCCTGTTTCTGCCCCTCTGTTTCCAGCCCCCTGTTTCTCCCCCTCTGTTTCCAGACTCCTGTTTCTCCCCCTCTGTTTCCAGCCTCCTGTTTCTGCCCCTCAGTTTCCAACCTCCTGTTTCTCGCCCCTCTGTTTCCAGACTCCTGTTTCTCCCCCTCTGTTTCCAGCCTCCTGTTTCTGCCCCTCTGCTTCCAGACTCCTGTTTCTGCCCCTCTGTTTCCAGACTCCTGTTTCTGCCCCTCTGTTTCCAGACTCCTGTTTCTCCCCCTCTGTTTCCAGACTCCTGTTTCTGCCCCTCTGTTTCCAGACTGCTGTTTCTGCATCTCTGTTTCCAGACTCCTGTTTCTCCCCCTCTGTTTCCAGACTCCTGTTTCTGCCCCTCTGTTTGCAGGCTCCTGCTCTGCCCCTCTGTTTCCAGACTCCTGCTTCTGCCCCTCTGTTTCCAGCCTCCTGTTTCTCCCCCTCTGTTTCCAGACTCCTGTTTCTCCCCCTCTGTTTCCAGCCTCCTGTTTCTGCCCCTCAGTGTCCAAACTCCTGTTTCTCGCCCTCTGTTTCCAGACTCCTGTTTCTCCCTCTCTGTTTCCAGACTCCTGTTTCTGCCCCTCTGTTTCCAGACTGCTGTTTCTGCCTCTCTGTTTCCAGACTCCTGTTTCTCCCCCTCTGTTTCCAGACTCCTGTTTCTGCCCCTCTGTTTCCAGTCTCCTGTTTCTGCCCCTCTGTTTCCAGACTCCTGTTTCTGCCCCTCTGTTACCAGACTCCTGTTTCTCACCCTCTGTTTCCAGACTCCTGTTTCTCCACCTCTGTTTCCAGACTCCTGTTTCTGCCCCTCTGTTTCCAGACTTCTGTTTCTCCCCCTCTGTTTCCAGACTCCTGTTTCTCCCCCTCTGTTTCCAGACTCCTATTTCTCCATCTCTGTTTCCAGACTCCTGTTTCTCCCCCTCTGTTTCCAGACTCCTGTTTCTGCCCCTCTGTTTCCAGACTCCTGATTCTGCCCCTCTGTTTCCAGGCTCCTGTTTCTCACCCTCTGTTTCCAGACTCCTGTTTCTCCCCCTCTGTTTCCAGACTCCCGTTTCTCCCCCTCTGCTTCCAGACTCCTGATTCTCACCCTCTGTTTCCAGACTCCTGTTTCTCCCCCTCTCTTTCCAGACCCCTGTTTCTCCCCCTCTGTTTCCAGACTCCTGTTTCTGCCCCTCTGTTTCCAGGCTCTTGTTTCTGCCCCTCTGTTTCCAGACTCCTGTTTCTGCCCCTCTGTTTCCAGCCTCCTGTTTCTCCCCCTCTGTTTCCAGACTCCTGTTTCTCCCCCTCTGTTTCCAGCCTCCTGTTTCTGCCCCTCAGTTTCCAACCTCCTGTTTCTCGCCCTCTGTTTCCAGACGCCTGTTTCTCCCCCTCTGTTTCCAGCCTCCTGTTTCTGCCCCTCTGCTTCCAGACTCCTGTTTCTGCCCCTCTGTTTCCAGACTCCTGTTTCTGCCCCTCTGTTTCCAGACTCCTGTTTCTCCCCCTCTGTTTCCAGACTCCTGTTTCTGCCCCTCTGTTTCCAGACTGCTGTTTCTGCCTCTCTGTTTCCAGACACCTGTTTCTCCCCCTCTGTTTCCAGGCTCCTGTTTCTGCCCCTCTGTTTCCAGACTCCTGTTTCTGCCCCTCTGTTTCCAGCCTCCTGATTCTCCCCCTCTGTTTCCAGACTCCTGTTTCTCCCCCTCTGTTTCCAGCCTCCTGTTTCTGCCCCCTCAGTTTCCAACCTCCTGTTTCTCGCCGTCTGTTTCCAGACTCCTGTTTCTCCCCCTCTGTTTCCAGCCTCCTGTTTCTCCACCTCTGTTTCCAGACTCCTGTTTCTGCCCCTCTGTTTCCAGACTTCTGTTTCTCCCCCTCTGTTTCCAGACTCCTGTTTCTCCCCCTCTGTTTCCAGTCTCCTGTTTCTCCCCCTCTGTTTGCAGAGTCGTGTTTCTGCCCCTCTGTTTCCAGACTCCTGTTTCTCACCGTCTGTTTCCAGACTCCTGTTCCTCCCCCTCTGTTTCCAGACTCCTGTTTCTCCCCCTCTGTTTCCAGCCTCCTGTTTCTCCCCCTCTTTTTCCAGCCTCCTGTTTCTTCCCCTCTGTTTCCAGACTCCTGTTTCTGCCCCTCTGTTTCCAGCCTCCTGATTCTGACCCTCTGTTTCCAGACTCCTGTTTCTCACCCTCTGTTTCCAGACTCCTGTTTCTCTCCCTCTGATTCCAGAGTCCTGTTTCTCCCCCTCTGCTTCCAGACTCCTGATTCTCACCCTCTGTTTCCAGACTCCTGTTTCTCCCCCTCTGTTTCCAGACTCCTGTTTCTCCCCCTCTGTTTCCAGACTCCTGTTTCTGCCCCTCTGTTTCCAGACTTCTGATTCTCCCCCTCTGTTTCCAGACTCCTGTTTCTGCCCCTCTGTTTCCAGACTTCTGTTTCTCCCCCTCTGTTTCCAGACTCCTGTTTCTCCCCCTCTGTTTCCAGACTCCTGTTTCTCCCCCTCTGTTTCCAGACTCCTGTTTCTGCCCCTCTGTTTCCAGCCTCCTGATTCTGCCCCTCTGTTTCCAGACTCCTGTTTCTCACCCTCTGTTTCCAGACCCCTGTTTCTCCCCCTCTGTTTCCAGACTCCTGTTTCTCCCCCTCTGCTTCCAGACTCCTCATTCTCACCCTCTGTTTCCAGACTCCTGTTTCTCCCCCTCTGTTTCCAGACTCCAGTTTCACCCCCTCTGTTTCCAGACTACTGTTTCTGCCCCTCTGTTTCCAGGCTCCTGTTTCTGCCCCTCTGTTTCCAGACTACTGTTTCTGCCCCTCTGTTTCCAGACTCCTGTTTCTCCCCCTCTGCTTCCAGACTCCTCATTCTCACCCTCTGTTTCCAGACTCCTGTTTCTCCCCCTCTGTTTCCAGACTCCTGTTTCTCCCCCTCTCTTTCCAGACTCCTGTTTCTGCCCCTCTGTTTCCAGACTTGTGTTTCTCCCCCTCAGTTTCCAACCTCCTGTTTCTCGCCCTCTGTTTCCAGACTCCTGTTTCTCCCCCTCTGTTTCCAGCATCCTGTTTCTGCCCCTCTGTCTCCAGACTCCTGTTTCTCACCCTCTGTTTCCAGACTCCTGTTTCCCCACCTCTGTTTCCAGACTCCTGTTTCTGCCCCTCTGTTTACAGACTTCTGTTTCTCCCCCTCTGTTTCCAGACTCCTGTTTCTCCCCCTCTGTTTCCAGACTCCTGTTTCTCCCCCTCTGTTTCCAGACTCCTGTTTCTCCCCCTCTGTTTCCAGACTCCTGTTTCTGCCCCTCTGTTTCCAGACTCCTGATTCTGCCCCACTGTTTCCAGACTCCTGTTTCTCACCCTCTGTTTCCAGACTCCTGTTTCTCCCCCTCTGTTTCCAGACTCCTGTTTCTCCCCCTCTGCTTCCAGACTCCTGATTCTCACCCTCTGTTTCCAGACTCCTGTTTCTCCCCCTCTGTTTCCAGACCCCTGTTTCTCCCACTCTGTTTCCAGACTCCTGTTTCTGCCCCTCTGTTTCCAGGCTCCTGTTTCTGCCCCTCTGTTTCCAGACTCCTGTTTCTGCCCCTCTGTTTCCAGCCTCCTGTTTCTCCCCCTCTGTTTCCAGAATCCTGTTTCTCCGCCACTGTTTCCAGCCTCCTGTTTCTGCCCCTCAGTTTCCAACCTCCTGTTTCTCGCCCTCTGTTTCCAGACTCCTGTTTCTCCCCCTCTGTTTCCAGCCTCCTGTTTCTGCCCCTCTGTTTCCAGACTCCTGTTACTGCCCCTCTGTTTCCAGACTCCTGTATCTGCCCCTCTGTTTCCAGACTCCTGTTTCTCCCCCTCTGTTTCCAGACTCCTGTTTCTGCCCCTCTGTTTCCAGACTGCTGTTTCTGCCTCTCTGTTTCCAGACTCCTGTTTCTCCCCCTCTGTTTCCAGACTCCTGTTTCTGCCCCTCTGTTTCCAGGCTCCTGTTTCTGCCCCTCTGTTTCCAGACTCCTGTTTCTGCCCCTCTGTTTCCAGCCTCCTGTTTCTCCCCCTCTGTTTCCAGACTCCTGTTTCTCCCCCTCTGTTTCCAGCCTCCTGTTTCTGCCCCTCAGTTTCCAACCTCCTGTTTCTCGCCCTCTGTTTCCAGACTCCTGTTTCTCCCCCTCTGTTTCCAGCCTCCTGTTTCTGCCCCTCTGTTTCCAGACTCCTGTTTCTCACCCTCTGTTTCCAGACTCCTGTTTCTCCCCCTCTGTTTCCAGACTCCTGTTTCTGCCCCTCTGTTTCCAGACTCCTGTTTCTCCCCCTCTTTTTCCAGACTCCTGTTTCTCCCCCTCTGTTTCCAGACTCCTGTTTCTGCCCCTCTGTTTCCAGACTCCTGTTTCTCACCCTCTGTTTCCAGACTCCTGTTTCTCCCCCTCTGCTTCCAGACTCCTGATTCTCACCCTCTGTTTCCAGACTCCTGTTTCTCCCCCTCTGTTTCCAGACCCCTGTTTCTCCCCCTCTGTTTCCAGACTCCTGTTTCTGCCCCTCTGTTTCCAGGCTCCAGTTTCTGCCCCTCTGTTTCCAGACTCCTGTTTCTGCCCCTCTGTTTCCAGCCCCCTGTTTCTCCCCCTCTGTTTCCAGACTCCTGTTTCTCCCCCTCTGTTTCCAGCCTCCTGTTTCTGCCCCTCAGTTTCCAACCTCCTGTTTCTCGCCCCTCTGTTTCCAGACTCCTGTTTCTCCCCCTCTGTTTCCAGCCTCCTGTTTCTGCCCCTCTGCTTCCAGACTCCTGTTTCTGCCCCTCTGTTTCCAGACTCCTGTTTCTGCCCCTCTGTTTCCAGACTCCTGTTTCTCCCCCTCTGTTTCCAGACTCCTGTTTCTGCCCCTCTGTTTCCAGACTGCTGTTTCTGCCTCTCTGTTTCCAGACTCCTGTTTCTCCCCCTCTGTTTCCAGACTCCTGTTTCTGCCCCTCTGTTTGCAGGCTCCTGCTCTGCCCCTCTGTTTCCAGACTCCTGTTTCTGCCCCTCTGTTTCCAGACTCCTGTTTCTCACCCTCTGTTTCCAGACTCCTGTTTCTCCCCCTCTGTTTCCAGACTCCTGTTTCTGCCCCTCTGTTTCCAGACTCCTGTTTCTCCCCCTCTTTTTCCAGACTCCTGTTTCTCCCCCTCTGTTTCCAGACTCCTGTTTCTGCCCCTCTGTTTCCAGACTCCTGTTTCTCACCCTCTGTTTCCAGACTCCTGTTTCTCCCCCTCTGCTTCCAGACTCCTGATTCTCACCCTCTGTTTCCAGACTCCTGTTTCTCCCCCTCTGTTTCCAGACCCCTGTTTCTCCCCCTCTGTTTCCAGACTCCTGTTTCTGCCCCTCTGTTTCCAGGCTCCAGTTTCTGCCCCTCTGTTTCCAGACTCCTGTTTCTGCCCCTCTGTTTCCAGCCCCCTGTTTCTCCCCCTCTGTTTCCAGACTCCTGTTTCTCCCCCTCTGTTTCCAGCCTCCTGTTTCTGCCCCTCAGTTTCCAACCTCCTGTTTCTCGCCCCTCTGTTTCCAGACTCCTGTTTCTCCCCCTCTGTTTCCAGCCTCCTGTTTCTGCCCCTCTGCTTCCAGACTCCTGTTTCTGCCCCTCTGTTTCCAGACTCCTGTTTCTGCCCCTCTGTTTCCAGACTCCTGTTTCTCCCCCTCTGTTTCCAGACTCCTGTTTCTGCCCCTCTGTTTCCAGACTGCTGTTTCTGCCTCTCTGTTTCCAGACTCCTGTTTCTCCCCCTCTGTTTCCAGACTCCTGTTTCTGCCCCTCTGTTTGCAGGCTCCTGCTCTGCCCCTCTGTTTCCAGACTCCTGTTTCTGCCCCTCTGTTTCCAGCCTCCTGTTTCTCCCCCTCTGTTTCCAGACTCCTGTTTCTCCCCCTCTGTTTCCAGCCTCCTGTTTCTGCCCCTCAGTTTCCAAACTCCTGTTTCTCGCCCTCTGTTTCCAGACTCCTGTTTCTCCCCCTCTGTTTCCAGCCTCCTGTTTCTGCCCCTCTGATTCCAGACTCCTGTTTCTCACCCTCTGTTTCCAGACTCCTGTTTCACCACCTCTGTTTCCAGACTCCTGTTTCTGCCCCTCTGTTTCCAGACTTCTGTTTCTCCCCCTCTGTTTCCAGACTCCTGTTTCTCCCCCTCTGTTTCCAGACTCCTATTTCTCCACCTCTGTTTCCAGACTCCTGTTTCACCCCCTCTGTTTCCAGACTCCTGTTTCTGCCCCTCTGTTTCCAGACTCCTGATTCTGCCCCTCTGTTTCCAGACTCCTGTTTCTCACCCTCTGTTTCCAGACTCCTGTTTCTCCCCCTCTGTTTCCAGACTCCTGTTTCTCCCCCTCTGCTTCCAGACTCCTGATTCTCACCCTCTGTTTCCAGACTCCTGTTTCTCCCCCTCTGTTTCCAGACCCCTGTTTCTCCCCCTCTGTTTCCAGACTCCTGTTTCTGCCCCTCTGTTTGCAGGCTCCTGTTTCTGCCCCTCTGTTTCCAGACTCCTGTTTCTGCCCCTCTGTTTCCAGCCTCCTGTTTCTCCCCCTCTGTTTCCAGACTCCTGTTTCTCCCCCTCTGTTTCCAGCCTCCTGTTTCTGCCCCTCAGTTTCCAACCTCCTGTTTCTCGCCCTCTGTTTCCAGACTCCTGTTTCTCCCCCTCTGTTTCCAGCCTCCTGTTTCTGCCACTCTGTTTCCAGACTCCTGTTTCTGCCCCTCTGTTTCCAGACTCCTGTTTCTGCCCCTCTGTTTCCAGACTCCTGTTTCTCCCCCTCTGTTTCCAGACTCCTGTTTCTGCCCCTCTGTTTCCAGACTGCTGTTTCTGCCTCTCTGTTTCCAGACACCTGTTTCTCCCCCTCTGTTTCCAGGCTCCTGTTTCTGCCCCTCTGTTTCCAGACTCCTGTTTCTCACCCTCTGTTTCCAGACTCCTGTTTCTCTCCCTCTGTTTCCAGACTCCTGTTTCTCCCCCTCTGCTTCCAGACTCCTGATTCTCACCCTCTGTTTCCAGACTCCTGTTTCTCCCCCTCTGTTTCCAGACTCCTGTTTCTCCCCCTCTGTTTCCAGACTCCTGTTTCTGCCCCTCTGTTTCAAGCCTCCTGATTCTGCCCCTCTGTTTCCAGACTCCTGTTTCTCACCCTCTGTTTCCAGACCCCTGTTTCTCCCCCTCTGTTTCCAGACTCCTGTTTCTCCCCGACTGCTTCCAGACTCCTCATTCTCACCCTCTGTTTCCAGACTCCTGTTTCTCCCCCTCTGGTTCCAGACTCCAGTTTCACCCCCTCTGTTTCCAGACTACTGTTTCTGCCCCTCTGTTTCCAGGCTCCTGTTTCTGCCCCTCTGTTTCCAGACTACTGTTTCTGCCCCTCTGT
This sequence comes from Carcharhinus amblyrhynchos, assembly GCF_965287045.1. Taxonomy (NCBI): domain Eukaryota; kingdom Metazoa; phylum Chordata; class Chondrichthyes; order Carcharhiniformes; family Carcharhinidae; genus Carcharhinus; species Carcharhinus amblyrhynchos. The sequence continues at coordinate 170,808 of NW_027649874.1, forward strand.
TTCCAGGCTCCTGTTTCTGCCCCTCTGTTTCCAGACTACTGTTTCTGCCCCTCTGTTTCCAGGCTCCTGTTTCTGCCCCTCTGTTTCCAGACTCCTGTTTCTGCCCCTCTGTTTCCACACTCCTGTTTCTCCCCCTCTGTTTCCAGACTCCTGTTTCTCCCCCTCTTTTTCCAGACTCCTGTTTCTCCCCTTCTGTTTCCAGACTCCTGATTCTGCCCCTCTGTATCCAGCCTCCTGTTTCTCCCCCTCTGTTTCCAGACTCCTGTTTCTCCCCCTCTGTTTCCAGACTCCTGTTTCTGCCCCTCTGTTTCCAGACTTCTGTTTCTCCCCCTCTGTTTCCAGACTCCTGTTTCACCCCCTCAGTTTCCAGACTCCTGTTTCTCCCCCTCTGTTTCCAGACTCCTGATTCTGCCCCTCTGTTTCCAGACTCCTGATTCTGCCCCTCTTTTTCCAGACTCCTGTTTCTCACCCTCTGTTTCCAGACTCCTGTTTCTCCCCCACTGTTTCCAGACTCCTGTTTCTTCCCCTCTGCTTCCAGACTCCTGATTCTCTCCCTCTGTTTCCAGACTCCTGTTTCTCCCCCTCTGTTTCCAGACCCCTGTTTCTCCCCCTCTGTTTCCAGACTCCTGTTTCTCCCCCTCTGCTTCCAGACTCCTCACTCTCAACCTCTGTTTCCAGACTCCTGTTTCTCCCCCTCTGTTTCCAGACTCCTGTTTCTCCCCCTCTTTTTCCAGACTCCTGTTTCTGCCCCTCTGTTTCCAGACTTGTGTTTCTCCCCCTCAGTTTCCAACCTCCTGTTTCTCGCCCTCTGTTTCCAGACTCCTGTTTCTCCCCCTCTGTTTCCAGCCTCCTGTTTCTGCCCCTCTGTCTCCAGACTCCTGTTTCTCACCCTCTGTTTCCAGACTCCTGTTTTCCCACCTCTGTTTCCAGACTCCTGTTTCTGCCCCTCTGTTTCCAGACTTCTGTTTCTCCCCTCTGTTTCCAGACTCCTGTTTCTCCCCCTCTGTTTCCAGACTCCTGTTTCTCCCCCTCTGTTTCCAGACTCCTGTTTCTCCCCCTCTGTTTCCAGACTCCTGTTTCTGCCCCTCTGTTTCCAGACTCCTGATTCTGCCCCTCTGTTTCCAGACTCCTGTTTCTCCCCCTCTGTTTCCAGACTCCTGTTTCTCCCCCTCTGCTTCCAGACTCCTGATTCTCACCCTCTGTTTCCAGACTCCTGTTTCTCCCCCTCTGTTTCCCGACCCCTGTTTCTCCCACTCTGTTTCCAGACTCCTGTTTCTGCCCCTCTGTTTCCAGGCTCCTGTTTCTGCCCCTCTGTTTCCAGACTCCTGTTTCTGCCCCTCTGTTTCCAGCCTCCTGTTTCTCCCCCTCTGTTTCCAGACTCCTGTTTCTCCCCCACTGTTTCCAGCCTCCTGTTTCTGCCCCTCAGTTTCCAACCTCCTGTTTCTCACCCTCTGTTTCCAGACTCCTGTTTCTCCCCCTCTGTTTCCAGCCTCCTGTTTCTGCCCCTGTGTTTCGAGACTCCTGTTACTGCCCCTCTGTTTCCAGACTCCTGTATCTGCCCCTCTGTTTCCAGACTCCTGTTTCTGCCTCTCTGTTTCCAGACTCCTGTTTCTCCCCCTCTGTTTCCAGACTCCTGTTTCTGCCCCTCTGTTTCCAGGCTCCTGTTTCTGCCCCTCTGTTTCCAGACTCCTGTTTCTGCCCCTCTGTTTCCAGCCTCCTGTTTCTCCCCCTCTGTTTCCAGACTCCTGTTTCTCCCCCTCTGTTTCCAGCCTCCTGTTTCTGCCCCTCAGATTCCAACCTCCTGTTTCTCGCCCTCTGTTTCCAGACTCCTGTTTCTCCCCCTCTGTTTCCAGCCTCCTGTTTCTGCCCCTCTGTTTCCAGACTCCTGTTTCTCACCCTCTGTTTCCAGACTCCTGTTTCTCCCCCTCTGTTTCCAGACTCCTGTTTCTGCCCCTCTGTTTCCAGACTCCTGTTTCTCCCCCTCTGTTTTCAGACTCCTGTTTCTCCCCCTCTTTTTCCAGACTCCTGTTTCTCCCCCTCTGTTTCCAGACTCCTGTTTCTGCCCCTCTGTTTCCAGACGCCTGTTTATCACCCTCTGTTTCCAGACTCCTGTTTCTCCCCCTCTGCTTCCAGACTCCTGATTCTCATCCTCTGTTTCCAGACTCCTGTTTCTCCCCCTCTTTTTCCAGACCCCTGTTTCTCCCCCTCTGTTTCCAGACTCCTGTTTCTGCCCCTCTGTTTCCAGGCTCCAGTTTCTGCCCCTCTGTTTCCAGACTCCTGTTTCTGCCCCTCTGTTTCCAGCCCCCTGTTTCTCCCCCTCTGTTTCCAGACTCCTGTTTCTCCCCCTCTGTTTCCAGCCTCCTGTTTCTGCCCCTCAGTTTCCAACCTCCTGTTTCTCGCCCCTCTGTTTCCAGACTCCTGTTTCTGCCCCTCTGTTTGCAGGCTCCTGCTCTGCCCCTCTGTTTCCAGACTCCTGTTTCTGCCCCTCTGTTTCCAGCCTCCTGTTTCTCCCCCTCTGTTTCCAGACTCCTGTTTCTCCCCCTCTGTTTCCAGCCTCCTGTTTCTGCCCCTCAGTTTCCAAACTCCTGTTTCTCGCCCTCTGTTTCCAGACTCCTGTTTCTCCCCCTCTGTTTCCAGCCTCCTGTTTCTGCCCCTCTGATTCCAGACTCCTGTTTCTCACCCTCTGTTTCCAGACTCCTGTTTCACCACCTCTGTTTCCAGACTCCTGTTTCTGCCCCTCTGTTTCCAGACTTCTGTTTCTCCCCCTCTGTTTCCAGACTCCTGTTTCTCCCCCTCTGTTTCCAGACTCCTATTTCTCCACCTCTGTTTCCAGACTCCTGTTTCACCCCCTCTGTTTCCAGACTCCTGTTTCTGCCCCTCTGTTTCCAGACTCCTGATTCTGCCCCTCTGTTTCCAGACTCCTGTTTCTCACCCTCTGTTTCCAGACTCCTGTTTCTCCCCCTCTGTTTCCAGACTCCTGTTTCTCCCCCTCTGCTTCCAGACTCCTGATTCTCACCCTCTGTTTCCAGACTCCTGTTTCTCCCCCTCTGTTTCCAGACCCCTGTTTCTCCCCCTCTGTTTCCAGACTCCTGTTTCTGCCCCTCTGTTTCCAGGCTCCTGTTTCTGCCCCTCTGTTTCCAGACTCCTGTTTCTGCCCCTCTGTTTCCAGCCTCCTGTTTCTCCCCCTCTGTTTCCAGACTCCTGTTTCTCCCCCTCTGTTTCCAGCCTCCTGTTTCTGCCCCTCAGTTTCCAACCTCCTGTTTCTCGCCCTCTGTTTCCAGACTCCTGTTTCTCCCCCTCTGTTTCCAGCCTCCTGTTTCTGCCACTCTGTTTCCAGACTCCTGTTTCTGCCCCTCTGTTTCCAGACTCCTGTTTCTGCCCCTCTGTTTCCAGACTCCTGTTTCTCCCCCTCTGTTTCCAGACTCCTGTTTCTGCCCCTCTGTTTCCAGACTGCTGTTTCTGCCTCTCTGTTTCCAGACACCTGTTTCTCCCCCTCTGTTTCCAGGCTCCTGTTTCTGCCCCTCTGTTTCCAGACTCCTGTTTCTCACCCTCTGTTTCCAGACTCCTGTTTCTCCCCCTCTGCTTCCAGACTCCTGATTCTCACCCTCTGTTTCCAGACTCCTGTTTCTCCCCCTCTGTTTCCAGACTCCTGTTTCTCCCCCTCTGTTTCCAGACTCCTGTTTCTGCCCCTCTGTTTCAAGCCTCCTGATTCTGCCCCTCTGTTTCCAGACTCCTGTTTCTCACCCTCTGTTTCCAGACCCCTGTTTCTCCCCCTCTGTTTCCAGACTCCTGTTTCTCCCCGACTGCTTCCAGACTCCTCATTCTCACCCTCTGTTTCCAGACTCCTGTTTCTCCCCCTCTGGTTCCAGACTCCAGTTTCACCCCCTCTGTTTCCAGACTACTGTTTCTGCCCCTCTGTTTCCAGGCTCCTGTTTCTGCCCCTCTGTTTCCAGACTACTGTTTCTGCCCCTCTGTTTCCAGGCTCCTGTTTCTGCCCCTCTGTTTCCAGACTACTGTTTCTGCCCCTCTGTTTCCAGACTCCTGTTTCTCCCCCTCTGTTTCCAGCCTCCTGTTTCTGCCCCTCTGTTTCCAGACTCCTGTTTCTGCCCCTCTGTTTCCACACTCCTGTTTCTCCCCCTCTGTTTCCAGACTCCTGTTTCTCCCCCTCTTTTTCCAGACTCCTGTTTCTCCCCTTCTGTTTCCAGACTCCTGATTCTGCCCCTCTGTATCCAGCCTCCTGTTTCTCCCCCTCTGTTTCCAGACTCCTGTTTCTCCCCCTCTGTTTCCAGACTCCTGTTTCTGCCCCTCTGTTTCCAGACTTCTGTTTCTCCCCCTCTGTTTCCAGACTCCTGTTTCTCCCCCTCAGTTTCCAGACTCCTGTTTCTCCCCCTCTGTTTCCAGACTCCTGATTCTGCCCCTCTGTTTCCAGACTCCTGATTCTGCCCCTCTTTTTCCAGACTCCTGTTTCTCACCCTCTGTTTCCAGACTCCTGTTTCTCCCCCACTGTTTCCAGACTCCTGTTTCTTCCCCTCTGCTTCCAGACTCCTGATTCTCTCCCTCTGTTTCCAGACTCCTGTTTCTCCCCCTCTGTTTCCAGACCCCTGTTTCTCCCCCTCTGTTTCCAGACTCCTGTTTCTCCCCCTCTGCTTCCAGACTCCTCATTCTCAACCTCTGTTTCCAGACTCCTGTTTCTCCCCCTCTGTTTCCAGACTCCTGTTTCTCCCCCTCTTTTTCCAGACTCCTGTTTCTGCCCCTCTGTTTCCAGACTTGTGTTTCTCCCCCTCAGTTTCCAACCTCCTGTTTCTCGCCCTCTGTTTCCAGACTCCTGTTTCTCCCCCTCTGTTTCCAGCCTCCTGTTTCTGCCCCTCTGTCTCCAGACTCCTGTTTCTCACCCTCTGTTTCCAGACTCCTGTTTCCCCACCTCTGTTTCCAGACTCCTGTTTCTGCCCCTCTGTTTCCAGACTTCTGTTTCTCCCCTCTGTTTCCAGACTCCTGTTTCTCCCCCTCTGTTTCCAGACTCCTGTTTCTCCCCCTCTGTTTCCAGACTCCTGTTTCTCCCCCTCTGTTTCCAGACTCCTGTTTCTGCCCCTCTGTTTCCAGACTCCTGATTCTGCCCCTCTGTTTCCAGACTCCTGTTTCTCCCCCTCTGTTTCCAGACTCCTGTTTCTCCCCCTCTGCTTCCAGACTCCTGATTCTCACCCTCTGTTTCCAGACTCCTGTTTCTCCCCCTCTGTTTCCCGACCCCTGTTTCTCCCACTCTGTTTCCAGACTCCTGTTTCTGCCCCTCTGTTTCCAGGCTCCTGTTTCTGCCCCTCTGTTTCCAGACTCCTGTTTCTGCCCCTCTGTTTCCAGCCTCCTGTTTCTCCCCCTCTGCTTCCAGACTCCTGATTCTCACCCTCTGTTTCCAGACTCCTGTTTCTCCCCCTCTGTTTCCCGACCCCTGTTTCTCCCACTCTGTTTCCAGACTCCTGTTTCTGCCCCTCTGTTTCCAGGCTCCTGTTTCTGCCCCTCTGTTTCCAGACTCCTGTTTCTGCCCCTCTGTTTCCAGCCTCCTGTTTCTCCCCCTCTGTTTCCAGACTCCTGTTTCTCCCCCACTGTTTCCAGCCTCCTGTTTCTGCCCCTCAGTTTCCAACCTCCTGTTTCTCACCCTCTGTTTCCAGACTCCTGTTTCTCCCCCTCTGTTTCCAGACCCCTGTTTCTCCCCCTCTGTTTCCAGACTCCTGTTTCTCGCCCCTCTGTTTCCAGACTCCTGTTTCTCCCCCTCTGTTTCCAGCCTCCTGTTTCTGCCCCTCTGCTTCCAGACTCCTGTTTCTGCCCCTCTGTTTCCAGACTCCTGTTTCTGCCCCTCTGTTTCCAGACTCCTGTTTCTCCCCCTCTGTTTCCAGACTCCTGTTTCTGCCCCTCTGTTTCCAGGCTGCTGTTTCTGCCTCTCTGTTTCCAGACGCCTGTTTCTCCCCCTCTGTTTCCAGACTCCTGTTTCTGCCCCTCTGTTTGCAGGCTCCTGCTCTGCCCCTCTGTTTCCAGACTCCTGTTTCTGCCCCTCTGTTTCCAGCCTCCTGTTTCTCCCCCTCTGTTTCCAGACTCCTGTTTCTCCCCCTCTGTTTCCAGCCTCCTGTTTCTGCCCCTCAGTTTCCAGACTTCTGTTTCTCCCCCTCTGTTTCCAGACTCCTGTTTCACCCCCTCTGTCTCCAGACTCATGTTTCTCCCCCTCTGTTTCCAGACTCCTGTTTCTCCCCCTCTGTTTCCAGACTCCTGTTTCTGCCCCTCTGTTTCCAGACTCCTGATTCTGCCCCTCTGTTTCCAGACTCCTGTTTCTCACCCTCTGTTTCCAGACTCCTGTTTCTCCCCCTCTGTTTCCAGACTCCTGTTTCTCCCCCTCTGCTTCCAGACTCCTGATTCTCACCCTCTGTTTCCAGACTCCTGTTTCTCCCCCTCTGTTTCCAGACCCCTGTTTCTCCCCCTCTGTTTCCAGACTCCTGTTTCTGCCCCTCTGTTTCCAGGCTCCTGTTTCTGCCCCTCTGTTTCCAGACTCCTGTTTCTGCCCCTCTGTTTCCAGCCTCCTGTTTCTCCCCCTCTGTTTCCAGAATCCTGTTTCTCCCCCACTGTTTCCAACCTCCTGTTTCTCGCCCTCTGCTTCCAGACTCCTGTTTCTCCCCCTCTGTTTCCAGCCTCCTGTTTCTGCCCCTCTGTTTCCAGACTCCTGTTACTGCCCCTCTGTTTCCAGACTCCTGTATCTGCCCCTCTGTTTCCAGACTCCTGTTTCTCCCTCTCTGTTTCCAGACTCCTGTTTCTGCCCCTCTGTTTCCAGACTGCTGTTTCTGCCTCTCTGTTTCCAGACTCCTGTTTCTCCCCCTCTGTTTCCAGACTCCTGTTTCTGCCCCTCTGTTTCCAGTCTCCTGTTTCTGCCCCTCTGTTTCCAGACTCCTGTTTCTGCCCCTCTGTTTCCAGACTCCTGTTTCTCACCCTCTGTTTCCAGACTCCTGTTTCTCCACCTCTGTTTCCAGACTCCTGTTTCTGCCCCTCTGTTTCCAGACTTCTGTTTCTCCCCCTCTGTTTCCAGATTCCTGTTTCTCCCCCTCTGTTTCCAGACTCCTATTTCTCCACCTCTGTTTCCAGACTCCTGTTTCTCCCCCTCTGTTTCCAGACTCCTGTTTCTGCCCCTCTGTTTCCAGACTCCTGATTCTGCCCCTCTGTTTCCAGGCTCCTGTTTCTCACCCTCTGTTTCCAGACTCCTGTTTCTCCCCCTCTGTTTCCAGACTCCCGTTTCTCCCCCTCTGCTTCCAGACTCCTGATTCTCACCCTCTGTTTCCAGACTCCTGTTTCTCCCCCTCTGTTTCCAGACCCCTGTTTCTCCCCCTCTGTTTCCAGACTCCTGTTTCTGCCCCTCTGTTTCCAGGCTCCTGTTTCTGCCCCTCTGTTTCCAGACTCCTGTTTCTGCCCCTCTGTTTCCAGCCTCCTGTTTCTCCCCCTCTGTTTCCAGACTCCTGTTTCTCCCCCTCTGTTTCCAGCCTCCTGTTTCTGCCCCTCAGTTTCCAACCTCCTGTTTCTCGCCCTCTGTTTCCAGACGCCTGTTTCTCCCCCTCTGTTTCCAGCCTCCTGTTTCTGCCACTCTGTTTCCAGACTCCTGTTTCTGCCCCTCTGTTTCCAGACTCCTGTTTCTGCCCCTCTGTTTCCAGACTCCTGTTTCTCCCCCTGTGTTTCCAGACTCCTGTTTCTGCCCCTCTGTTTCCAGACTGCTGTTTCTGCCTCTCTGTTTCCAGACACCTGTTTCTCCCCCTCTGTTTCCAGGCTCCTGTTTCTGCCCCGCTGTTTCCAGACTCCTGATTCTCCCCCTCTGTTTCCAGTCTCCTGTTTCTCCCCCTCTGTTTGCAGAGTCGTGTTTCTGCCCCTCTGTTTCCAGACTCCTGTTTCTCACCGTCTGTTTCCAGACTCCTGTTCCTCCCCCTCTGTTTCCAGACTCCTGTTTCTCACCCTGAGTTTCCAGACTCCTGTTTCTCCCCCTCTGTTTCCAGCCTCCTGTTTCTCCCCCTCTTTTTCCAGCCTCCTGTTTCTTCCCCTCTGTTTCCAGACTCCTGTTTCTGCCCCTCTGTTTCCAGCCTCCTGATTCTGACCCTCTGTTTCCAGACTCCTGTTTCTCACCCTCTGTTTCCAGACTCCTGTTTCTCTCCCTCTGTTTCCAGACTCCTGTTTCTCCCCCTCTGCTTCCAGACGCCTGATTCTCACCCTCTGTTTCCAGACTCCTGTTTCTCCCCCTCTGTTTCCAGACTCCTGTTTCTCCCCCTCTGTTTCCAGACTCCTGTTTCTGCCCCTCTGTTTCCAGACTCCTGATTCTCCCCCTCTGTTTCCAGACTCCTGTTTCTGCCCCTCTGTTTCCAGACTTCTGTTTCTCCCCCTCTGTTTCCAGACTCCTGTTTCTCCCCCTCTGTTTCCAGACTCCTGTTTCTCCCCCTCTGTTTCCAGACTCCTGTTTCTGCCCCTCTGTTTCCAGCCTCCTGATTCTGCCCCTCTGTTTCCAGACTCCTGTTTCTCACCCTCTGTTTCCAGACCCCTGTTTCTCCCCCTCTGTTTCCAGACTCCTGTTTCTCCCCCTCTGCTTCCAGACTCCTCATTCTCACCCTCTGTTTCCAGACTCCTGTTTCTCCCCCTCTGTTTCCAGACTCCAGTTTCACCCCCTCTGTTTCCAGACTACTGTTTCTGCCCCTCTGTTTCCAGGCTCCTGTTTCTGCCCCTCTGTTTCCAGACTACTGTTTCTGCCCCTCTGTTTCCAGACTCCTGTTTCTCCCCCTCTGCTTCCAGACTCCTCATTCTCACCCTCTGTTTCCAGGCTCCTGTTTCTCCCCCTCTGTTTCCAGACTCCTGTTTCTCCCCCTCTCTTTCCAGACTCCTGTTTCTGCCCCTCTGTTTCCAGACTTGTGTTTCTCCCCCTCAGTTTCCAACCTCCTGTTTCTCGCCCTCTGTTTCCAGACTCCTGTTTCTCCCCCTCTGTTTCCAGCATCCTGTTTCTGCCCCTCTGTCTCCAGACTCCTGTTTCTCACCCTCTGTTTCCAGACTCCTGTTTCCCCACCTCTGTTTCCAGACTCCTGTTTCTGCCCCTCTGTTTACAGACTTCTGTTTCTCCCCCTCTGTTTCCAGACTCCTGTTTCTCCCCCTCTGTTTCCAGACTCCTGTTTCTCCCCCTCTGTTTCCAGACTCCTGTTTCTCCCCCTCTGTTTCCAGACTCCTGTTTCTGCCCCTCTGTTTCCAGACTCCTGATTCTGCCCCACTGTTTCCAGACTCCTGTTTCTCACCCTCTGTTTCCAGACTCCTGTTTCTCCCCCTCTGTTTCCAGACTCCTGTTTCTCCCCCTCTGCTTCCAGACTCCTGATTCTCACCCTCTGTTTCCAGACTCCTGTTTCTCCCCCTCTGTTTCCAGACCCCTGTTTCTCCCACTCTGTTTCCAGACTCCTGTTTCTGCCCCTCTGTTTCCAGGCTCCTGTTTCTGCCCCTCTGTTTCCAGACTCCAGTTTCTGCCCCTCTGTTTCCAGCCTCCTGTTTCTTCCCCTCTGTTTCCAGAATCCTGTTTCTCCCCCACTGTTTCCAGCCTCCTGTTTCTGCCCCTCAGTTTCCAACCTCCTGTTTCTCGCCCTCTGTTTCCAGACTCCTGTTTCTCCCCCTCTGTTTCCAGCCTCCTGTTTCTGCCCCTCTGTTTCCAGACTCCTGTTACTGCCCCTCTGTTTCCAGACTCCTGTATCTGCCCCTCTGTTTCCAGACTCCTGTTTCTCCCCCTCTGTTTCCAGACTCCTGTTTCTGCCCCTCTTTTTCCAGACTGCTGTTTCTGCCTCTCTGTTTCCAGACTCCTGTTTCTCCCCCTCTGTTTCCAGACTCCTGTTTCTGCCCCTCTGTTTCCAGGCTCCTGTTTCTGCCCCTCTGTTTCCAGACTCCTGTTTCTGCCCCTCTGTTTCCAGCCTCCTGTTTCTCCCCCTCTGTTTCCAGACTCCTGTTTCTCCCCCTCTGTTTCCAGCCTCCTGTTTCTGCCCCTCAGTTTCCAACCTCCTGTTTCTCGCCCTCTGTTTCCAGACTCCTGTTTCTCCCCCTCTGTTTCCAGCCTCCTGTTTCTGCCCCTCTGTTTCCAGACTCCTGTTTCTCACCCTCTGTTTCCAGACTCCTGTTTCTCCCCCTCTGTTTCCAGACTCCTGTTTCTGCCCCTCTGTTTCCAGACTCCTGTTTCTCCCCCTCTTTTTCCAGACTCCTGTTTCTCCCCCTCTGTTTCCAGACTCCTGTTTCTGCCCCTCTGTTTCCAGACTCCTGTTTCTCACCCTCTGTTTCCAGACTCCTGTTTCTCCCCCTCTGCTTCCAGACTCCTGATTCTCACCCTCTGTTTCCAGACTCCTGTTTCTCCCCCTCTGTTTCCAGACCCCTGTTTCTCCCCCTCTGTTTCCAGACTCCTGTTTCTGCCCCTCTGTTTCCAGGCTCCAGTTTCTGCCCCTCTGTTTCCAGACTCCTGTTTCTGCCCCTCTGTTTCCAGCCTCCTGTTTCTCCCCCTCTGTTTCCAGACTCCTGTTTCTCCCCCTCTGTTTCCAGCCTCCTGTTTCTGCCCCTCAGTTTCCAACCTCCTGTTTCTCGCCCCTCTGTTTCCAGACTCCTGTTTCTCCCCCTCTGTTTCCAGCCTCCTGTTTCTGCCCCTCTGCTTCCAGACTCCTGTTTCTGCCCCTCTGTTTCCAGACTCCTGTTTCTGCCCCTCTGTTTCCAGACTCCTGTTTCTCCCCCTCTGTTTCCAGACTCCTGTTTCTGCCCCTCTGTTTCCAGACTGCTGTTTCTGCATCTCTGTTTCCAGACTCCTGTTTCTCCCCCTCTGTTTCCAGACTCCTGTTTCTGCCCCTCTGTTTGCAGGCTCCTGCTCTGCCCCTCTGTTTCCAGACTCCTGTTTCTGCCCCTCTGTTTCCAGCCTCCTGTTTCTCCCCCTCTGTTTCCAGACTCCTGTTTCTCCCCCTCTGTTTCCAGCCTCCTGTTTCTGCCCCTCAGTGTCCAAACTCCTGTTTCTCGCCCTCTGTTTCCAGACTCCTGTTTCTCCCTCTCTGTTTCCAGACTCCTGTTTCTGCCCCTCTGTTTCCAGACTGCTGTTTCTGCCTCTCTGTTTCCAGACTCCTGTTTCTCCCCCTCTGTTTCCAGACTCCTGTTTCTGCCCCTCTGTTTCCAGTCTCCTGTTTCTGCCCCTCTGTTTCCAGACTTCTGTTTCTCCCCCTCTGTTTCCAGACTCCTGTTTCTCCCCCTCTGTTTCCAGACTCCTGTTTCTCCCCCTCTGTTTCCAGCCTCCTGTTTCTGCCCCTCAGTGTCCAAACTCCTGTTTCTCGCCCTCTGTTTCCAGACTCCTGTTTCTCCCTCTCTGTTTCCAGACTCCTGTTTCTGCCCCTCTGTTTCCAGACTGCTGTTTCTGCCTCTCTGTTTCCAGACTCCTGTTTCTCCCCCTCTGTTTCCAGACTCCTGTTTCTGCCCCTCTGTTTCCAGTCTCCTGTTTCTGCCCCTCTGTTTCCAGACTTCTGTTTCTCCCCCTCTGTTTCCAGACTCCTGTTTCTCCCCCTCTGTTTCCAGACTCCTGTTTCTCCCCCTCTGTTTCCAGACTCCTGTTTCTGCCCCTCTGTTTCCAGCCTCCTGATTCTGCCCCTCTGTTTCCAGACTCCTGTTTCTCACCCTCTGTTTCCAGACCCCTGTTTCTCCCCCTCTGTTTCCAGACTCCTGTTTCTCCCCCTCTGCTTCCAGACTCCTCATTCTCACCCTCTGTTTCCAGACTCCTGTTTCTCCCCCTCTGTTTCCAGACTCCAGTTTCACCCCCTCTGTTTCCAGACTACTGTTTCTGCCCCTCTGTTTCCAGGCTCCTGTTTCTGCCCCTCTGTTTCCAGACTACTGTTTCTGCCCCTCTGTTTCCAGACTCCTGTTTCTCCCCCTCTGCTTCCAGACTCCTCATTCTCACCCTCTGTTTCCAGGCTCCTGTTTCTCCCCCTTTTCCAGACTCCTGTTTCTCCCCCTCTCTTTCCAGACTCCTGTTTCTGCCCCTCTGTTTCCAGACTTGTGTTTCTCCCCCTCAGTTTCCAACCTCCTGTTTCTCGCCCTCTGTTCCAGACTCCTGTTCTCCCCTCTGTTTCCAGCATCCTGTTTCTGCCCCTCTGTCTCCAGACTCCTGTTCTCACCCTCTGTTTCCAGACTTCCTGTTTCCCCACCTCTGTTTCCAGACTCCTGTTTCTGCCCCTCTGTTTACAGACTTCTGTTTCTCCCCCTCTGTTTCCAGACTCCTGTTTCTCCCCCTCTGTTTCCAGACTCCTGTTTCTCCCCCTCTGTTTCCAGACTCCTGTTTCTCCCCCTCTGTTTCCAGACTCCTGTTCTGCCCCTCTGTTTCCAGACTCCTGATTCTGCCCCACTGTTTCCAGACTCCTGTTTCTCACCCTCTGTTTCCAGACTCCTGTTTCTCCCCTCTGTTTCCAGACTCCTGTTTCTCCCCCTCTGCTTCCAGACTCCTGATTCTCACCCTCTGTTTCCAGACTCCTGTTTCTCCCCCTCTGTTTCCAGACCCCTGTTTCTCCCACTCTGTTTCCAGACTCCTGTTTCTGCCCCTCTGTTTCCAGGCTCCTGTTTCTGCCCCTCTGTTTCCAGACTCCTGTTTCTGCCCCTCTGTTTCCAGCCTCCTGTTTCTCCCCCTCTGTTTCCAGAATCCTGTTTCTCCCCCACTGTTTCCAGCCTCCTGTTTCTGCCCCTCAGTTTCCAACCTCCTGTTTCTCGCCCTCTGTTTCCAGACTCATGTTTCTCCCCCTCTGTTTCCAGCCTCCTGTTTCTGCCCCTCTGTTTCCAGACTCTGTTACTGCCCCTCTGTTTCCAGACTCCTGTTTCTGCCCCTCTGTTTCCAGACTCCTGTTTCTCCCCCTCTGTTTCCAGACTCCTGTTTCTGCCCCTCTGTTTCCAGACTGCTGTTTCTGCCTCTCTGTTTCCAGACTCCTGTTTCTCCCCCTCTGTTTCCAGACTCCTGTTTCTGCCCCTCTGTTTCCAGGCTCCTGTTTCTGCCCCTCTGTTTCCAGACTCCTGTTTCTGCCCCTCTGTTTCCAGCCTCCTGTTTCTCCCCCTCTGTTTCCAGACTCCTGTTTCTCCCCTCTGTTTCCAGCCTCCTGTTTCTGCCCCTCAGTTTCCAACCTCCTGTTTCTCGCCCTCTGTTTCCAGACTCCTGTTTCTCCCCCTCTGTTTCCAGCCTCCTGTTTCTGCCCCTCTGTTTCCAGCCTCCTGTTTCTCACCCTCTGTTTCCAGACTCCTGTTTCTCCCCCTCTGTTTCCAGACTCCTGTTTCTGCCCCTCTGTTTCCAGACTCCTGTTTCTCCCCCTCTTTTTCCAGACTCCTGTTTCTCCCCCTCTGTTTCCAGACTCCTGTTTCCTGCCCCTCTGTTTCCAGACTCCTGTTTCTCACCCTTTGTTTCCAGACTCCTGTTTCTCCCCTCTGCTTCCAGACTCCTGATTCTCACCCTCTGTTTCCAGACTCCTGTTTCTCCCCCTCTGTTTCCAGACCCCTGTTTCTCCCCCTCTGTTTCCAGACCTCTGTTTCTGCCCCTCTGTTTCCAGGCTCCAGTTTCTGCCCCTCTGTTTCCAGACTCCTGTTTCTGCCCCTCTGTTTCCAGCCCCCTGTTTCTCCCCCTCTGTTTCCAGACTCCTGTTTCTCCCCCTCTGTTTCCAGCCTCCTGTTTCTGCCCCTCAGTTTCCAACCTCCTGTTTCTCGCCCCTCTGTTTCCAGACTCCTGTTTCTCCCCCTCTGTTTCCAGCCTCCTGTTTCTGCCCCTCTTCTTCCAGACTCCTGTTTCTGCCCCTCTGTTTCCAGACTCCTGTTTCTGCCCCTCTGTTTCCAGACTCCTGTTTCTCCCCTCTGTTTCCAGACTCCTGTTTCTGCCCCTCTGTTTGCAGGCTCCTGCTCTGCCCCTCTGTTTCCAGACTCCTGTTTCTGCCCCTCTGTTTCCAGCCTCCTGTTTCTCCCCCTCTGTTTCCAGACTCCTGTTTCTCCCCCTCTGTTTCCAGCCTCCTGTTTCTGCCCCTCAGTGTCCAAACTCCTGTTTCTCGCCCTCTGTTTCCAGACTCCTGTTTCTCCCTCTCTGTTTCCAGACTCCTGTTTCTGCCCCTCTGTTTCCAGACTGCTGTTTCTGCCTCTCTGTTTCCAGACTCCTGTTTCTCCCCCTCTGTTTCCAGACTCCTGTTTCTGCCACCTCTGTTTCCAGTCTCCTGTTCTGCCCCTCTGTTTCCAGACTCCTGTTTCTGCCCCTCTGTTTCCAGACTCTGTTTCTCACCCTCTGTTTCCAGACTCCTGTTTCTCCACCTCTGTTTCCAGACTCCTGTTTCTGCCCCTCTGTTTCAGACTTCTGTTTCTCCCCCTCTGTTTCCAGACTCCTGTTTCTCCACCTCTGTTTCCAGACTTCCTGTTCTCCCACCTCTGTTCCAGACTCCTGTTTTCTCCCCCTCTGTTCCAGACTCCTGTTCTGCCCCTCTGTTTCCAGACTCCTGATTCTGCCCCTCTGTTTCCAGGCTCCTGTTTCTCACCCTCTGTTTCCAGACTCCTGTTTCTCCCCCTCTGTTTCCAGACTCCCGTTTCTCCCCCTCTGCTTCCAGACTCCTGATTCTCACCCTCTGTTTCCAGACTCCTGTTTCTCCCCCTCTCTTTCCAGACCCCTGTTTCTCCCCCTCTGTTTCCAGACTCCTGTTTCTGCCCTCTGTTTCCAGGCTCTTGTTTCTGCCCTCTGTTTCCAGACTCCTGTTTCTGCCCCTCTGTTTCCAGCCTCCTGTTTCTCCCCCTCTGTTTCCAGACTCCTGTTTCTCCCCCTCTGTTTCCAGCCTCCTGTTTCTGCCCCTCCAGTTTCCAACCTCCTGTTTCTCGCCCTCTGTTTCCAGACGCCTGTTTCTCCCCCTCTGTTTCCAGCCTCCTGTTTCTGCCACTCTGTTTCCAGACTCCTGTTTCTGCCCCTCTGTTTCCAGACTCCTGTTTCTGCCCCTCTGTTTCCAGACTCCTGTTTCTCCCCCTCTGTTTCCAGACTCCTGTTTCTGCCCCTCTGTTTCCAGACTGCTGTTTCTGCCTCTCTGTTTCCAGACACCTGTTTCTCCCCCTCTGTTTCCAGGCTCCTGTTTCTGCCCCTCTGTTTCCAGACTCCTGTTTCTGCCCCTCTGTTTCCAGCCTCCTGATTCTCCCCCTCTGTTTCCAGACTCCTGTTTCTCCCCCCTCTGTTTCCAGCCTCCTGTTCTGCCCCCTCAGTTTCCAACCTCCTGTTTCTCGCCGTCTGTTTCCAGACTCCTGTTTCTCCCCCTCTGTTTCCAGCCTCTGTTTCTCCACCTCTGTTTCCAGACTCCTGTTTCTGCCCCTCTGTTTCCAGACTTCTGTTTCTCCCCCTCTGTTTCCAGACTCCTGTTTCTCCCCCTCTGTTTCCAGTCTCCTGTTTCTCCCCCTCTGTTTGCAGAGTCGTGTTTCTGCCCCTCTGTTTCCAGACTCCTGTTTCTCACCGTCTGTTTCCAGACTCCTGTTCCTCCCCCTCTGTTTCCAGACTCCTGTTTCTCCCCCTCTGTTTCCAGCCTCCTGTTTCTCCCCCTCTTTTTCCAGCCTCCTGTTTCTTCCCCTCTGTTTCCAGACTCCTGTTTCTGCCCCTCTGTTTCCAGCCTCCTGATTCTGACCCTCTGTTTCCAGACTCCTGTTTCTCACCCTCTGTTTCCAGACTCCTGTTTCTCTCCCTCTGATTCCAGACTCCTGTTTCTCCCCCTCTGCTTCCAGACTCCTGATTCTCACCCTCTGTTTCCAGACTCCTGTTTCTCCCCCTCTGTTTCCAGACTCCTGTTTCTCCCCCTCTGTTTCCAGACTCCTGTTTCTGCCCCTCTGTTTCCAGACGTCTGATTCTCCCCCTCTGTTTCCAGACTCCTGTTTCTGCCCCTCTGTTTCCAGACTTCTGTTTCTCCCCCTCTGTTTCCAGACTCCTGTTTCTCCCCCTCTGTTTCCAGACTCCTGTTTCTCCCCCTCTGTTTCCAGACTCCTGTTTCTGCCCCTCTGTTTCCAGCCTCCTGATTCTGCCCCTCTGTTTCCAGACTCCTGTTTCTCACCCTCTGTTTCCAGACCCCTGTTTCTCCCCCTCTGTTTCCAGACTCCTGTTTCTCCCCCTCTGCTTCCAGACTCCTCATTCTCACCCTCTGTTTCCAGACTCCTGTTTCTCCCCCTCTGTTTCCAGACTCCAGTTTCACCCCCTCTGTTTCCAGACTACTGTTTCTGCCCCTCTGTTTCCAGGCTCCTGTTTCTGCCCCTCTGTTTCCAGACTACTGTTTCTGCCCCTCTGTTTCCAGACTCCTGTTTCTCCCCCTCTGCTTCCAGACTCCTCATTCTCACCCTCTGTTCCAGACTCCTGTTTCTCCCCCTCTGTTCCAGACTCCTGTTTCTCCCCTCTCTTTCCAGACTCCTGTTTCTGCCCCTCTGTTTCCAGACTTGTGTTTCTCCCCCTCAGTTTCCAACCTCCTGTTTCTCGCCCTCTGTTTCCAGACTCCTGTTTCTCCCCCTCTGTTTCCAGCATCCTGTTTCTGCCCCTCTGTCTCCAGACTCCTGTTTCTCACCCTCTGTTTCCAGACTCCTGTTTCCCCACCTCTGTTTCCAGACTCCTGTTTCTGCCCCTCTCTGTTTACAGACTTCTGTTTCTCCCCCTCTGTTTCCAGACTCCTGTTTCTCTCCCCTCTGTTTCCAGACTCCTGTTTCTCCCCCTCTGTTTCCAGACTCCTGTTTCTCCCCCTCTGTTTCCAGACTCCTGTTTCTGCCCCTCTGTTTCCAGACTCCTGATTCTGCCCCACTGTTTCCAGACTCCTGTTTCTCACCCTCTGTTTCCAGACTCCTGTTTCTCCCCCTCTGTTTCCAGACTCCTGTTTCTCCCCCTCTGCTTCCAGACTCCTGATTCTCACCCTCTGTTTCCAGACTCCTGTTTCTCCCCCTCTGTTTCCAGACCCCTGTTTCTCCCACTCTGTTTCCAGACTCCTGTTTCTGCCCCTCTGTTTCC
Source organism: Carcharhinus amblyrhynchos (assembly GCF_965287045.1). Classification (NCBI taxonomy): domain Eukaryota; kingdom Metazoa; phylum Chordata; class Chondrichthyes; order Carcharhiniformes; family Carcharhinidae; genus Carcharhinus; species Carcharhinus amblyrhynchos. Next base: position 187,819 of record NW_027649874.1, read on the forward strand.
AGGCTCCTGTTTCTGCCCCTCTGTTTCCAGACTCCTGTTTCTGCCCCTCTGTTTCCAGCCTCCTGTTTCTCCCCCTCTGTTTCCAGAATCCTGTTTCTCCGCCACTGTTTCCAGCCTCCTGTTTCTGCCCCTCAGTTTCACCTCCTGTTTCTCGCCCTCTGTTTCCAGACTCCTGTTTCTCCCCCTCTGTTTCCAGCCTCCTGTTTCTGCCCCTCTGTTTCCAGACTCCTGTTACTGCCCCTCTGTTTCCAGACTCCTGTATCTGCCCCTCTGTTTCCAGACTCCTGTTTCTCCCCCTCTGTTTCCAGACTCCTGTTTCTGCCCCTCTGTTTCCAGACTGCTGTTTCTGCCTCTCTGTTTCCAGACTCCTGTTTCTCCCCCTCTGTTTCCAGACTCCTGTTTCTGCCCCTCTGTTTCCAGGCTCCTGTTTCTGCCCCTCTGTTTCCAGACTCCTGTTTCTGCCCCTCTGTTTCCAGCCTCCTGTTTCTCCCCCTCTGTTTCCAGACTCCTGTTCTCCCCCTCTGTTTCCAGCCTCCTGTTCTGCCCCTCAGTTTCCAACCTCCTGTTTCTCGCCCTCTGTTTCCAGACTCCTGTTTCTCCCCCTCTGTTTCCAGCCTCCTGTTTCTGCCCCTCTGTTTCCAGACTCCTGTTTCTCACCCTCTGTTTCCAGACTCCTGTTTCTCCCCCTCTGTTCCAGACTCCTGTTTCTGCCCCTCTGTTCCAGACTCCTGTTCTCCCCCCTCTTTTTCCAGACTCCTGTTTCTCCCCCTCTGTTTCCAGACTCCTGTTTCTGCCCCTCTGTTTCCAGACTCCTGTTTCTCACCCTCTGTTTCCAGACTCCTGTTTCTCCCCCTCTGCTTCCAGACTCCTGATTCTCACCCTCTGTTTCCCAGACTCCTGTTTCTCCCCCTCTGTTTCCAGACCCCTGTTTCTCCCCCTCTGTTTCCAGACTCCTGTTTCTGCCCCTCTGTTTCCAGGCTCCAGTTCTGCCCCTCTGTTTCCCAGACTCCTGTTTCTGCCCCTCTGTTTCCAGCCCCCTGTTTCTCCCCCTCTGTTTCCAGACTCCTGTTTCTCCCCCTCTGTTTCCAGCCTCCTGTTTCTGCCCCCTCAGTTTCCAACCTCCTGTTTCTCGCCCCTCTGTTTCCAGACTCCTGTTTCTCCCCCTCTGTTTCCAGCCTCCTGTTTCTGCCCCTCTGCTTCCAGCCCTTCTCCTGCCCTCTGTTTCCAGACTCCTGTTCTGCCCCTCTGTTTCCAGACTCCTGTTTCTCCCCCTCTGTTTCCAGACTCCTGTTTCTGCCCCTCTGTTTCCAGACTGCTGTTTTCTGCCTCTCTGTTTCCAGACTCCTGTTTCTCCCCCTCTGTTTCCAGACTCCTGTTTCTGCCCCTCTGTTTGCAGGCTCCTGCTCTGCCCCTCTGTTTCCAGACTCCTGTTTCTGCCCCTCTGTTTCCAGACTCCTGTTTCTCACCCTCTGTTTCCAGACTCCTGTTTCTCCCCCTCTGTTTCCAGACTCCTGTTTCTGCCCCTCTGTTTCCAGACTCCTGTTTCTCCCCTCTTTTTCCAGACTCCTGTTTCTCCCCCTCTGTTTCCAGACTCCTGTTTCTGCCCCTCTGTTTCCAGACTCCTGTTTCTCACCCTCTGTTTCCAGACTCCTGTTTCTCCCCCTCTGCTTCCAGACTCCTGATTCTCACCCTCTGTTTCCAGACTCCTGTTTCTCCCCCTCTGTTTCCAGACCCCTGTTTCTCCCCCTCTGTTTCCAGACTCCTGTTTCTGCCCCTCTGTTTCCCAGGCTCCAGTTTCTGCCCCTCTGTTTCCAGACTCCTGTTTCTGCCCCTCTGTTTCCAGCCCCCCTGTTTCTCCCCCTCTGTTTCCAGACTCCTGTTTCTCCCCCTCTGTTTCCAGCCTCCTGTTTCTGCCCCTCAGTTCCAACCTCCTGTTTCTCGCCCCTCTGTTTCCAGACTCCTGTTTCTCCCCCTCTGTTTCCAGCCTCCTGTTTCTGCCCCTCTGCTTCCAGACTCCTGTTTCTGCCCCTCTGTTTCCAGACTCCTGTTTCTGCCCCTCTGTTTCCAGACTCCTGTTTCTCCCCCTCTGTTTCCAGACTCCTGTTTCTGCCCCTCTGTTTCCAGACTGCTGTTTCTGCCTCTCTGTTTCCAGACTCCTGTTTCTCCCCCTCTGTTTCCAGACTCCTGTTTCTGCCCCTCTGTTGCAGGCTCCTGCTCTGCCCCTCTGTTTCCAGACTCCTGTTTCTGCCCCTCTGTTTCCAGCCTCCTGTTTCTCCCCCTCTGTTTCCAGACTCCTGTTTCTCCCCCTCTGTTTCCAGCCTCCTGTTTCTGCCCCTCAGTTTCCAAACTCCTGTTTCTCGCCCTCTGTTTCCAGACTCCTGTTTCTCCCCCTCTGTTTCCAGCCTCCTGTTTCTGCCCCTCTGATTCCAGACTCCTGTTTCTCACCCTCTGTTTCCAGACTCCTGTTTCACCACCTCTGTTTCCAGACTCCTGTTTCTGCCCCTCTGTTTCCAGACTTCTGTTTCTCCCCCTCTGTTTCCAGACTCCTGTTTCTCCCCCTCTGTTTCCAGACTCCTATTTCTCCACCTCTGTTTCCAGACTCCTGTTTCACCCCTCTGTTTCCAGACTCCTGTTTCTGCCCCTCTGTTTCCAGACTCCTGATTCTGCCCCTCTGTTTCCAGACTCCTGTTTCTCACCCTCTGTTTCCAGACTCCTGTTTCTCCCCCTCTGTTTCCAGACTCCTGTTTCTCCCCCTGTGCTTCCAGACTCCTGATTCTCACCCTCTGTTTCCAGACTCCTGTTTCTCCCCCTCTGTTTCCAGACCCCTGTTTCTCCCCCTCTGTTTCCAGACTCCTGTTTCTGCCCCTCTGTTTCCAGGCTCCTGTTTCTGCCCCTCTGTTTCCAGACTCCTGTTTCTGCCCCTCTGTTTCCAGCCTCCTGTTTCTCCCCCTCTGTTTCCAGACTCCTGTTTCTCCCCCTCTGTTTCCAGCCTCCTGTTTCTGCCCCTCAGTTTCCAACCTCCTGTTTCTCGCCCTCTGTTTCCAGACTCCTGTTTCTCCCCCTCTGTTTCCAGCCTCCTGTTTCTGCCACTCTGTTTCCAGACTCCTGTTTCTGCCCCTCTGTTTCCAGACTCCTGTTTCTGCCCCTCTGTTTCCAGACTCCTGTTTCTCCCCCTCTGTTTCCAGACTCCTGTTTCTGCCCCTCTGTTTCCAGACTGCTGTTTCTGCCTCTCTGTTTCCAGACACCTGTTTCTCCCCCTCTGTTTCCAGGCTCCTGTTTCTGCCCCTCTGTTTCCAGACTCCTGTTTCTCACCCTCTGTTTCCAGACTCCTGTTTCTCTCCCCTCTGTTTCCAGACTCCTGTTTCTCCCCCTCTGCTTCCAGACTCCTGATTCTCACCCTCTGTTTCCAGACTCCTGTTTCTCCCCCTCTGTTTCCAGACTCCTGTTTCTCCCCCTCTGTTTCCAGACTCCTGTTTCTGCCCCTCTGTTTCAAGCCTCCTGATTCTGCCCCTCTGTTTCCAGACTCCTGTTTCTCACCCTCTGTTTCCAGACCCCTGTTTCTCCCCCCTCTGTTCCAGACTCCTGTTTCTCACCCGACTGCCTTCCAGACTTCCTCATTTCTCACCCTCTCTGTTTCCAGACTCCTGTTTCTCCCCCTCTGGTTCCAGACTCCAGTTTCACCCCCTCTGTTTCCAGACTACTGTTTCTGCCCCTCTGTTTCCAGGCTCCTGTTTCTGCCCCTCTGTTTCCAGACTACTGTTTCTGCCCCTCTGTTTCCAGGCTCCTGTTTCTGCCCCTCTGTTTCCAGACTACTGTTTCTGCCCCTCTGTTTCCAGACTCCTGTTTCTCCCCCTCTGTTTCCAGCCTCCTGTTTCTGCCCCTCTGTTTCCAGACTCCTGTTTCTGCCCCTCTGTTTCCACACTCCTGTTTCTCCCCCTCTGTTTCCAGACTCCTGTTTCTCCCCCTCTTTTTCCAGACTCCTGTTTCTCCCCTTCTGTTTCCAGACTCCTGATTCTGCCCCTCTGTATCCAGCCTCCTGTTTCTCCCCCTCTGTTTCCAGACTCCTGTTTCTCCCCCTCTGTTTCCAGACTCCTGTTTCTGCCCCTCTGTTTCCAGACTTCTGTTTCTCCCCCTCTGTTTCCAGACTCCTGTTTCTCCCCCTCAGTTTCCAGACTCCTGTTTCTCCCCCTCTGTTTCCAGACTCCTGATTCTGCCCCTCTGTTTCCAGACTCCTGATTCTGCCCCTCTTTTTCCAGACTCCTGTTTCTCACCCTCTGTTTCCAGACTCCTGTTTCTCCCCCACTGTTTCCAGACTCCTGTTTCTTCCCCTCTGCTTCCAGACTCCTGATTCTCTCCCTCTGTTTCCAGACTCCTGTTTCTCCCCCTCTGTTTCCAGACCCCTGTTTCTCCCCCTCTGTTTCCAGACTCCTGTTTCTCCCCCTCTGCTTCCAGACTCCTCATTCTCAACCTCTGTTTCCAGACTCCTGTTTCTCCCCCTCTGTTTCCAGACTCCTGTTTCTCCCCCTCTTTTTCCAGACTCCTGTTTCTGCCCCTCTGTTTCCAGACTTGTGTTTCTCCCCCTCAGTTTCCAACCTCCTGTTTCTCGCCCTCTGTTTCCAGACTCCTGTTTCTCCCCCTCTGTTTCCAGCCTCCTGTTTCTGCCCCTCTGTCTCCAGACTCCTGTTTCTCACCCTCTGTTTCCAGACTCCTGTTTCCCCACCTCTGTTTCCAGACTCCTGTTTCTGCCCCTCTGTTTCCAGACTTCTGTTTCTCCCCTCTGTTTCCAGACTCCTGTTTCTCCCCCTCTGTTTCCAGACTCCTGTTTCTCCCCCTCTGTTTCCAGACTCCTGTTTCTCCCCCTCTGTTTCCAGACTCCTGTTTCTGCCCCTCTGTTTCCAGACTCCTGATTCTGCCCCTCTGTTTCCAGACTCCTGTTTCTCCACCTCTGTTTCCAGACTCCTGTTTCTCCCCCTCTGCTTCCAGACTCCTGATTCTCACCCTCTGTTTCCAGACTCCTGTTTCTCCCCCTCTGTTTCCCGACCCCTGTTTCTCCCACTCTGTTTCCAGACTCCTGTTTCTGCCCCTCTGTTTCCAGGCTCCTGTTTCTGCCCCTCTGTTTCCAGACTCCTGTTTCTGCCCCTCTGTTTCCAGCCTCCTGTTTCTCCCCCTCTGTTTCCAGACTCCTGTTTCTCCCCCACTGTTTCCAGCCTCCTGTTTCTGCCCCTCAGTTTCCAACCTCCTGTTTCTCACCCTCTGTTTCCAGACTCCTGTTTCTCCCCCTCTGTTTCCAGCCTCCTGTTTCTGCCCCTGTGTTTCGAGACTCCTGTTACTGCCCCTCTGTTTCCAGACTCCTGTATCTGCCCCTCTGTTTCCAGACTCCTGTTTCTGCCTCTCTGTTTCCAGACTCCTGTTTCTCCCCCTCTGTTTCCAGACTCCTGTTTCTGCCCCTCTGTTTCCAGGCTCCTGTTTCTGCCCCTCTGTTTCCAGACTCCTGTTTCTGCCCCTCTGTTTCCAGCCTCCTGTTTCTCCCCCTCTGTTTCCAGACTCCTGTTTCTCCCCCTCTGTTTCCAGCCTCCTGTTTCTGCCCCTCAGATTCCAACCTCCTGTTTCTCGCCCTCTGTTTCCAGACTCCTGTTTCTCCCCCTCTGTTTCCAGCCTCCTGTTTCTGCCCCTCTGTTTCCAGACTCCTGTTTCTCACCCTCTGTTTCCAGACTCCTGTTTCTCCCCCTCTGTTTCCAGACTCCTGTTTCTGCCCCTCTGTTTCCAGACTCCTGTTTCTCCCCCTCTGTTTCCAGACTCCTGTTTCTCCCCCTCTTTTTCCAGACTCCTGTTTCTCCCCCTCTGTTTCCAGACTCCTGTTTCTGCCCCTCTGTTTCCAGACGCCTGTTTATCACCCTCTGTTTCCAGACTCCTGTTTCTCCCCCTCTGCTTCCAGACTCCTGATTCTCACCCTCTGTTTCCAGACTCCTGTTTCTCCCCCTCTTTTTCCAGACCCCTGTTTCTCCCCCTCTGTTTCCAGACTCCTGTTTCTGCCCCTCTGTTTCCAGGCTCCAGTTTCTGCCCCTCTGTTTCCAGACTCCTGTTTCTGCCCCTCTGTTTCCAGCCCCCTGTTTCTCCCCCTCTGTTTCCAGACTCCTGTTTCTCCCCCTCTGTTTCCAGCCTCCTGTTTCTGCCCCTCAGTTTCCAACCTCCTGTTTCTCGCCCCTCTGTTTCCAGACTCCTGTTTCTGCCCCTCTGTTTGCAGGCTCCTGCTCTGCCCCTCTGTTTCCAGACTCCTGTTTCTGCCCCTCTGTTTCCAGCCTCCTGTTTCTCCCCCTCTGTTTCCAGACTCCTGTTTCTCCCCCTCTGTTTCCAGCCTCCTGTTTCTGCCCCTCAGTTTCCAAACTCCTGTTTCTCGCCCTCTGTTTCCAGACTCCTGTTTCTCCCCCTCTGTTTCCAGCCTCCTGTTTCTGCCCCTCTGATTCCAGACTCCTGTTTCTCACCCTCTGTTTCCAGACTCCTGTTTCACCACCTCTGTTTCCAGACTCCTGTTTCTGCCCTCTGTTTCCAGACTTCTGTTTCTCCCCCTCTGTTTCCAGACTCCTGTTTCTCCCCCTCTGTTTCCAGACTCCTATTTCTCCACCTCTGTTTCCAGACTCCTGTTTCACCCCCTCTGTTTCCAGACTCCTGTTTCTGCCCCTCTGTTTCCAGACTCCTGATTCTGCCCCTCTGTTTCCAGACTCCTGTTTCTCACCCTCTGTTTCCAGACTCCTGTTTCTCCCCCTCTGTTTCCAGACTCCTGTTTCTCCCCCTCTGCTTCCAGACTCCTGATTCTCACCCTCTGTTTCCAGACTCCTGTTTCTCCCCCTCTGTTTCCAGACCCCTGTTTCTCCCCCTCTGTTTCCAGACTCCTGTTTCTGCCCCTCTGTTTCCAGGCTCCTGTTTCTGCCCCTCTGTTTCCAGACTCCTGTTTCTGCCCCTCTGTTTCCAGCCTCCTGTTTCTCCCCCTCTGTTTCCAGACTCCTGTTTCTCCCCCTCTGTTTCCAGCCTCCTGTTTCTGCCCCTCAGTTTCCAACCTCCTGTTTCTCGCCCTCTGTTTCCAGACTCCTGTTTCTCCCCCTCTGTTTCCAGCCTCCTGTTTCTGCCACTCTGTTTCCAGACTCCTGTTTCTGCCCCTCTGTTTCCAGACTCCTGTTTCTGCCCCTCTGTTTCCAGCCTCCTGTTTCTCCCCCTCTGTTTCCAGACTCCTGTTTCTCCCCCTCTGTTTCCAGCCTCCTGTTTCTGCCCCTCAGTTTCCAACCTCCTGTTTCTCGCCCTCTGTTTCCAGACTCCTGTTTCTCACCCTCTGTTTCCAGACCCCTGTTTCTCCCCCTCTGTTTCCAGACTCCTGTTTCTCCCCGACTGCTTCCAGACTCCTCATTCTCACCCTCTGTTTCCAGACTCCTGTTTCTCCCCCTCTGGTTCCAGACTCCAGTTTCACCCCCTCTGTTTCCAGACTACTGTTTCTGCCCCTCTGTTTCCAGGCTCCTGTTTCTGCCCCTCTGTTTCCAGACTACTGTTTCTGCCCCTCTGTTTCCAGGCTCCTGTTTCTGCCCCTCTGTTTCCAGACTACTGTTTCTGCCCCTCTGTTTCCAGACTCCTGTTTCTCCCCCTCTGTTTCCAGCCTCCTGTTTCTGCCCCTCTGTTTCCAGACTCCTGTTTCTGCCCCTCTGTTTCCACACTCCTGTTTCTCCCCCTCTGTTTCCAGACTCCTGTTTCTCCCCCTCTTTTTCCAGACTCCTGTTTCTCCCCTTCTGTTTCCAGACTCCTGATTCTGCCCCTCTGTATCCAGCCTCCTGTTTCTCCCCCTCTGTTTCCAGACTCCTGTTTCTCCCCCTCTGTTTCCAGACTCCTGTTTCTGCCCCTCTGTTTCCAGACTTCTGTTTCTCCCCCTCTGTTTCCAGACTCCTGTTTCTCCCCCTCAGTTTCCAGACTCCTGTTTCTCCCCCTCTGTTTCCAGACTCCTGATTCTGCCCCTCTGTTTCCAGACTCCTGATTCTGCCCCTCTTTTTCCAGACTCCTGTTTCTCACCCTCTGTTTCCAGACTCCTGTTTCTCCCCCACTGTTTCCAGACTCCTGTTTCTTCCCCTCTGCTTCCAGACTCCTGATTCTCTCCCTCTGTTTCCAGACTCCTGTTTCTCCCCCTCTGTTTCCAGACCCCTGTTTCTCCCCCTCTGTTTCCAGACTCCTGTTTCTCCCCCTCTGCTTCCAGACTCCTCATTCTCAACCTCTGTTTCCAGACTCCTGTTTCTCCCCCTCTGTTTCCAGACTCCTGTTTCTCCCCCTCTTTTTCCAGACTCCTGTTTCTGCCCCTCTGTTTCCAGACTTGTGTTTCTCCCCCTCAGTTTCCAACCTCCTGTTTCTCGCCCTCTGTTTCCAGACTCCTGTTTCTCCCCCTCTGTTTCCAGCCTCCTGTTTCTGCCCCTCTGTCTCCAGACTCCTGTTTCTCACCCTCTGTTTCCAGACTCCTGTTTCCCCACCTCTGTTTCCAGACTCCTGTTTCTGCCCCTCTGTTTCCAGACTTCTGTTTCTCCCCTCTGTTTCCAGACTCCTGTTTCTCCCCCTCTGTTTCCAGACTCCTGTTTCTCCCCCTCTGTTTCCAGACTCCTGTTTCTCCCCCTCTGTTTCCAGACTCCTGTTTCTGCCCCTCTGTTTCCAGACTCCTGATTCTGCCCCTCTGTTTCCAGACTCCTGTTTCTCCCCCTCTGTTTCCAGACTCCTGTTTCTCCCCCTCTGCTTCCAGACTCCTGATTCTCACCCTCTGTTTCCAGACTCCTGTTTCTCCCCCTCTGTTTCCCGACCCCTGTTTCTCCCACTCTGTTTCCAGACTCCTGTTTCTGCCCCTCTGTATCCAGGCTCCTGTTTCTGCCCCTCTGTTTCCAGACTCCTGTTTCTGCCCCTCTGTTTCCAGCCTCCTGTTTCTCCCCCTCTGTTTCCAGACTCCTGTTTCTCCCCCACTGTTTCCAGCCTCCTGTTTCTGCCCCTCAGTTTCCAACCTCCTGTTTCTCACCCTCTGTTTCCAGACTCCTGTTTCTCCCCCTCTGTTTCCAGCCTCCTGTTTCTGCCCCTGTGTTTCGAGACTCCTGTTACTGCCCCTCTGTTTCCAGACTCCTGTATCTGCCCCTCTGTTTCCAGACTCCTGTTTCTGCCTCTCTGTTTCCAGACTCCTGTTTCTCCCCCTCTGTTTCCAGACTCCTGTTTCTGCCCCTCTGTTTCCAGGCTCCTGTTTCTGCCCCTCTGTTTCCAGACTCCTGTTTCTGCCCCTCTGTTTCCAGCCTCCTGTTTCTCCCCCTCTGTTTCCAGACTCCTGTTTCTCCCCCTCTGTTTCCAGCCTCCTGTTTCTGCCCCTCAGATTCCAACCTCCTGTTTCTCGCCCTCTGTTTCCAGACTCCTGTTTCTCCCCCTCTGTTTCCAGCCTCCTGTTTCTGCCCCTCTGTTTCCAGACTCCTGTTTCTCACCCTCTGTTTCCAGACTCCTGTTTCTCCCCCTCTGTTTCCAGACTCCTGTTTCTGCCCCTCTGTTTCCAGACTCCTGTTTCTCCCCCTCTGTTTCCAGACTCCTGTTTCTCCCCCTCTTTTTCCAGACTCCTGTTTCTCCCCCTCTGTTTCCAGACTCCTGTTTCTGCCCCTCTGTTTCCAGACTCCTGTTTCTCCCCCTCTGCTTCCAGACTCCTGATTCTCACCCTCTGTTTCCAGACTCCTGTTTCTCCCCCTCTTTTTCCAGACCCCTGTTTCTCCCCCTCTGTTTCCAGACTCCTGTTTCTGCCCCTCTGTTTCCAGGCTCCAGTTTCTGCCCCTCTGTTTCCAGACTCCTGTTTCTGCCCCTCTGTTTCCAGCCCCCTGTTTCTCCCCCTCTGTTTCCAGACTCCTGTTTCTCCCCCTCTGTTTCCAGCCTCCTGTTTCTGCCCCTCAGTTTCCAACCTCCTGTTTCTCGCCCCTCTGTTTCCAGACTCCTGTTTCTCCCCCTCTGTTTCCAGCCTCCTGTTTCTGCCCCTCTGCTTCCAGACTCCTGTTTCTGCCCCTCTGTTTCCAGACTCCTGTTTCTGCCCCTCTGTTTCCAGACTCCTGTTTCTCCCCCTCTGTTTCCAGACTCCTGTTTCTGCCCCTCTGTTTCCAGACTGCTGTTTCTGCCTCTCTGTTTCCAGACTCCTGTTTCTCCCCCTCTGTTTCCAGACTCCTGTTTCTGCCCCTCTGTTTGCAGGCTCCTGCTCTGCCCCTCTGTTTCCAGACTCCTGTTTCTGCCCCTCTGTATCCAGCCTCCTGTTTCTCCCCCTCTGTTTCCAGACTCCTGTTTCTCCCCCTCTGTTTCCAGCCTCCTGTTTCTGCCCCTCAGTTTCCAAACTCCTGTTTCTCGCCCTCTGTTTCCAGACTCCTGTATCTCCCCCTCTGTTTCCAGCCTCCTGTTTCTGCCCCTCTGTTTCCAGACTCCTGTTTCTCACCCTCTGTTTCCAGACTCCTGTTTCTCCACCTCTGTTTCCAGACTCCTGTTTCTGCCCCTCTGTTTCCAGACTTCTGTTTCTCCCCCTCTGTTTCCAGACTCCTGTTTCTCCCCCTCTGTTTCCAGACTCCTATTTCTCCACCTCTGTTTCCAGACTCCTGTTTCTCCCCCTCTGTTTCCAGACTCCTGTTTCTGCCCCTCTGTTTCCAGACTCCTGATTCTGCCCCTCTGTTTCCAGACTCCTGTTTCTCACCCTCTGTTTCCAGACTCCTGATTCTCCCCCTCTGTTTCCAGACTCCTGTTTCTCCCCCTCTGCTTCCAGACTCCTGATTCTCACCCTCTGTTTCCAGACTCCTGTTTCTCCCCCTCTGTTTCCAGGCCCCTGTTTCTCCCCCTCTGTTTCCAGACTCCTGTTTCTGCCCCTCTGTTTCCAGGCTCCTGTTTCTGCCCCTCTGTTTCCAGACTCCTGTTTCTGCCCCTCTGTTTCCAGCCTCCTGTTTCTCCCCCTCTGTTTCCAGACTCCTGTTTCTCCCCCTCTGTTTCCAGCCTCCTGTTTCTGCCCCTCAGTTTCCAACCTCCTGTTTCTCGCCCTCTGTTTCCAGACTCCTGTTTCTCCCCCTCTGTTTCCAGCCTCCTGTTTCTGCCACTCTGTTTCCAGACTCCTGTTTCTGCCCCTCTGTTTCCAGACTCCTGTTTCTGCCCCTCTGTTTCCAGACTCCTGTTTCTCCCCCTCTGTTTCCAGACTCCTGTTTCTGCCCCTCTGTTTCCAGACTGCTGTTTCTGCCTCTCTGTTTCCAGACACCTGTTTCTCCCCCTCTGTTTCCAGGCTCCTGTTTCTGCCCCTCTGTTTCCAGACTCCTGTTTCTCACCCTCTGTTTCCAGACTCCTGTTTCTCTCCCTCTGTTTCCAGACTCCTGTTTCTCTCCCTCTGTTTCCAGACTCCTGTTTCTCCCCCTCTGCTTCCAGCCTCCTGTTTCTCCCCCTCTGTTTCCAGACTCCTGTTTCTCACCCTCTGTTTCCAGACTCCTGTTTCTCCACCTCTGTTTCCAGACTCCTGTTTCTGCCCCTCTGTTTCCAGACTTCTGTTTCTCCCCCTCTGTTTCCAGACTCCTGTTTCTCCCCCTCTGTTTCCAGACTCCTATTTCTCCACCTCTGTTTCCAGACTCCTGTTTCTCCCCCTCTGTTTCCAGACTCCTGTTTCTGCCCCACTGTTTCCAGACTCCTGATTCTGCCCCTCTGTTTCCAGACTCCTGTTACTCACCCTCTGTTTCCAGACTCCTGTTTCTCCCCCTCTGTTTCCAGACTCCTGTTTCTCCCCCTCTGCTTCCAGACTCCTGATTCTCACCCTCTGTTTCCAGACTCCTGTTTCTCCCCCTCTGTTTCCAGACCCCTGTTTCTCCCCCTCTGTTTCCAGATTCCTGTTTCTGCCCCTCTGTTTCCAGGCTCCTGTTTCTGCCCCTCTGTTTCCAGACTCCTGTTTCTGCCCCTCTGTTTCCAGCCTCCTGTTTCTCCCCCTCTGTTTCCAGACTCCTGTTTCTCCCCCTCTGTTTCCAGCCTCCTGTTTCTGCCCCTCAGTTTCCAACCTCCTGTTTCTCGCCCTCTGTTTCCAGACTCCTGTTTCTCCCCCTCTGTTTCCAGCCTCCTGTTTCTGCCACTCTGTTTCCAGACTCCTGTTTCTGCCCCTCTGTTTCCAGACTCCTGTTTCTGCCCCTCTGTTTCCAGACTCCTGTTTCTCCCCCTCTGTTTCCAGACTCCTGTTTCTGCCCCTCTGTTTCCAGACTGCTGTTTCTGCCTCTCTGTTTCCAGACACCTGTTTCTCCCCCTCTGTTTCCAGGCTCCTGTTTCTGCCCCTCTGTTTCCAGACTCCTGTTTCTCACCCTCTGTTTCCAGACTCCTGTTTCTCTCCCTCTGTTTCCAGACTCCTGTTTCTCCCCCTCTGCTTCCAGACTCCTGATTCTCACCCTCTGTTTTCAGACTCCTGTTTCTCCCCCTCTGTTTCCAGACTCCTGTTTCTCCCCCTCTGTTTCCAGACTCCTGTTTCTGCCCCTCTGTTTCCAGACTCCTGTTTCTCCCCCTCTGTTTCCAGACTCCTGTTTCTCCCCCTCTGTTTCCAGACTCCTGTTTCTCCCCCTCTGTTTCCAGACTCCAGTTTCACCCCCTCTGTTTCCAGACTACTGTTTCTGCCCCTCTGTTTCCAGGCTCCTGTTTCTGCCCCTCTGTTTCCAGACTCCTGTTTCTCCCCCTCTGTTTCCAGACTCCTGTTTCTCCCCCTCTGTTTCCAGACTCCTGTTTCTCCCCCTCTGTTTCCAGACTCCAGTTTCACCCCCTCTGTTTCCAGACTACTGTTTCTGCCCCTCTGTTTCCAGGCTCCTGTTTCTGCCCCTCTGTTTCCAGACTACTGTTTCTGCCCCTCTGTTTCCAGACTCCTGTTTCTCCCCCTCTGTTTCCAGACTCCTGTTTCTCCCCCACTGCTTCCAGCCTCCTATTTCTGCCCCTCAGTTTCCAACCTCCTGTTTCTCGCCCTCTGTTTCCAGACTCCTGTTTCTCCCCCTCTGTTTCCAGCCTCCTGTTTCTGCCCCTCTGTTTCCAGACTCCTGTTTCTGCCCCTCTGTTTCCAGACTCCTGTTTCTCCCCCTCTGTTTCCAGACTCCTGTTTCTCCCCCTCTTTTTCCAGACTCCTGTTTCTCCCCTTCTGTTTCCAGACTCCTGATTCTACCCCTCTGTATCCAGCCTCCTGTTTCTCCCCCTCTGTTTCCAGACTCCTGTTTCTCCCCCTCTGTTTCCAGACTCCTGTTTCTGCCCCTCTGTTTCCAGACTTCTGTTTCTCCCCCTCTGTTTCCAGACTCCTGTTTCTCCCCCTCAGTTTCCAGACTCCTGATTCTCCCCCTCTGTTTCCAGACTCCTGATTCTGCCCCTCTGTTTCCAGACTCCTGATTCTGCCCCTCTTTTTCCAGACTCCTGTTTCTCACCCTCTGTTTCCAGACTCCTGTTTCTCCCCCACTGTTTCCAGACTCCTGTTTCTTCCCCTCTGCTTCCAGACTCCTGATTCTCTCCCTCTGTTTCCAGACTCCTGTTTCTCCCCCTCTGTTTCCAGACCCCTGTTTCTCCCCCTCTGTTTCCAGACTCCTGTTTCTGCCCCTCTGTTTCCAGAACGCTGTTTCTGCCTCTCTGTTTCCAGACACCTGTTTCTCCCCCTCTGTTTCCAGACTCCTGTTTCTGCCCCTCTGTTTCCAGACTACTGTTTCTGCCCCTCTGTTTCCAGACTACTGTTTCTGCCCCTCTGTTTCCAGCCTCCTGTTTCTCCCCCTCTGTTTCCAGACTCCTGTTTCTCCCCCTCTGTTTCCAGCCTCCTGTTTCTGCCCCTCAGTTTCCAACCTCCTGTTTCTCGCCGTCTGTTTCCAGACTCCTGTTTCTCCCCCTCTTTTTCCAGCCTCCTGTTTCTGCCCCTCTGTTTCCAGACTCCTGTTTCTCACCCTCTGTTTCCAGACTCCTGTTTCTCCACCTCTGTTTCCAGACTCCTGTTTCTGACCCTCTGTTTCCAGACTTCTGTTTCTCCCCCTCTGTTTCCAGACTCCTGTTTCTCCCCCTCTGTTTCCAGACTCCTGTTTCTCCCCCTCTGTTTCCAGACTCGTGTTTCTGCCCCTCTGTTTCCAGACTCCTGTTTCTCACCGTCTGTTTCCAGACTCCTGTCAATCCCCCTCTGTTTCCAGACTCCTGTTTCTCACCCAGAGTTTCCAGACTCCTGTTTCTCCCCCTCTGTTTCCAGCCTCCTGTTTCTCCCCCTCTTTTTCCAGCCTCCTGTTTCTTCCCCTCTGTTTCCAGACTCCTGTTTCTGCCCCTCTGTTTCCAGACTCCTGATGCTGCCCCTCTGTTTCCAGGCTCCTGTTTCTCACCCTCTGTTTCCAGACTCCTGTTTCTCTCCCTCTGTTTCCAGACTCCTGTTTCTCCCCCTCTGCTTCCAGACTCCTGATTCTCACCCTCTGTTTCCAGACTCCTGTTTCTCCCCCTCTGTTTCCAGATCCTGTTTCTCCCCCTCTGTTTCCAGTCTCCTGTTTCTGCCCCTCTGTTTCCAGACTCCTGTTTCTCCCCCTCTGTTTCCAGACTCCTGTTTCTGCCCCTCTGTTTCCAGCCTCCTGATTCTGCCCCTCTGTTTCCAGACTCCTGTTTCTCACCCTCTGTTTCCAGACTCCTGTTTCTCCCCCTCTGTTTCCAGACTCCTGTTTCTCCCCCTCTGCTTCCAGACTCCTCATTCTCACCCTCTGTTTCCAGACTCCTGTTTCTCCCCCTCTGTTTCCAGACTCCAGTTTCACCCCCTCTGTTTCCAGACTCCTGTTTCTGCCCCTCTGTTTCCAGGCTCCTGTTTCTGCCCCTCTGTTTCCAGACTCCTGTTTCTCACCCTCTGTTTCCAGACTCCTGTTTCTCCCCCTCTGTTTCCAGACTCCTGTTTCTGCCCCTCTGTTTCCAGACTCCTGTTTCTCCCCCTCTGTTTCCAGACTCCTGTTTCTCCCCCTCTTTTTCCAGACTCCTGTTTCTCCCCTTCTGTTTCCAGACTCCTGTTTCTGCCCCTCTGTTTCCAGACTCCTGTTTCTCACCCTCTGTTTCCAGACTCCTGTTTCTCCCCCTCTGCTTCCAGACTCCTGATTCTCACCCACTGTTTCCAGACTCCTGTTTCTCCCCCTCTGTTTCCAGACCCCTGTTTCTCCCCTTCTGTTTCCAGACTCCTGTTTCTGCCCCTCTGTTTCCAGGCTCCAGTTTCTGCCCCTCTGTTTCCAGACTCCTGTTTCTGCCCCTCTGTTTCCAGCCTCCTGTTTCTCCCCCTCTGTTTCCAGACTCCTGTTTCTCCCCCTCTGCTTCCAGCCTCCTGTTTCTGCCCCTCAGTTTCCAACCTCCTGTTTCTCGCCCTCTGTTTCCAGACTCCTGTTTCTCCCCCTCTGTTTCCAGCCTCCTGTTTCTGCCCCTCTGCTTCCAGACTCCTGTTTCTGCCCCTCTGTTTCCAGACTCCTGTTTCTGCCCCTCTGTTTCCAGTCTCCTGTTTCTCCCCCTCTGTTTCCAGACTCCTGTTTCTGCCCCTCTGTTTCCAGACTGCTGTTTCTGCCTCTCTGTTTCCAGACTCCTGTTTCTCCCCCTCTGTTTCCAGACTCCTGTTTCTGCCCCTATGTTTGCAGGCTCCTGCTCTGCCCCTCTGTTTCCAGACTCCTGTTTCTGCCCCTCTGTTTCCAGCCTCCTGTTCCTCCCCCTCTGTTTCCAGACTCCTGTTTCTCCCCCTCGGTTTCCAGCCTCCTGTTTCTGCCCCTCAGTTTCCAACCTCCTGTTTCTCGCCCTCTGTTTCCAGACTCCTGTTTCTCCCCCTCTGTTTCCAGCCTCCTGTTTCTGCCCCTCTGTTTCCAGACTCCTGTTTCTCACCCTCTGTTTCCAGACTCCTGTTTCTCCACCTCTGTTTCCAGACTCCTGTTTCTGCCCCTCTGTTTCCAGACTTCTGTTTCTCCCCCTCTGTTTCCAGACTCCTGTTTCTCCCCCTCTGTTTCCAGACTCCTATTTCTCCCCCTCTGTTTCCAGACTCCTGTTTCTCCCCCTCTGTTTCCAGACTCCTGTTTCTGCCCTCTGTTTCCAGACTCCTGATTCTGTCCCTCTGTTTCCAGACTCCTGTTTCTCACCCTCTGTTTCCAGACTCCTGTTTCTCCCCCTCAGTTTCCAGACTCCTGTTTCTCCCCCTCTGCTTCCAGACTCCTGATTCTCACCCTCTGTTTCCAGACTCCTGTTTCTCCCCCTCTGTTTCCAGACTCCTGTTTCTCCACCTCTGTTTCCAGACTCCTGTTTCTGCCCCTCTGTTTCCAGACCCCTGTTTCTCCCCCTCTGTTTCCAGACTCCTGTTTCTGCCCCTCTGTTTCCAGACTCCTGTTTCTGCCCCTCTGTTTCCAGACTCCTGTTTCTGCCCCTCTGTTTCCAGCCTCCTGTTTCTCCCCCTCTGTTTCCAGACTCCTGTTTCTCCCCCTCTGATTCCAGCCTCCTGTTTCTGCCCCTCAGTTTCCAACCTCCTGTTTCTCGCCCTCTGTTTCCAGACTCCTGTTTCTCCCCCTCTGTTTCCAGCCTCCTGTTTCTGCCACTCTGTTTCCAGACTCCTGTTTCTGCCCCTCTGTTTCCAGACTCCTGTTTCTGCCCCTCTGTTTCCAGACTCCTGTTTCTCCCCCTCTGTTTCCAGACTCCTGTTTCTGCCCCTCTGTTTCCAGACTGCTGTTTCTGCCTCTCTGTTTCCAGGCACCTGTTTCTCCCCCTCTGTTTCCAGACTCCTGTTTCTGCCCCTCTGTTTCCAGGCTCCTGTTTCTGCCCCTCTGTTTCCAGACTCCTGTTTCTGCACCTCAGTTTCCAGCCTCCTGTTTCTCCCCCTCTGTTTCCAGACTCCTGTTTCTCCCCCTCTGTTTCCAGCCTCCTGTTTCTGCCCCTCAGTTTCCAACCTCCTGTTTCTCGCCGTCTGTTTCCAGACTCCTGTTTCTCCCCCTCTGTTTCCAGCCTCCTGTTTCTCCACCTCTGTTTCCAGACTCCTGTTTCTGCCCCTCTGTTTCCAGACTTCTGTTTCTCGCCGTCTGTTTCCAGACTCCTGTTCCTCCCCCTCTGTTTCCAGACTCCTGTTTCTCACCCTGAGTTTCCAGACTCCTGTTTCTCCACCTCTGTTTCCAGCCTCCTGTTTCTCCCCCTCTTTTTCCAGCCTCCTGTTTCTTCCCCTCTGTTTCCAGACTCCTGTTTCTGCCCCTCTGTTTCCAGCCTCCTGATTCTGACCCTCTGTTTCCAGACTCCTGTTTCTCACCCTCTGTTTCCAGACTCCTGTTTCTCTCCCTCTGTTTCCAGACTCCTGTTTCTCCCCCTCTGCTTCCAGACTCCTGATTCTCACCCTCTGTTTCCAGACTCCTGTTTCTCCCCCTCTGTTTCCAGACTCCTGTTTCTCCCACTCTGTTTCCAGACTCCTGTTTCTGCCCCTCTGTTTCCAGACTCCTGTTTCTCCCCCTCTGTTTCCAGACTCCTGTTTCTGCCCCTCTGTTTCCAGACTTCTGTTTCTCCCCCTCTGTTTCCAGACTCCTGTTTCTCCCCCTCTGTTTCCAGACTCCTGTTTCTCCCCCTCTGTTTCCAGACTCCTGTTTCTGCCCTTCTGTTTCCAGCCTCCTGATTCTGCCCCTCTGTTTCCAGACTCCTGTTTCTCACCCTCTGTTTCCAGACTCCTGTTTCTCTCCCTCTGTTTCCAGACTCCTGTTTCTCCCCCTCTGCTTCCAGACTCCTCATTCTCACCCTCTGTTTCCAGACTCCTGTTTCTGCCCCTCTGTTTCCAGACTCCAGTTTCACCCCCTCTGTTTCCACACTCCTGTTTCTGCCCCTCTGTTTCCAGGCTCCTGTTTCTGCCCCTCTATTTCCAGACTCCTGTTTCTGCCCCTCTGTTTCCAGACTCCTGTTTCTCGCCCTCTGTATCCAGACTCCTGTTTCTCCCCCACTGTTTCCAGCCTCCTTTTTCTGCCCCTCAGTTTCCAACCTCCTGTTTCTCGCCCTCTGTTTCCAGACTCCTGTTTCTCCCCCTCTGTTTCCAGCCTCCTCTTTCTGCCCCTCTGTTTCCAGGCTCCTGTTTCTGCCCCTCTGTTTCCAGACTCCTGTTTCTCCCCCTCTGTTTCCAGACTCCTGTTTCTCCCCCTCTTTTTCCAGACTCCTGTTTCTCCCCTTCTGTTTCCAGACTCCTGTTTCTGCCCCTCTGTTTCCAGACTCCTGTTTCTCACCCTTTGTTTCCAGACTCCTGTTTCTCCCCCTCTGTTTCCAGACTCCTGTTTCTGCCCCTCTGTTTCCAGACTTCTGTTTCTCCCCCTCTGTTTCCAGACTCCTGTTTCTCCCCCTCTGTTTCCAGACTCCTGTTTCTCCCCCTCTGTTTCCAGACTCCTGTTTCTGCCCCTCTGTTTCCAGACTCCTGATTCTGCCCCTCTGTTTCCAGACTCCTGTTTCTCACCCTCTGTTTCCAGACTCCTGTTTCTCCCCCACTGTTTCCAGACTCCTGTTTCCCCCCTCTGCTTCCAGAATCCTGATTCTCTCCCTCTGTTTCCAGACTCCTGATTCTCCCCCTCTGTTTCCAGACCCCTGTTTCTCCCCCTCTGTTTCCAGACTCCTGTTTCTCCCCCTCTGTTTCCAGCCTCCTGTTTCTCCACCTCTGTTTCCAGACTCCTGTTTCTGCCCCTCTGTTTCCAGACTCCTGTTTCTGCCCCTCTGTTTCCAGACTCCTGTTTCTCCCCCTCTGTTTCCAGACTCCTGTTTCTGCCCCTCTGTTTCCAGACTGCTGTTTCTGCCTCTCTGTTTCCAGGCACCTGTTTCTCCCCCTCTGTTTCCAGACTCCTGTTTCTGCCCCTCTGTTTCCAGGCTCCTGTTTCTGCCCCTCTGTTTCCAGACTCCTGTTTCTGCCCCTCAGTTTCCAGCCTCCTGTTTCTCCCCCTCTGTTTCCAGACTCCTGTTTCTCCCCCTCTGTTTCCAGCCTCCTGTTTCTGCCCCTCAGTTTCCAACCTCCTGTTTCTCGCCGTCTGTTTCCAGACTCCTGTTTCTCCCCCTCTGTTTCCAGCCTCCTGATTCTGACCCTCTGTTTCCAGACTCCTGTTTCTCACCCTCTGTTTCCAGACTCCTGTTTCTCCCCCTCTGTTTCCAGACTCCTGTTTCTGCCCCTCTGTTTCCAGACTGCTGTTTCTGCCTCTCTGTTTCCAGGCACCTGTTTCTCCCCCTCTGTTTCCAGACTCCTGTTTCTGCCCCTCTGCTTCCAGACTCCTGTTTCTGCCCCTCTGTTTCCAGACTCCTGTTTCTGCCCCTCTGTTTCCAGTCTCCTGTTTCTCCCCCTCTGTTTCCAGACTCCTGTTTCTGCCCCTCTGTTTCCAGACTGCTGTTTCTGCCTCTCTGTTTCCAGACTCCTGTTTCTCCCCCTCTGTTTCCAGACTCCTGTTTCTGCCCCTATGTTTGCAGGCTCCTGCTCTGCCCCTCTGTTTCCAGACTCCTGTTTCTGCCCCTCTGTTTCCAGCCTCCTGTTTCTCCCCCTCTGTTTCCAGACTCCTGTTTCTCCCCCTCGGTTTCCAGCCTCCTGTTTCTGCCCCTCAGTTTCCAACCTCCTGTTTCTCGCCCTCTGTTTCCAGACTCCTGTTTCTCCCCCTCTGTTTCCAGCCTCCTGTTTCTGCCCCTCTGTTTCCAGACTCCTGTTTCTCACCCTCTGTTTCCAGACTCCTGTTTCTCCACCTCTGTTTCCAGACTCCTGTTTCTGCCCCTCTGTTTCCAGACTTCTGTTTCTCCCCCTCTGTTTCCAGACTCCTGTTTCTCCCCCTCTGTTTCCAGACTCCTATTTCTCCCCCTCTGTTTCCAGACTCCTGTTTCTCCCCCTCTGTTTCCAGACTCCTGTTTCTGCCCTCTGTTTCCAGACTCCTGATTCTGCCCCTCTGTTTCCAGACTCCTGTTTCTCACCCTCTGTTTCCAGACTCCTGTTTCTCCCCCTCAGTTTCCAGACTCCTGTTTCTCCCCCTCTGCTTCCAGACTCCTGATTCTCACCCTCTGTTTCCAGACTCCTGTTTCTCCCCCTCTGTTTCCAGACCCCTGTTTCTCCCCCTCTGTTTCCAGACTCCTGTTTCTGCCCCTCTGTTTCCAGACTCCTGTTTCTGCCCCTCTGTTTCCAGACTCCTGTTTCTGCCCCTCTGTTTCCAGCCTCCTGTTTCTCCCCCTCTGTTTCCAGACTCCTGTTTCTCCCCCTCTGATTCCAGCCTCCTGTTTCTGCCCCTCAGTTTCCAACCTCCTGTTTCTCGCCCTCTGTTTCCAGACTCCTGTTTCTCCCCCTCTGTTTCCAGCCTCCTGTTTCTGCCACTCTGTTTCCAGACTCCTGTTTCTGCCCCTCTGTTTCCAGACTCCTGTTTCTGCCCCTCTGTTTCCAGACTCCTGTTTCTCCCCCTCTGTTTCCAGACTCCTGTTTCTGCCCCTCTGTTTCCAGACTGCTGTTTCTGCCTCTCTGTTTCCAGGCACCTGTTTCTCCCCCTCTGTTTCCAGACTCCTGTTTCTGCCCCTCTGTTTCCAGGCTCCTGTTTCTGCCCCTCTGTTTCCAGACTCCTGTTTCTGCCCCTCAGTTTCCAGCCTCCTGTTTCTCCCCCTCTGTTTCCAGACTCCTGTTTCTCCCCCTCTGTTTCCAGCCTCCTGTTTCTGCCCCTCAGTTTCCAACCTCCTGTTTCTCGCCGTCTGTTTCCAGACTCCTGTTTCTCCCCCTCTGTTTCCAGCCTCCTGTTTCTCCACCTCTGTTTCCAGACTCCTGTTTCTGCCCCTCTGTTTCCAGACTTCTGTTTCTCCCCCTCTGTTTCCAGACTCCTGTTTCTCCCCCTCTGTTTCCAGTCTCCTGTTTCTCCCCCTCTGTTTCCAGACTCGTGTTTCTGCCCCTCTGTTTCCAGACTCCTGTTTCTCGCCGTCTGTTTCCAGACTCCTGTTCCTCCCCCTCTGTTTCCAGACTCCTGTTTCTCACCCTGAGTTTCCAGACTCCTGTTTCTCCACCTCTGTTTCCAGCCTCCTGTTTCTCCCCCTCTTTTTCCAGCCTCCTGTTTCTTCCCCTCTGTTTCCAGACTCCTGTTTCTGCCCCTCTGTTTCCAGCCTCCTGATTCTGACCCTCTGTTTCCAGACTCCTGTTTCTCACCCTCTGTTTCCAGACTCCTGTTTCTCTCCCTCTGTTTCCAGACTCCTGTTTCTCCCCCTCTGCTTCCAGACTCCTGATTCTCACCCTCTGTTTCCAGACTCCTGTTTCTCCCCCTCTGTTTCCAGACTCCTGTTTCTCCCACTCTGTTTCCAGACTCCTGTTTCTGCCCCTCTGTTTCCAGACTCCTGTTTCTCCCCCTCTGTTTCCAGACTCCTGTTTCAGCCCCTCTGTTTCCAGACTTCTGTTTCTCCCCCTCTGTTTCCAGACTCCTGTTTCTCCCCCTCTGTTTCCAGACTCCTGTTTCTCCCCCTCTGTTTCCAGACTCCTGTTTCTGCCCTTCTGTTTCCAGCCTCCTGATTCTGCCCCTCTGTTTCCAGACTCCTGTTTCTCACCCTCTGTTTCCAGACTCCTGTTTCTCTCCCTCTGTTTCCAGACTCCTGTTTCTCCCCCTCTGCTTCCAGACTCCTCATTCTCACCCTCTGTTTCCAGACTCCTGTTTCTGCCCCTCTGTTTCCAGACTCCAGTTTCACCCCCTCTGTTTCCACACTCCTGTTTCTGCCCCTCTGTTTCCAGGCTCCTGTTTCTGCCCCTCTATTTCCAGACTCCTGTTTCTGCCCCTCTGTTTCCAGACTCCTGTTTCTCGCCCTCTGTTTCCAGACTCCTGTTTCTCCCCCACTGTTTCCAGCCTCCTTTTTCTGCCCCTCAGTTTCCAACCTCCTGTTTCTCGCCCTCTGTTTCCAGACTCCTGTTTCTCCCCCTCTGTTTCCAGCCTCCTCTTTCTGCCCCTCTGTTTCCAGGCTCCTGTTTCTGCCCCTCTGTTTCCAGACTCCTGTTTCTCCCCCTCTGTTTCCAGACTCCTGTTTCTCCCCCTCTTTTTCCAGACTCCTGTTTCTCCCCTTCTGTTTCCAGACTCCTGTTTCTGCCCCTCTGTTTCCAGACTCCTGTTTCTCACCCTTTGTTTCCAGACTCCTGTTTCTCCCCCTCTGTTTCCAGACTCCTGTTTCTGCCCCTCTGTTTCCAGACTTCTGTTTCTCCCCCTCTGTTTCCAGACTCCTGTTTCTCCCCCTCTGTTTCCAGACTCCTGTTTCTCCCCCTCTGTTTCCAGACTCCTGTTTCTGCCCCTCTGTTTCCAGACTCCTGATTCTGCCCCTCTGTTTCCAGACTCCTGTTTCTCACCCTCTGTTTCCAGACTCCTGTTTCTCCCCCACTGTTTCCAGACTCCTGTTTCCCCCCTCTGCTTCCAGACTCCTGATTCTCTCCCTCTGTTTCCAGACTCCTGATTCTCCCCCTCTGTTTCCAGACCCCTGTTTCTCCCCCTCTGTTTCCAGACTCCTGTTTCTCCCCCTCTGTTTCCAGCCTCCTGTTTCTCCACCTCTGTTTCCAGACTCCTGTTTCTGCCCCTCTGTTTCCAGACTCCTGTTTCTGCCGCTCTGTTTCCAGACTCCTGTTTCTCCCCCTCTGTTTCCAGACTCCTGTTTCTGCCCCTCTGTTTCCAGACTGCTGTTTCTGCCTCTCTGTTTCCAGGCACCTGTTTCTCCCCCTCTGTTTCCAGACTCCTGTTTCTGCCCCTCTGTTTCCAGGCTCCTGTTTCTGCCCCTCTGTTTCCAGACTCCTGTTTCTGCCCCTCAGTTTCCAGCCTCCTGTTTCTCCCCCTCTGTTTCCAGACTCCTGTTTCTCCCCCTCTGCTTCCAGCCTCCTGTTTCTGCCCCTCATTTTCAACCCTCCTGTTTCTCGCCGTCTGTTTCCAGACTCCTGTTTCTCCCCCTCTGTTTCCAGCCTCCTGTTTCTCCACCTCTGTTTCCAGACTCCTGTTTCTGCCCCTCTGTTTCCAGACTTCTGTTTCTCCCCCTCTGTTTCCAGACTCCTGTTTCTCCCCCTCTGTTTCCAGTCTCCTGTTTCTCCCCCTCTGTTTCCAGACTCGTGTTTCTGCCCCTCTGTTTCCAGACTCCTGTTTCTCGCCGTCTGTTTCCAGACTCCTGTTCCTCCCCCTCTGTTTCCAGACTCCTGTTTCTCACCCTGAGTTTCCAGACTCCTGTTTCTCCCCCTCTGTTTCCAGCCTCCTGTTTCTCCCCCTCTTTTTCCAGCCTCCTGTTTCTTCCCCTCTGTTTCCAGACTCCTGTTTCTGCCCCTCTGTTTCCAGCCTCCTGATTCTGACCCTCTGTTTCCAGACTCCTGTTTCTCACCCTCTGTTTCCAGACTCCAGTTTCTCTCCCTCTGTTTCCAGACTCCTGTTTCTCCCCCTCTGCTTCCAGACTCCTGATTCTCACCCTCTGTTTCCAGACTCCTGTTTCTCCCCCTCTGTTTCCAGACTCCTGTTTCTCCCACTCTGTTTCCAGACTCCTGTTTCTGCCCCTCTGTTTCCAGACTCCTGTTTCTCCCCCTCTGTTTCCAGACTCCTGTTTCTGCCCCTCTGTTTCCAGACTTCTGTTTCTCCCCCTCTGTTTCCAGACTCCTGTTTCTCCCCCTCTGTTTCCAGACTCCTGTTTCTCCCCCTCTGTTTCCAGACTCCTGTTTCTGCCCCTCTGTTTCCAGCCTCCTGATTCTGCCCCTCTGTTTCCAGACTCCTGTTTCTCACCCTCTGTTTCCAGACTCCTGTTTCTCTCCCTCTGTTTCCAGACTCCTGTTTCTCCCCCTCTGCTTCCAGACTCCTCATTCTCACCCTCTGTTTCCAGACTCCTGTTTCTCCCCCTCTGTTTCCAGACTCCAGTTTCACCCCCTCTGTTTCCAGACTCCTGTTTCTGCCCCTCTGTTTCCAGGCTCCTGTTTCTGCCCCTCTATTTCCAGACTCCTGTTTCTGCCCCTCTGTTTCCAGACTCCTGTTTCTCGCCCTCTGTTTCCAGACTCCTGTTTCTCCCCCACTGTTTCCAGCCTCCTATTTCTGCCCCTCAGTTTCCAACCTCCTGTTTCTCGCCCTCTGTTTCCAGACTCCTGTTTCTCCCCCTCTGTTTCCAGCCTCCTCTTTCTGCCCCTCTGTTTCCAGGCTCCTGTTTCTGCCCCTCTGTTTCCAGACTCCTGTTTCTCCCCCTCTGTTTCCAGACTCCTGTTTCTCCCCCTCTTTTTCCAGACTCCTGTTTCTCCCCTTCTGTTTCCAGACTCCTGTTTCTGCCCCTCTGTTTCCAGACTCCTGTTTCTCACCCTTTGTTTCCAGACTCCTGTTTCTCCCCCTCTGTTTCCAGACTCCTGTTTCTGCCCCTCTGTTTCCAGACTTCTGTTTCTCCCCCTCTGTTTCCAGACTCCTGTTTCTCCCCCTCTGTTTCCAGACTCCTGTTTCTCCCCCTCTGTTTCCAGACTCCTGTTTCTGCCCCTCTGTTTCCAGACTCCTGATTCTGCCCCTCTGTTTCCAGACTCCTGTTTCTCACCCTCTGTTTCCAGACTCCTGTTTCTCCCCCACTGTTTCCAGACTCCTGTTTCACCCCTCTGCTTCCAGACTCCTGATTCTCTCCCTCTGTTTCCAGACTCCTGTTTCTCCCCCTCTGTTTCCAGACCCCTGTTTCTCCCCCTCTGTTTCCAGACTCCTGTTTCTCCCCCTCTGTTTCCAGCCTCCTGTTTCTCCACCTCTGTTTCCAGACTCCTGTTTCTGCCCCTCTGTTTCCAGACGTCTGATTCTCCCCCTCTGTTTCCAGACTCCTGTTTCTCCCCCTCTGTTTCCAGTCTCCTGTTTCTCCCCCTCTGTTTCCAGAATCGTGTTTCTGCCCCTCTGTTTCCAGACTCCTGTTTCTCGCCGTCTGTTTCCAGACTCCTGTTCCTCCCCCTCTGTTTCCAGACTCCTGTTTCTCACCCTGTGTTTCCAGACTCCTGTTTCTCCCCCTCTGTTTCCAGCCTCCTGTTTCTCCCCCTCTTTTTCCAGCCTCCTGTTTCTTCCCCTCTGTTTCCAGACTCCTGTTTCTGCCCCTCTGTTTCCAGCCTCCTGATTCTGACCCTCTGTTTCCAGACTCCTGTTTCTCACCCTCTGTTTCCAGACTCCTGTTTCTCTCCCTCTGTTTCCAGACTCCTGTTTCTCCCCCTCTGCTTCCAGACTCCTGATTCTCACCCTCTGTTTCCAGACTCCTGTTTCTCCCCCTCTGTTTCCAGACTCCTGTTTCTCCCCCTCTGTTTCCAGACTCCTGTTTCTGCCCCTCTGTTTCCAGACTCCTGTTTCTCCCCCTCTGTTTCCAGACTCCTGTTTCTGCCCCTCTGTTTCCAGACTTCTGTTTCTCCCCCTCTGTTTCCAGACTCCTGTTTCTCCCCCTCTGTTTCCAGACTCCTGTTTCTCCCCCTCTGTTTCCAGACTCCTGTTTCTGCCCCTCTGTTTCCAGCCTCCTGATTCTGCCCCTCTGTTTCCAGACTCCTGTTTCTCACCCTCTGTTTCCAGACTCCTGTTTCTCTCCCTCTGTTTCCAGACTCCTGTTTCTCCCCCTCTGCTTCCAGACTCCTCATTCTCACCCTCTGTTTCCAGACTCCTGTTTCTCCCCCACTGTTTCCAGACTCCAGTTCCACCCCCTCTGTTTCCAGACTCCTGTTTCTGCCCCTCTGTTTCCAGGCTCCTGTTTCTGCCCCTCTATTTCCAGACTCCTGTTTCTGCCCCTCTGTTTCCAGACTCCTGTTTCTCGCCCTCTGTTTCCAGACTCCTGTTTCTCCCCCACTGTTTCCAGCCTCCTATTTGTGCCCCTCAGTTTCCAACCTCCTGTTTCTCGCCCTCTGTTTCCAGACTCCTGTTTCTCCCCCTCTGTTTCCAGCCTCCTCTTTCTGCCCCTCTGTTTCCAGACTCCTGTTTCTCGCCCTCTGTTTCCAGACTCCTGTTTCTCCCCCACTGTTTCCAGACTCCTGTTTCCCCCCTCTGCTTCCAGACTCCTGATTCTCTCCCTCTGTTTCCAGACTCCTGTTTCTCCCCCTCAGTTTCCAGACCCCTATTTCTCCCCCTCTGTTTCCAGACTCCTGTTTCTGCCCCTCTGTTTCCAGAACGCTGTTTCTGCCTCTCTGTTTCCAGACACCTGTTTCTCCCCCTCTGCTTCCAGACTCCTGTTTCTGCCCCTCTGTTTCCAGGCTCCTGTTTCTGCCCCTCTGTTTCCAGACTCCTGTTTCTGCCCCTCTGTTTCCAGCCTCCTGTTTCTCCCCCTCTGTTTCCAGACTCCTGTTTCTCCCCCTCTGTTTCCAGCCTCCTGTTTCTGCCCCTCAGTTTCCAACCTCCTGTTTCTCGCCGTCTGTTTCCAGACTCCTGTTGCTCCCCCTCTGTTTCCAGCCTCCTGTTTCTGCCCCTCTGTTTCCAGACTCCTGTTTCTCACCCACTGTTTCCAGACTCCTGTTTCTCCACCTCTGTTTCCAGACTCCTGTTCCTGACCCTCTGTTTCCAGACTTCTGTTTCTCCCCCTCTGTTTCCAGACTCCTGTTTCTCCCCCTCTGTTTCCAGACTCGTGTTTCTGCCCCTCTGTTTCCAGACTCCTGTTTCTCACCGTCTGTTTCCAGACTCCTGTTCCTCCCCCTCTGTTTCCAGACTCCTGTTTCTCACCCTGAGTTTCCAGACTCCTGTTTCTCCCCCTCTGTTTCCAGCCTCCTGTTTCTCCCCCTCTTTTTCCAGCCTCCTGTTTCTTCCCCTCTGTTTCCAGACTCCTGTTTCTGCCCCTCTGTTTCCAGACTCCTGATTCTGCCCCTCTGTTTCCAGACTCCTGTTTCTCACCCTCTGTTTCCAGACTCCTGTTTCTGCCCTTCTGTTTCCAGCCTCCTGATTCTGCCCCTCTGTTTCCAGACTCCTGTTTCTCCCCCTCTGTTTCCAGACTCCTGTTTCTCCCCCTCTGTTTCCAGACTCCTGTTTCTGCCCCTCTGTTTCCAGACTCCTGTTTCTCCCCCTCTGTTTCCAGACTCCTGTTTCTGCCCCTCTGTTTCCAGCCTCCTGATTCTGCCCCTCTGTTTCCAGACTCCTGTTTCTCACCCTCTGTTTCCAGACTCCTGTTTCTCTCCCTCTGTTTCCAGACTCCTGTTTCTCCCCCTCTGCTTCCAGACTCCTCATTCTCACCCTCTGTTTCCAGACTCCTGTTTCTCCCCCTCTGTTTCCAGACTCCAGTTTCACCCCCTCTGTTTCCAGACTCCTGTTTCTGCCCCTCTGTTTCCAGGCTCCTGTTTCTGCCCCTCTTTTTCCAGACTCCTGTTTCTGCCCCTCTGTTTCCAGACTCCTGTTTCTCCCCCTCTGTTTCCAGACTCCTGTTTCTCCCCCTCTGTTTCCAGCCTCCTATTTCTGCCCCTCAGTTTCCAACCTCCTGTTTCTCGCCCTCTGTTTCCAGGTCCTGTTTCTCCCCCTCTGTTTCCAGCCTCCTGTTTCTGCCCCTCTGTTTCCAGACTCCTGTTTCTGCCCCTCTGTTTCCAGACTCCTGTTTCTCCCCCTCTGCTTCCAGACTCCTGATTCTCACCCTCTGTTTCCAGACTCCTGTTTCTCCCCCTCTGTTTCCAGATCCTGTTTCCCCCCCTCTGTTTCCAGACTCCTGTTTCTGCCCCTCTGTTTCCAGACTCCTGTTTCTCCCCCTCTGTTTCCAGACTCCTGTTTCTGCCCCTCTGTTTCCAGACTTCTGTTTCTCCCCCTCTGTTTCCAGACTCCTGTTTCTCCCCCTCTGTTTCCAGACTCCTGTTTCTCCCCCTCTGTTTCCAGACTCCTGTTTCTGCCCCTCTGTTTCCAGCCTCCTGATTCTGCCCCTCTGTTTCCAGACTCCTGTTTCTCACCCTCTGTTTCCAGACTCCTGTTTCTCTCCCTCTGTTTCCAGACTCCTGTTTCTCCCCCTCTGCTTCCAGACTCCTCATTCTCACCCTCTGTTTCCAGACTCCTGTTTCTCCCCCTCTGTTTCCAGACTCCAGTTTCACCCCCTCTGTTTCCAGACTCCTGTTTCTGCCCCTCTGTTTCCAGGCTCCTGTTTCTGCCCCTCTTTTTCCAGACTCCTGTTTCTGCCCCTCTGTTTCCAGACTCCTGTTTCTCCCCCTCTGTTTCCAGACTCCTGTTTCTCCCCCTCTGTTTCCAGCCTCCTATTTCTGCCCCTCAGTTTCCAACCTCCTGTTTCTCGCCCTCTGTTTCCAGGTCCTGTTTCTCCCCCTCTGTTTCCAGCCTCCTGTTTCTGCCCCTCTGTTTCCAGACTCCTGTTTCTGCCCCTCTGTTTCCAGACTCCTGTTTCTCCCCCTCTGTTTCCAGACTCCTGTTTCTCCCCCTCTTTTTCCAGACTCCTGTTTCTCCCCTTCTGTTTCCAGACTCCTGTTTCTGCCCCTCTGTTTCCAGACTCCTGTTTCTCACCCTCTGTTTCCAGACTCCTGTTTCTCCCCCTCTGTTTCCAGACTCCTGTTTCTGCCCCTCTGTTTCCAGACTTCTGTTTCTCCCCCTCTGTTTCCAGACTCCTGTTTCTCCCCCTCTGTTTCCAGACTTCTGTTTCTCCCCCTCTGTTTCCAGACTCCTGTTTCTCCCCCTCTGTTTCCAGACTTCTGTTTCTCCCCCTCTGTTTCCAGCCTCCTGATTCTGCCCCTCTGTTTCCAGACTCCTTTTTCTCACCCTCTGTTTCCAGACTCCCGTTTCTCCCCCTCTGTTTCCAGACTCCTGTTTCTCCCCCTCTGCTTCCAGACTCCTGATTCTCACCCTCTGTTTCCAGACTCCTGTTTCTCCCCTTTTGTTTCCAGACTCCAGTTTCACCCCCTCTGTTTCCAGACTCCTGTTTCTGCCCCTCTGTTTCCAGGCTCCTGTTTCTGCCCTTCTGTTTCCAGACTCCTGTTTCTGCCCCTCTGTTTCCAGACTCCTGTTTCTCCCCATCTGTTTCCAGACTCCTGTTTCTCCCCCTCTTTTTCCAGACTCCTGTTTCTCCCCTTCTGTTTCCAGACTCCTGATTCTGCCCCTCTGTTTCCAGCCTACTGTTTCTCCCCCTCTGTTTCCAGACTCCTGTTTCTCCCCCTCTGTTTCCAGACTCCTGTTTCTGCCCCTCTGTTTCCAGACTTCTGTTTCTCCCCCTCTGTTTCCAGACTCATGTTTCTCCCCCTCAGTTTCCAGACTCCTGTTTCTCCCCCTCTGTTTCCAGACTCCTGTTTCTGCCCCTCTGTTTCCAGACTCCTGATTCTGCCCCTCTTTTTCCAGACTCCTGTTTCTCACCCTCTGTTTCCAGACTCCTGTTTCTCCCCCACTGTTTCCAGACTCCTGTTTCTCCCCCTCTGCTTCCAGACTCCTGATTCTCTCCCTCTGTTTCCAGACTCCTGTTTCTCCCCCTCTGTTTCCAGACCACTGTTTCTCCCCCTCTGTTTCCAGACTCCTGTTTCTGCCACTCTGTTTCCAGAACGCTGTTTCTGCCTCTCTGTTTCCAGACACCTGTTTCTCCCCCTCTGTTTCCAGACTCCTGTTTCTGCCCCTCTGTTTCCAGACTACTGTTTCTGCCCCTCTGTTTCCAGACTACGGTTTCTGCCCCTCTGTTTCCAGCCTCCTGTTTCTCCCCCTCTGTTTCCAGACTCCTGTTTCTCCCCCTCTGTTTCCAGCCTCCTGTTTCTGCCCCTCAGATTCCAACCTCCTGTTTCTCGCCGTCTGTTTCCAGACTCCTGTTTCTCCCCCTCTGTTTCCAGCCTCCTGTTTCTGCCCCTCTGTTTCCAGACTCCTGTTTCTCACCCTCTGTTTCCAGACTCCTGTTTCTCCACCTCTGTTTCCAGACTCCTGTTTCTGACCCTCTGTTTCCAGACTTCTGTTTCTCCCCCTCTGTTTCCAGACTCCTGTTTCTCCCCCTCTGTTTCCAGACTCCTGTTTCTCCCCCTCTGTTTCCAGAATCGTGTTTCTGCCCCTCTGTTTCCAGACTCCTGTTTCTCACCGTCTGTTTCCAGACTCCTGTTAATCCCCCTCTGTTTCCAGACTCCTGTTTCTCACCCTGAGTTTCCAGACTCCTGTTTCTCCCCCTCTGTTTCCAGCCTCCTGTTTCTCCCCCTCTTTTTCCAGCCTCCTGTTTCTTCCCCTCTGTTTCCAGACTCCTGTTTCTGCCCCTCTGTTTCCAGACTCCTGATTCTGCCCCTCTGTTTCCAGGCTCCTGTTTCTCACCCTCTGTTTCCAGACTCCTGTTTCTCTCCCTCTGTTTCCAGACTCCTGTTTCTCCCCCTCTGCTTCCAGACTCCTGATTCTCACCCTCTGTTTCCAGACTCCTGTTTCTCCCCCTCTGTTTCCAGATCCTGTTTCTCCCCCTCTGTTTCCAGACTCCTGTTTCTGCCCCTCTGATTCCAGACTCCTGTTTCTCCCCCTCTGTTTCCAGACTCCTGTTTCTGCCCCTCTGTTTCCAGCCTCCTGATTCTGCCCCTCTGTTTCCAGACTCCTGTTTCTCACCCTCTGTTTCCAGACTCCTGTTTCTCCCCCTCTGTTTCCAGACTCCTGTTTCTCCCCCTCTGCTTCCAGACTCCTCATTCTCACCCACTGTTTCCAGACTCCTGTTTCTCCCCCTCTGTTTCCAGACTCCAGTTTCACCCCCTCTGTTTCCAGACTCCTGTTTCTGCCCCTCTGTTTCCAGGCTCCTGTTTCTGCCCCTCTGTTTCCAGACTCCTGTTTCTCACCCTCTGTTTCCAGACTCCTGTTTCTCCCCATCTGTTTCCAGACTCCTGTTTCTGCCCCTCTGCTTCCAGACTCCTGTTTCTCCCCCTCTGTTTCCAGACTCCTGTTTCTCCCCCTCTTTTTCCCGACTCCTGTTTCTCCCCTTCTGTTTCCAGACTCCTGTTTCTGCCCCTCTGTTTCCAGACTCCTGTTTCTCACCCTCTGTTTCCAGACCCCTGTTTCTCCCCGTCTGTTTCCAGACTCTTGTTTCTGCCCCTCTGTTTCCAGGCTCCAGTTTCTGCCCCTCTGTTTCCAGACTCCTGTTTCTGCCCCTCTGTTTCCAGCCTCCTGTTTCTCCCCCTCTGTTTCCAGACTCCTGTTTCTCCCCCTCTGTTTCCAGCCTCCTGTTTCTGCCCCTCAGTTTCCAACCTCCTGTTTCTCGCCCTCTGTTTCCAGACTCCTGTTTCTCCCCCTCTGTTTTCAGCCTCCTGTTTCTGCCCCTCTGCTTCCAGACTCCTGTTTCTGCCCCTCTGTTTCCAGCCTCCTGTTTCTCCCCCTCTGTTTTCAGCCTCCTGTTTCTGCCCCTCTGTTTCCAGACTCCTGTTTCTGCCCCTCTGTTTCCAGACTCCTGTTTCTCCTCCTCTGTTTCCAGACTCCTGTTTCTCCCCCTCTGTTTCCAGCCTCCTCTTTCTGCCCCTCAGTTTCCAACCTCCTGTTTCTCGCCCTCTGTTTCCAGACTCCTGTTTCTCCCCCTCTGTTTCCAGCCTCCTGTTTCTGCCCCTCTGTTTCCAGACTCCTGTTTCTCACCCTCTGTTTCCAGACTCCTGTTTCTCCACCTCTGTTTCCAGACTCCTGTTTCTGCCCCTCTGTTTCCAGACTTCTGTTTCTCCCCCTCTGTTTCCAGACTCCTGTTTCTCCCCCTCTGTTTCCAGACTCCTATTTCTCCCCCTCTGTTTCCAGAGTCCTGTTTCTCCCCCTCTGTTTCCAGACTCCTGTTTCTGCCCCTCTGTTTCCAGACTCCTGATTCTGCCCCTCTGTTTCCAGACTCCTGTTTCTCACCCTCTGTTTCCAGACTCCTGTTTCTCCCCCTCTGTTTCCAGACTCCTGTTTCTCCCCCTCTGCTTCCAGACTCCTGATTCTCACCCTCTGTTTCCAGACTCCTGTTTCTCCCCCTCTGTTTCCAGACCCCTGTTTCTCCCCCTCTGTTTCCAGACTCCTGTTTCTGCACCCCTGTTTCCAGACTCCTGTTTCTGCCCCTCTGTTTCCAGACTCCTGTTTCTGCCCCTCTGTTTCCAGCCTCCTGTTTCTCCCCCTCTGTTTCCAGACTCCTGTTTCTCCCCCTCTGTTTCCAGCCTCCTGTTTCTGCCCCTCAGTTTCCAACCTCCTGTTTCTCGCCCTCTGTTTCCAGACTCCTGTTTCTCCCCCTCAGTTTCCAGCCTCCTGTTTCTGCCACTCTGTTTCCAGACTCCTGTTTCTGCACCTCTGTTTCCAAACTCCTGTTTCTGCCCCTCTGTTTCCAGACTCCTGTTTCTCCCCCTCTGTTTCCAGACTCCTGTTTCTGCCCCTCTGTTTCCAGACTGCTGTTTCTGCCTCTCTGTTTCCAGACACCTGTTTCTCCCCCTCTGTTTCCAGACTCCTGTTTCTCCCCCTCTGTTTCCAGCCTCCTGTTTCTGCCCCTCAGTTTCCAACCTCCTGTTTCTGCCCCTCTGTTTCCAGCCTCCTGTTTCTCCCCCTCTGTTTCCAGACTCCTGTTTCTCCCCCTCTGTTTCCAGCCTCCTGTTTCTGCCCCTCAGTTTCCAACCTCCTGTTTCTCGCCGTCTGTTTCCAGACTCCTGTTTCTCCCCCTCTGTTTCCAGCCTCCTGTTTCTCCACCTCTGTTTCCAGACTCCTGTTTCTGCCCCTCTGTTTCCAGACTCCTGTTTCTGCCCCTCTGTTTCCAGACTCCTGTTTCTCCCCCTCTGTTTCAAGACTCCTGTTTCTGCCCCTCTGTTTCCAGACTCCTGTTTCTCCCCCTCTGTTTCCAGACTCCTGTTTCTGCCACTCTGTTTCCAGACTTCTGTTTCTCCCCCTCTGTTTCCAGACTCCTGTTTCTCCCCGTCTGTTTCCAGACTCCTCTTTCTCCCCCTCTGTTTCCAGACTCCTGTTTCTGCCCCTCTGTTTCCAGCCTCCTGATTCTGCCCCTCTGTTTCCAGACTCCTGATTCTCACCCTCTGTTTCCAGCCTCCTGTTTCTCCCCCTCTGTTTCCAGTCTCCTGTTTCTCCCCCTCTGTTTCCAGACTCGTGTTTCTGCCCCTCTGTTTCCAGACTCCTGTTGCTCGCAGTCTGTTTCCAGACTCCTGTTCCTCCCCCTCTGTTTCCAGACTCCTGTTTCTCACCCTGAGTTTCCAGACTCCTGTTTCTCCCCCTCTGTTTCCAGCCTCCTGTTTCTCCCCCTCTTTTTCCAGCCTCCTGTTTCTTCCCCTCTGTTTCCAGACTCCTGTTTCTGCCCCTCTGTTTCCAGCCTCCTGATTCTGACCCTCTGTTTCCAGACTCCTGTTTCTCACCCTCTGTTTCCAGACTCCTGTTTCTCTCCCTCTGTGTCCAGACTCCTGTTTCTCCTCCTCTGCTTCCAGACTCCTGATTCTCACCCTCTGTTTCCAGACTCCTGTTTCTCCCCCTCTGTTTCCAGACTCCTGTTTCTCCCCCTCTGTTTCCAGACTCCTGTTTCTGCCCCTCTGTTTCCAGACTCCTGTTTCTCCCCCTCTGTTTCCAGACTCCTGTTTCTGCCCCTCTGTTTCCAGACTTCTGTTTCTCCCCCTCTGTTTCCAGACTCCTGTTTCTCCCCCTCTGTTTCCAGACTCCTGTTTCTCCCCCTCTGTCTCCAGACTCCTGTTTCTGCCCCTCTGTTTCCAGCCTCCTGATTCTGCCCCTCTGTTTCCAGACTCCTGTTTCTCACCCTCTGTTTCCAGACTCCTGTTTCTGCCCCTCTGTTTCCAGACTCCTGTTTCTCCCCCTCTGTTTCCAGACTCCTGTTTCTCCCCCACTGTTTCCAGCCTCCTATTTCTGCCCCTCAGTTTCCAACCTCCTGTTTCTCGCCCTCTGTTTCCAGACTCCTGTTTCTCCCCCTCTGTTTCCAGCCTCCTGTTTCTGCCCCTCTGTTTCCAGGCTCCTGTTTCTGCCCCTCTGTTTCCAGACTCCTGTTTCTCCCTCTCTGTTTCCAGACTCCTGTTTCTCCCCCTCTTTTTCCAGACTCCTGTTTCTCACCTTCTGTTTCCAGACTCCTGTTTCTGCCCCTCTGTTTCCAGACTCCTGTTTCTAACCCTTTGTTTCCAGACTCCTGTTTCTCCCCCTCTGTTTCCAGACTCCTGTTTCTGCCCCTCTGTTTCCAGAACGCTGTTTCTGCCTCTCTGTTTCCAGACACCTGTTTCTCCCCCTCTGTTTCAAGACTCCTGTTTCTGCCCCTCTGTTTCCAGGCTCCTGTTTCTGCCCCTCTGTTTCCAGACTCCTGTTTCTGCCCCTCTGTTTCCAGCCTCCTGTTTCTCCCCCTCTGTTTCCAGACTCCTGTTTCTCCCCCTCTGTTTCCAGCCTCCTGTTTCTGCCCCTCAGTTTCCAACCTCCTGTTTCTCGCCGTCTGTTTCCAGACTCCTGTTTCTCCCCCTCTGTTTCCAGCCTCCTGTTTCTGCCCCTCTGTTTCCAGACTCCTGTTTCTCACCCACTGTTTCCAGACTCCTGTTTCTCCACCTCTGTTTCCAGACTCCTGTTTCTGACCCTCTGTTTCCAGACTTCTGTTTCTCCCCCTCTGTTTCCAGACTCCTGTTTCTCCCCCTCTGTTTCCAGACTCGTGTTTCTGCCCCTCTGTTTCCAGACTCCTGTTTCTCACCGTCTGTTTACAGACTCCTGTTCCTCCCCCTCTGTTTCCAGACTCCTGTTTCTCACCCTGAGTTTCCAGACTCCTGTTTCTCCCCCTCTGTTTCCAGCCTCCTGTTTCTCCCCCTCTTTTTCCAGCCTCCTGTTTCTTCCCCTCTGTTTCCAGACTCCTGTTTCTGCCCCTCTGTTTCCAGACTCCTGATTCTGCCCCTCTGTTTCCAGACTCCTGTTTCTCACCCTCTGTTTCCAGACTCCTGTTTCTCTCCCTCTGTTTCCAGACTCCTGTTTCTCCCCCTCTGCTTCCAGACTCCTGATTCTCACCCTCTGTTTCCAGACTCCTGTTTCTCCCCCTCTGTTTCCAGATCCTGTTTCCCCCCCTCTGTTTCCAGACTCCTGTTTCTGCCCCTCTGTTTCCAGACTCCTGTTTCTCCCCCTCTGTTTCCAGACTCCTGTTTCTGCCCCTCTGTTTCCAGACTTCTGTTTCTCCCCCTCTGTTTCCAGACTCCTGTTTCTCCCCCTCTGTTTCCAGACTCCAGTTTCTCCCCCTCTGTTTCCAGACTCCTGTTTCTGCCCCTCTGTTTCCAGCCTCCTGATTCTGCCCCTCTGTTTCCAGACTCCTGTTTCTCACCCTCTGTTTCCAGACTCCTGTTTCTCTCCCTCTGTTTCCAGACTCCTGTTTCTCCCCCTCTGCTTCCAGACTCCTCATTCTCACCCTCTGTTTCCAGACTCCTGTTTCTCCCCCTCTGTTTCCAGACTCCAGTTTCACCCCCTCTGTTTCCAGACACCTGTTTCTGCCCCTCTGTTTCCAGGCTCCTGTTTCTGCCCCTCTGTTTCCAGACTCCTGTTTCTGCCCCTCTGTTTCCAGACTCCTGTTTCTCCCCCTCTGTTTCCAGACTACTGTTTCTCCCCCACTGTTTCCAGCCTCCTATTTCTGCCCCTCAGTTTCCAACCTCCTGTTTCTCGCCCTCTGTTTCCAGACTCCTGTTTCTCCCCCTCTGTTTCCAGCCTCCTGTTTCTGCCCCTCTGTTTCCAGGCTCCTGTTTCTGCCCCTCTGTTTCCAGACTCCTGTTTCTCCCTCTCTGTTTCCAGACTCCTGTTTCTCCACCTCTTTTTCCAGACTCCTGTTTCTCACCTTCTGTTTCCAGACTCCTGTTTCTGCCCCTCTGTTTCCAGACTCCTGTTTCTCACCCTTTGTTTCCAGACTCCTGTTTCTCCCCCTCTGTTTCCAGACTCCTGTTTCTGCCCCTCTGTTTCCAGACTTCTGTTTCTCCCCCTCTGTTTCCAGACTCCTGTTTCTCCCCCTCTGTTTCCAGACTCCTGTTTCTCCCCGTCTGTTTCCAGACTCCTGTTTCTGCCCCTCTGTTTCCAGACTCCTGATTCTGCCCCTCTGTTTCCAGACTCCTGTTTCTCACCCTCTGTTTCCAGACTCCTGTTTCTCCCCCACTGTTTCCAGACTCCTGTTTCTCCCCCTCTGCTTCCAGACTCCTGATTCTCTCCCTCTGTTTCCAGACTCCTGTTTCTCCCCCTCTGTTTCCAGACCCCTGTTTCTCCCCCTCTGTTTCCAGACTCCTGTTTCTGCCCCTCTGTTTCCAGAACGCTGTTTCTGCCTTTCTGTTTCCTGACACCTGTTTCTCCCCCTCTGTTTCCAGACTCCTGTTTCTGCCCCTCTGTTTCAAGGCTCCTGTTTCTGCCCCTCTGTTTCCAGACTCCTGTGTCTGCCCCTCTGTTTCCAGCCTCCTGTTTCTCCCCCTCTGTTTCCAGACTCCTGTTTCTCCCCCTCTGTTTCCAGCCTCCTGTTTCTGCCCCTCAGTTTCCAACCTCCTGTTTCTCGCCGTCTGTTTCCAGACTCCTGTTTCTCCCCCTCTGTTTCCAGCCTCCTGTTTCTGCCCCTCTGTTTCCAGACTCCTGTTTCTCACCCACTGTTTCCAGGCTCCTGTTTCTCCACCTCTGTTTCCAGACTCCTGTTTCTGACCCTCTGTTTCCAGACTTCTGTTTCTCCCCCTCTGTTTCCAGACTCCTGTTTCTCCCCCTCTGTTTCCAGACTCGTGTTTCTGCCCCTCTGTTTCCAGACTCCTGTTTCTCACCGTCTGTTTACAGACTCCTGTTCCTCCCCCTCTGTTTCCAGACTCCTGTTTCTCACCCTGATTTTCCAGACTCCTGTTTCTCCCCCTCTGTTTCCAGCCTCCTGTTTCTCCCCCTCTTTTTCCAGCCTCCTGTTTCTTCCCCTCTGATTCCAGACTCCTGTTTCTGCCCCTCTGTTTCCAGACTCCTGATTCTGCCCCTCTGTTTCCAGACTCCTGTTTCTCACCCTCTGTTTCCAGACTCCTGTTTCTCTCCCTCTGTTTCCAGACTCCTGTTTCTCCCCCTCTGCTTCCAGACTCCTGTTTCTGCCCCTCTGTTTCCAGACTCCTGTTTCTCCCCCTCTGTTTCCAGATCCTGTTTCCCCCCCTCTGTTTCCAGACTCCTCTTTCTGCCCCTCTGTTTCCAGGCTCCTGTTTCTCCCCCTCTGTTTCCAGACTCCTGTTTCTGCCCCTCTGTTTCCAGACTTCTGTTTCTCCCCCTCTGTTTCCAGACTCCTGTTTCTCCCCCTCTGTTTCCAGACTCCTGTTTCTCCCCCTCTGTTTCCAGACTCCTGTTTCTGCCCCTCTGTTTCCAGCCTCCTGATTCTGCCCCTCTGTTTCCAGACTCCTGTTTCTCACCCTCTGTTTCCAGACTCCTGTTTCTCTCCCTCTGTTTCCAGACTCCTGTTTCTCCCCCTCTGTTTCCAGACTCCTCATTCTCACCCTCTGTTTCCAGACTCCTGTTTCTCCCCCTCTGTTTCCAGACTCCAGTTTCACCCCCTCTGTTTCCAGACTCCTGTTTCTGCCCCTCTGTTTCCAGGCTCCTGTTTCTGCCCCTCTTTTTCCAGACTCCTGTTTCTGCCCCTCTGTTTCCAGACTCCTGTTTCTCCCCCTCTGTTTCCAGACTCCTGTTTCTCCCCCACTGTTTCCAGCCTCCTATTTCTGCCCCTCAGTTTCCAACCTCCTGTTTCTCGCCCTCTGTTTCCAGACTCCTGTTTCTCCCCCTCTGTTTCCAGCCTCCTGTTTCTGCCCCTCTGTTTCCAGACTCCTGTTTCTGCCCCTCTGTTTCCAGACTCCTGTTTCTCCCCCTCTGTTTCCAGACTCCTGTTTCTCCCCCTCTTTTTCCAGACTCCTGTTTCTCCCCTTCTGTTTCCAGACTCCTGTTTCTGCCCCTCTGTTTCCAGACTCCTGTTTCTCACCCTCTGTTTCCAGACTCCTGTTTCTCCCCCTCTGTTTCCAGACTCCTGTTTCTGCCCGTCTGTTTCCAGACTTCTGTTTCTCCCCCTCTGTTTCCAGACTCCTGTTTCTCCCCCTCTGTTTCCAGACTTCTGTTTCTCCCCCTCTGTTTCCAGACTCCTGTTTCTCCCCCTCTGTTTCCAGACTTCTGTTTCTCCCCCTCTGTTTCCAGCCTCCTGATTCTGCCCCTCTGTTTCCAGACTCCTTTTTCTCACCCTCTGTTTCCAGACTCCCGTTTCTCCCCCTCTGTTTCCAGACTCCTGTTTCTCCCCCTCTGCTTCCAGACTCCTGATTCTCACCCTCTGTTTCCAGACTCCTGTTTCTCCCCCTCTGTTTCCAGACTCCAGTTTCACCCCCTCTGTTTCCAGACTCCTGTTTCTGCCCCTCTGTTTCCAGGCTCCTGTTTCTGCCCCTCTGTTTCCAGACTCCTGTTTCTGCCCCTCTGTTTCCAGACTCCTGTTTCTCACCGTCTGTTTCCAGACTCCTGTTCCTCCCCATCTGTTTCCAGACTCCTGTTTCTGCCCCTCTGTTTCCAGACTCCTGTTTCTCACCGTGAGTTTCCAGACTCCTGTTTCTCCCCCTCTGTTTCCAGCCTCCTGTTTCTCCCCCTCTGTTTCCAGCCTCCTGTTTTTTCCCCTCTGTTTCCAGACTCCTGTTTCTGCCCCTCTGTTTCCAGCATCCTGATTCTGCCCCTCTGTTTCCAGACTCCTGTTTCTCACCCTCTGTTTCCAGACTCCTGTTTCTCTCCCTCTGTTTCCAGACTCCTGTTTCTCCACCTCTGCTTCCAGACTCCTGATTCTCACCCTCTGTTTCCACCCTCCTGTTTCTCCCCCTCTGTTTCCAGACTCCTGTTTCTCCCCCTCTGTTTCCAGACTCCTGTTTCTGCCCCTCTGTTTCCAGACTCCTGTTTCTCCCCCTCTGTTTCCAGACTCCTGTCTCTGCCCCTCTGTTTCCAGACTTCTGATTCTCCCCCTCTGTTTCCAGACTCCTGTTTCTCCCCCTCTGTTTCCAGACTCCAGTTTCTCCCCCTCTGTTTCCAGACTCCTGTTTCTGCCCCTCTGTTTCCAGCCTCCTTATTCTGCCCCTCTGTTTCCAGACTCCTGTTTCTCACCCTCTGTTTCCAGACTCCTGTTTCTCACCCTCTGTTTCCAGACTCCTGTTTCTCCCCCTCTGCTTCCAGACTCCTGATTCTCACCGTCTGTTTCCAGACTCCTGTTTCTCCCCCTCTGTTTCCAGACTCCAGTTTCACCCCCTCTGTTTCCAGACTCCTGTTTCTGCCCCTCTGTTTCCAGGCTCCTGTTTCTGCCCCTCTGTTTCCAGACTCCTGTTTCTGCCCCTCTGTTTCCAGACTCCTGTTTCTCCCCCTCTGTTTCCAGACTCCTGTTTCTCCCCCACTGTTTCCAGCCTCCTGTTTCTCCCCCTCTGTTTCCAGACTCCTGTTTCTCCCCCTCTGTTTCCAGACTCCTGTTTCTCCCCCTCTGTTTCCAGAATCCTGTTTCTGCCCCTCTGTTTCCAGACTCCTGTTTCTCCCCCTCTGTTTCCAGACTCCTGTTTCTCCCCCTCTGTTTCCAGACACCTGTTTCTGCCCCTCTGTTTCCAGACTTCTGTTTCTCCCCCTCTGTTTCCAGACTCCTGTTTCTCCCCCTCTGTTTCCAGACTCCTGTTTCTCCCCCTCTGTTTCCAGACTCCTGTTTCTCCCCCTCTGTTTCCAGACTCCTGTTTCTGCCCCTCTGTTTCCAGACTTCTGTTTCTCCCCCTCTGTTTCCAGACTCCTGCTTCTCCCGCTCTGTTTCCAGAATCCTTTTTCTCCCCCTCTGTTTCCAGACTCCTGTTTCTGCCCCTCTGTTTCCAGACTCCTGTTTCTCACCCTCTGTTTCCAGACTCCTGTTTCTCCCCCTCTGTTTCCAGACTCCTGTTTCTCCCCCTCTGCTTCCAGACTCCTGATTCTCCCCCTCTGTTTCCAGCCTCCTGTTCCTATCCCTCTGTTTCCAGACCCCTGTTTCTCCCCCTCTGTTTCCAGACTCCAGTTTCTGCCCCTCTGTTTCCACGCTCCTGTTTCTGCCCCTCTGTTTC
Source organism: Carcharhinus amblyrhynchos (assembly GCF_965287045.1). Lineage (NCBI taxonomy): Eukaryota > Metazoa > Chordata > Chondrichthyes > Carcharhiniformes > Carcharhinidae > Carcharhinus > Carcharhinus amblyrhynchos. The sequence continues at coordinate 227,642 of NW_027649874.1, forward strand.
CAGACTCCTGTTTCTGCCCCTCTGTTTCCAGCCTCCTGTTTCTCCCCCTCTGTTTCCTGACTCCTGGTTCTCCCCCTCTGATTCCAGCCTCCTGTTTCTGCCCCTCAGTTTCCAATCTCCTGTTTCTCGTCCTCGGTTTCCAGACTCCTGTTTCTCCCCCTCTGTTTCCAGCCTCCTGTTTCTGCCCCTCTGTTTCCAGACTCCTGTTTCTGCCCCTCTGTTTCCAGACTCCTGTTCTGCCCCTATGTTTCCAGACTCCTGTTTCTGCCCCTCTGTTTCCAGACTCCTGTTTCTGCCCCTCTGTTTCCAGACTCCTGTTTCTGCCCCTCTGTTTCCAGACTCCTGTTTCTCCCCCTCTGTTTCCAGACTCCTTTTTCTCACCGTCTGTTTCCAGACTCCTGTTCCTCCCCCTCTGTTTCCAGACTCCTGTTACTGCCCCTCTGTTTCCAGACTCCTGTTTCTCACCCTGAGTTTCCAGACTCCTGTTTCTCCCCCTCTGTTTCCACCCTCCTGTTTCTCCCCCTCTGTTTCCAGCCTCCTGTTTCTTCCCCTCTGTTTCCAGACTCCTGTTTCTGCCCCTCTGTTTCCAGCCTCCTGATTCTGCCCCTCTGTTTCCAGACTCCTGTTTCTCACCTCTGTTTCCAGACTCCTGATTCTCTCCCTCTGTTTCCAGACTCCTGTTTCTCCCCCTCTGCTTCCAGACTCCTGATTCTCACCGTCTGTTTCCACCCTCCTGTTTCTCCCCCTCTGTTCCAGACTCCTGTTTGTCCCCCTCTGTTTCCAGACTCCTGTTTCTGCCCCTCTGTTTCCAGACTCCTGTTTCTCCCCCTCTGTTTCCAGACTCCTGTTTCTGCCCCTCTGTTTCCAGACTCCTGTTTCTCCCCCTCTGTTTCCAGACTCCTGTTTCTCCCCCTCTGTTTCCAGACTCCTGTTTCTCCCCCTCTGTTTCCAGACTCCTGTTTCTGCCCCTCTGTTTCCAGCCTCCTGATTCTGCCCCTCTGTTTCCAGACTCCTGTTTCTCACCCTCTGTTTCCAGACTCCTGTTTCTCCTTCTCTGTTTCCAGACTCCTGTTTCTCCCCCTCTGCTTCCAGACTCCTGATTCTCACCGTCTGTTTCCAGACTCCTGTTTCTCCCCCTCTGTTTCCAGACTCCAGTTTCACCCCCTCTGTTTCCAGACTCCTGTTTCTGCCCCTCTGTTTCCAGGCTCCTGTTTCTGCCCCTCAGTTTCCAGACTCCTGTTTCTGCCCCTCTGTTTCCAGACTCCTGTTTCTCCCCCTCTGTTTCCAGACTCTTGTTTCTCCCCCACTGTTTCCAGCCTCCTATTTCTGCCCCTCAGTTTCCAACCTCCTGTTTCTCCCCCTCTGTTTCCAGACTCCTGTTTCTCCCCCTCTGTTTCCAGACTCCTGTTTCTCCCCCTCTGTTTCCAGACTCCTGTTTCTCACCCTCTGTTTCCAGCCTCCTGATTCTGCCCCTCTATTTCAAGACTCCTGTTTCTCACGATCTGCTTCCAGACTCCTGTTTCTCCCCCTCTGTTTCCAGACGCCTGTTTCTCCCCCTCTGCTTCCAGACTCCTGATTCTCACCCTCTGTTTCCAGACTCCTGTTTCTCCCCCTCTGTTTCCAGACTCCAGTTTCACCCCCTCTGTTTCCAGACTCCTGTTTCTGCCCCTCTGTTTCCAGGCTCCTGTTTCTGCCCCTCTGTTTCCAGACTCCTGTTTCTCCCCCTCTGCTTCCAGACTCCTGATTCTCACCCTCTGTTTCCAGACTCCTGTTTCTCACCCTGAGTTTCCAGACTCCTGTTTCTGCCCCTCTGTTTCCAGACTCCTGTTTCTGCCCCTCTGTTTCCAGACTCCTGTTTCTCCCCCTCTGTTTCCAGACTCCTTTTTCTCACCGTCTGTTTCCAGACTCCTGTTCCTCCCCCTCTGTTTCCAGACTCCTGTTACTGCCCCTCTGTTTCCAGACTCCTGTTTCTCACCCTGAGTTTCCAGACTCCTGTTTCTCCCCCTCTGTTTCCACCCTCCTGTTTCTCCCCCTCTGTTTCCAGCCTCCTGTTTCTTCCCCTCTGTTTCCAGACTCCTGTTTCTGCCCCTCTGTTTCCAGCCTCCTGATTCTGCCCCTCTGTTTCCAGACTCCTGTTTCTCACCTCTGTTTCCAGACTCCTGATTCTCTCCCTCTGTTTCCAGACTCCTGTTTCTCCCCCTCTGCTTCCAGACTCCTGATTCTCACCGTCTGTTTCCACCCTCCTGTTTCTCCCCCTCTGTTTCCAGACTCCTGTTTGTCCCCCTCAGTTTCCAGACTCCTGTTTCTGCCCCTCTGTTTCCAGACTCCTGTTTCTCCCCCTCTGTTTCCAGACTCCTGTATCTGCCCCTCTGTTTCCAGACTCCTGTTTCTCCCCCTCTGTTTCCAGACTCCTGTTTCTCCCCCTCTGTTTCCAGACTCCTGTTTCTCCCCCTCTGTTTCCAGACTCCTGTTTCTGCCCCTCTGTTTCCAGCCTCCTGATTCTGCCCCTCTGTTTCCAGACTCCTGTTTCTCACCCTCTGTTTCCAGACTCCTGTTTCTCCTTCTCTGTTTCCAGACTCCTGTTTCTCCCCCTCTGCTTCCAGACTCCTGATTCTCACCGTCTGTTTCCAGACTCCTGTTTCTCCCCCTCTGTTTCCAGACTCCAGTTTCACCCCCTCTGTTTCCAGACTCCTGTTTCTGCCCCTCTGTTTCCAGGCTCCTGTTTCTGCCCCTCTGTTTCCAGAGTCCTGTTTCTGCCCCTCTGTTTCCAGACTCCTGTTTCTCCCCCTCTGTTTCCAGACTCTTGTTTCTCCCCCACTGTTTCCAGCCTCCTATTTCTGCCCCTCAGTTTCCAACCTCCTGTTTCTCCCCCTCTGTTTCCAGACTCCTGTTTCTCCCCCTCTGTTTCCAGACTCCTGTTTCTCCCCCTCTGTTTCCAGACTCCTGTTTCTCACCCTCTGTTTCCAGCCTCCTGATTCTGCCCCTCTATTTCCAGACTCCTGTTTCTCACGATCTGCTTCCAGACTCCTGTTTCTCCCCCTCTGTTTCCAGACTCCTGTTTCTCCCCCTCTGCTTCCAGACTCCTGATTCTCACCCTCTGTTTCCAGACTCCTGTTTCTCACCCTGAGTTTCCAGACTCCTGTTTCTGCCCCTCTGTTTCCAGCCTCCTGATTCTGCCCCTCTGTATCCAGCCTCCTGTTTCTCCCCGACTGGTTCTACACTCCTGTTTCTGCCCCTCAGTTTCCAGCCTCCTGTTTCTGCCCCTCTGTTTCCAGCCTCCTGTTTCTCCCCCTCTGTTTCCAGACTCCTGGTTCTCAACATTTGTTTCCAGACTCCTGTTTCTCCCCCTCTGTTTCCAGACTCCTGTTTCTGCCCCTCTGTTTCCAGACTCCAGTTTCTCCCCCTCTGTTTCCAGACTCCTGTTTCTCCCCCTCTGTTTCCAGACTCCTGTTTCTGCCCCTCTGTTTCCAGACTCCTGTTTCTCACCATTTGTTTCCAGAATCCTGTTTCTCCCCCTCTGTTTCCAGACTCCTGTTTCTGCCCCTCTGTTTCCAGACTCCTGTATCTCACCATCTGTTTCCAGACTTCTGTTTCTCCCCCTCTGTTTCCAGACTCCTGTTTCTGCCCCTCTGTTTCCAGACTCCTGTTTCTGCCTCTCTGTTTCCAGACTCCTGTTTCTCCACCTCTGTTTCCAGACTCCTGTTTCTGCCCCTCTGTTTCCAGGCTCCTGTTTCTGCCCCTCTGTTTCCAGACTCCTGTTTCTGCACCTCTGTTTCCAGCCACCTGTTTCTCCCCCTCTGTTTCCAGACTCCTGTTTCTCCCCCTCTGTTTCCAGCCTCCTGATTTTGCCCCTCAGTTTCCAACCTCCTGATTCTCGCCCTCTGTTTCCAGACTCCTGTTTCTCCCCCTCTGTTTCCAGCCTCCTGATTCTGCCCCTCTGTTTCCAGACTCCTGTTTCTCACCCTCTGTTTCCAGGCTCCTGTTTCTCCCCCACTGTTTTCAGACTCCTGTTTCTGCCCCTCTGCTTCCAGACTCCTGTTTCTCCCCCTCTGTTTCCAGACTCCTGTTTCTCCCCCTCTGTTTCCAGACTCCTGTTTCTCCCCCTCTGTTTCCAGACTCGTGTTTCTCCCCCTCTGTTTCCAGACTCCTGTTTCTGCCCCTCTGTTTCCAGCCTCCTGATTCTGCCCCTCTGTTTCCAGACTCCTGTTTCTCACCCTCTGTTTCCAGACTCCTGTTCCTCCTTCTCTGTTTCCAGACTCCTGTTTCTCCCCCTCTGCTTCCAGACTCCTGATTCTCACCGTCTGTTTCCAGACTCCTGTTTCTCCCCCTCTGTTTCCAGACTCCAGTTTCACCCCCTCTGTTTCCAGACTCCTGTTTCTGCCCCTCTGTTTCCAGGCTCCTGTTTCTGCCCCTCTGTTTCCAGACTCCTGTTTCTGCCCCTCTGTTTCCAGACTCCTGTTTCTCCCCCTCTGTTTCCAGACTCTTGTTTCTCCCCCACTGTTTGCAGCCTCCTATTTCTGCCCCTCAGTTTCAAACCTCCTGTTTCTCCCCCTCTGTTTCCAGACTCCTGTTTCTCCCCCTCTGTTTCCAGACTCCTGTTTCTCCCCCTCTGTTTCCAGACTCCTGTTTCTCACCCTCTGTTTCCAGCCTCCTGATTCTGCCCCTCTATTTCCAGACTCCTGTTTCTCACCATCTGCTTCCAGACTCCTGTTTCTCCCCCTCTGTTTCCAGACTCCTGTTTCTCCCCCTCTGCTTCCAGACTCCTGATTCTCAACCTCTGTTTCCAGACTCCTGTTTCTCACCCTGAGTTTCCAGACTCCTGTTTCTGCCCCTCTGTTTCCAGCCTCCTGATTCTGCCCCTCTGTATCCAGCCTCCTGTTTCTCCCCGACTGGTTCTACACTCCTGTTTCTGCCCCTCAGTTTCCAGCCTCCTGTTTCTGCCCCTCTGTTTCCAGACTCCTGTTTCTGCCCCTCTGTTTCCAGACTCCAGTTTCTCCCCCTCTGTTTCCAGACTCCTGTTTCTCCCCCTCTGTTTCCAGACTCCTGTTTCTGCCCCTCTGTTTCCAGACTCCTGTTTCGCACCATTTGTTTCCAGAATCCTGTTTCTCCCCTCTGTTTCCAGACTCCTGTTTCTGCCCCTCTGTTTCCAGACTCCGGTATCTCACCATCTGTTTCCAGACTTCTGTTTCTCCCCCTCTGTTTCCAGACTCCTGTTTCTGCCCCTCTGTTTCCAGACTCCTGTTTCTGCCTCTCTGTTTCCAGACTCCTGTTTCTCCACCTCTGTTTCCAGACTCCTGTTTCTGCCCCTCTGTTTCCAGGCTCCTGTTTCTGCCCCTCTGTTTCCAGACTCCTGTTTCTGCACCTCTGTTTCCAGCCACCTGTTTCTCCCCCTCTGTTCAAAGACTCCTGTTTCTCCCCCTCTGTTTCCAGCCTCCAGATTTTGCCCCTCAGTTTCCAACCTCCTGATTCTCGCCCTCTGTTTCCAGACTCCTGTTTCTCCCCCTCTGTTTCCAGCCTCCTGATTCTGCCCCTCTGTTTCCAGACTCCTGTTTCTCACCCTCTGTTTCCAGGCTCCTGTTCCTCCCCCACTGTTTTCAGACTCCTCTTTCTGCCCCTCTGTTTCCAGACTCCTGTTTCTCCCCCTCTGTTTCCAGACTCCTGTTTCTCCCCCTCTGTTTCCAGACTCCTGTTTCTCCCCCTCTGTTTCCAGACTCCTGTTTCTGCCCCTCTGTTTCCAGACACCTGTTTCTCACCATCTGTTTCCAGCCTCCTGTTTCTGCCCCTCAGTTTCCAACCTCCTGTTTCTCGCCCTCTGTTTCCAGTCTCCCTTTTCTCCCCCTCTGTTTCCAGCCTCCTGTTTCTGCCCCTCTGTTTCCAGACTCCTGTTTCTCACCCTCTGTTTCCAGCCTCCTGTTTCTCCGCCTCAGTTTCCAGACGCATGTATCTGCCCCTCTGTTTCCAGACTCCTGTTTCTGCCCCTCTGTTTCCAGACTCCTGTTTCTCCGCCTCTGTTTCCAGACTCCTGTTTCTCCCCCTCAGTTTCCAGACTCCTGTTTCTGCCCCTCTGTTTCCAGACTCCTGTTTCTCCGCCTCTGTTTCCAGACTCCTGTTTCTCCCCCTCTGTTTCCAGAATCCTGTTTCTGCCCCTCTGTTTCCAGACTCCTGTTTCTGCCCCTCTGTATCCAGACTCCTGTTTCTCACCCTGAGTTTCCAGACTCCTGTTTCTCACCCTCTGTTTCCAGCCTCCTGTTTCTTCCCCTCTGTTTCCAGACTCCTGTTTCTCCCCCTCTGTTTCAGGTCTCCTGATTCTGCCCCTCTGTTCCCAGACTCCTGTTTCTCACCCTCTGTTTCCAGACTCCTGCTTCTCCCCCTCTGTTTCCAGACTCCTGTTTCTCCCCCTCTGCTTCCAGACTCCTGATTCTCACCCTCTGTATCCAGACTCCTGTTTCTCACCCTGAGTTTCCAGACTCCTGTTTCTGCCCCTCTGTTTCCAGCCTCCTGTTTCTCCCCCTCTGTTTCCAGACTCCTGTTTCTCCCTCCCTGTTTCCAGCCTCCTGTTTCTGCCCCTCAGTTTCCAACCTCCAGTTTCTCGCCCTCTGTTTCCAGACTCCTGTTTCTCCCCCTCTGTTTCCAGACTCCTGTTTCTGCCCCTCTGTTTCCAGACTCCTGTTTCTCACCATTTGTTTCCAGACTCCTGTTTCTCCCCCTCTGTATCCAGACTCCTGTTTCTGCCCCTCTGTTTCCAGACTCCTGTTTCTCCCCCTCTGTTTCCAGCCTCCTGTTTCTGCCCCTCTGTTTCCAGACTCCTGTTTCTCGCCCTCTGTTTCCAGCCTCCTGTTTCTCCCCCTCTGTTTCCAGACTCCTGTTTCTCCCCCTCTGTTTCCAGACTCCGGTTTCTCCCCCTCTGTTTCCAGACTCCTGTTTCTGCCCCTCTGTTTCCAGACTCTTGTTTCTCACCATCTTATTCCAGGCTCCTGTTTCTCCCCCTCTGTTTCCAGTCTCCTGTTTCTGTCCCTCTGTTTCCAGACTCCTGTTTCTAACCCTGAGTTTCCAGACTCCTGTTTCTCCCCCTCTGTTTCCAGCCTCCTGTTTCTCACCCTCTGCATCCAGCCTCCTGTTTCTTCCCCTCTGTTTCCAGACTCCTGTTTCTGCCCCTCTGTTTCCAGACTCCTGTTTCTGCCCCTCTGTGTCCTGACCCCTGTTTCTGCCCCTCTGTTTCCAGCCTCCTGTTTCTGCCCCTCAGTTTCCAACCTCCTGTTTCTCGCCCTCTGATTCCAGACTCCTGTTTCTCCCCCTCTGTTTCCAGCCTCCTGTTTCTGCCCCTCTGTTTCCAGACTCCTGTTTCTCACCCTCTGTTTCCAGACTCCTGTTTCTCCCCCTCTGTTTCCAGACACCTGTTTCTGCCCCTCTGTTTCCAGACTTCTGTTTCTCCCCCTCTGTTTCCAGACTCCTGTTTCTCCCCCTCTGTTTCCAGACTCCTGTTTCTCCCCCTCTGTTTCCAGACTCCTGTTTCTGCCCCCCTGTTTCCAGACTCCTGTTTCTCACCCTGAGTTTCCAGACTCCTGTTTCTCCCCCTCTGTTTCCAGACTCCTGTTTCTCACCCTCTGTTTCCAGCCTCCTGTTTCTTCCACTCTGTTTCCAGACTCCTGTTTCTGCCCCTCTGTTTCCAGCCTCCTGATTCTGACCCACTGTTTCCAGACTCCTGTTTCTCACCCTCTGTTTCCAGAGTCCTGTTTCTCCCCCTCTGTTTCCAGACTCCTGTTTCTCCCCCTCTGCTTCCAGACTCCTGATTCTCACCCTCTGTTTCCAGACTCCTGTTTCTCCCCCTCTGTTTCCAGTCTCCTGTTTCTCCCCCTCTGTTTCCAGACTCCTGTTTCTGCCCCTCTGTTTCCAGACTCCTGTTTCTGCCCCTCTGTTTCCAGCCTCCTGATTCTGCCCCTCTGTTTCCAGCCTCCTGTTTCTCCCCCTCTGTTTCCAGACTCCTGTTTCTCCCCCTCTGTTTCCAGCCTCCTGTTTCTGCCCCTCAGTTTCCAACCTCCTGTTTCTCGCCCTCTGTTTCCAGACTCCTGTTTCTCCCCCTCTGTTTCCAGCCTCCTGTTTCTGCCCCTCTGTTTCCAGACTCCTGTTTCTCACCCTCTGTTTCCAGACTCCTGTTTCTCCCCCTCTGTTTCCAGACTCCTGTTTCTGCCCCTCTGTTTCCAGACTCCTGTTTCTGCCCCTCTGTTTCCAGACTCCTGTTTCTCCCCCTCTGTTTCCAGACTCCTGTTTCTCGCCCTCTGTTTCCAGACTCCTGTTTCTCACAATCTGTTTCCAGACTCCTGTTTCTCCCCCTCTGTTTCCAGACTCCTGTTTCTCACCCTGAGTTTCCAGACTCCTGTTTCTCCGCCTCTGTTTCCAGCCTCCTGTTTTCACCCTCTGTTTCCAGCCTCCTGTTTCTTCCCCTCTGTTTCCAGACTCCTGTTTCTGGCCCTCTGTTTCCAGACTCCTGTTTCTGCCCCTCTGTTTCCAGACTTCTGTTTCTCCCTCTCTGTTTCCAGACCCCTGTATCTGCCCCTCTGTTTCCATACTCCTGTTTCTGCCTCTCTGTTTCCAGTCTCCTGTTTCTGTCCCTCTGTTTCCAGACTCCTGTTTCTAACCCTGAGTTTCCAGACTCCTGTTTCTCCCCCTCTGTTTCCAGCCTCCTGTTTCTCACCCTCTGCATCCAGCCTCCTGTTTCTTCCCCTCTGTTTCCAGACTCCTGTTTCTGCCCCTCTGTTTCCAGACTCCTGTTTCTGCCCCTCTGTGTCCTGACCCCTGTTTCTGCCTCTCTGTTCCCAGACTCCTGTTTCTCCCCCTCTGTTTCCAGACTCCTGTTTCTCCCCCTCTGTTTCCAGGCTCCTGTTTCTGCCCCTTTGTTTCCAGACTCCTGTTTCTGCCCCTCTGTTTCCAGCCTCCTGTTTCTCCCCCTCTGTTTCCAGACTCCTGTTTCTCCCCCTCTGTTTCCAGCCTCCTGTTTCTGCCCCTCAGTTTCCAACCTCCTGTTTCTCGCCCTCTGATTCCAGACTCCTGTTTCTCCCCCTCTGTTTCCAGCCTCCTGTTTCTGCCCCTCTGTTTCCAGACTCCTGTTTCTCACCCTCTGTTTCCAGACTCCTGTTTCTCCCCCTCTGTTTCCAGACACCTGTTTCTGCCCCTCTGTTTCCAGACTTCTGTTTCTCCCCCTCTGTTTCCAGACTCCTGTTTCTCCCCCTCTGTTTCCAGACTCCTGTTTCTCCCCCTCTGTTTCCAGACTCCTGTTTCTGCCCCCCTGTTTCCAGACTCCTGTTTCTCACCCTGAGTTTCCAGACTCCTGTTTCTCCCCCTCTGTTTCCAGACTCCTGTTTCTCACCCTCTGTTTCCAGCCTCCTGTTTCTTCCCCTCTGTTTCCAGACTCCTGTTTCTGCCCCTCTGTTTCCAGCCTCCTGATTCTGACCCACTGTTTCCAGACTCCTGTTTCTCACCCTCTGTTTCCAGAGCCTTTTTCTCCCCCTCTGTTTCCAGACTCCTGTTTCTCCCCCTCTGCTTCCAGACTCCTGATTCTCACCCTCTGTTTCCAGACTCCTGTTTCTCCCCCTCTGTTTCCAGTCTCCTGTTTCTCCCCCTCTGTTTCCAGACTCCTGTTTCTGCCCCTCTGTTTCCAGACTCCTGTTTCTGCCCCTCTGTTTCCAGCCTCCTGATTCTGCCCCTCTGTTTCCAGCCTCCTGTTTCTCCCCCTCTGTTTCCAGACTCCTGTTTCTCCCCCTCTGTTTCCAGCCTCCTGTTTCTGCCCCTCAGTTTCCAACCTCCTGTTTCTCGCCCTCTGTTTCCAGACTCCTGTTTCTCCCCCTCTGTTTCCAGCCTCCTGTTTCTGCCCCTCTGTTTCCAGACTCCTGTTTCTCACCCTCTGTTTCCAGACTCCTGTTTCTCCCCCTCTGTTTCCAGACTCCTGTTTCTGCCCCTCTGTTTCCAGACTCCTGTTTCTGCCCCTCTGTTTCCAGACTCCTGTTTCTCCCCCTCTGTTTCCAGACTCCTTTTTCTCACCCTCTGTTTCCAGACTCCTGTTTCTCACAATCTGTTTCCAGACTCCTGTTTCTCCCCCTCTGTTTCCAGACTCCTGTTTCTGCCCCTCTGTTTCCAGACTCCTGTTTCTCACCCTGAGTTTCCAGACTCCTGTTTCTCCGCCTCTGTTTCCAGCCTCCTGTTTTCACCCTCTGTTTCCAGACTCCTGTTTCTTCCCCTCTGTTTCCAGACTCCTGTTTCTGGCCCTCTGTTTCCAGACTCCTGTTTCTGCCCCTCTGTTTCCAGACTTCTGTTTCTCCCTCTCTGTTTCCAGACCCCTGTATCTGCCCCTCTGTTTCCATACTCCTGTTTCTGCCTCTCTGTTTCCAGTCTCCTGTTTCTGTCCCTCTGTTTCCAGACTCCTGTTTCTAACCCTGAGTTTCCAGACTCCTGTTTCTCCCCCTCTGTTTCCAGCCTCCTGATTCTCACCCTCTGCATCCAGCCTCCTGTTTCTTCCCCTCTGTTTCCAGACTCCTGTTTCTGCCCCTCTGTTTCCAGACTCCTGTTTCTGCCCCTCTGTGTCCTGACCCCTGTTTCTGCCTCTCTGTTCCCAGACTCCTGTTTCTCCCCCTCTGTTTCCAGACTCCTGTTTCTCCCCCTCTGTTTCCAGGCTCCTGTTTCTGCCCCTCTGTTTCCAGACTCCTGTTTCTGCCCCTCTGTTTCCAGCCTCCTGTTTCTCCCCCTCTGTTTCCAGACTCCTGTTTCTCCCCCTCTGTTTCCAGCCTCCTGTTTCTGCCCCTCAGTTTCCAACCTCCTGTTTCTCGCCCTCTGATTCCAGACTCCTGTTTCTCCCCCTCTGTTTCCAGCCTCCTGTTTCTGCCCCTCTGTTTCCAGACTCCTGTTTCTCACCCTCTGTTTCCAGACTCCTGTTTCTCCCCCTCTGTTTCCAGACACCTGTTTCTGCCCCTCTGTTTCCAGACTTCTGTTTCTCCCCCTCTGTTTCCAGACTCCTGTTTCTCCCCCTCTGTTTCCAGACTCCTGTTTCTCCCCCTCTGTTTCCAGACTCCTGTTTCTGCCCCCCTGTTTCCAGACTCCTGTTTCTCACCCTGAGTTTCCAGACTCCTGTTTCTCCCCCTCTGTTTCCAGACTCCTGTTTCTCACCCTCTGTTTCCAGCCTCCTGTTTCTTCCCCTCTGTTTCCAGACTCCTGTTTCTGCCCCTCTGTTTCCAGCCTCCTGATTCTGACCCACTGTTTCCAGACTCCTGTTTCTCACCCTCTGTTTCCAGAGTCCTGTTTCTCCCCCTCTGTTTCCAGACTCCTGTTTCTCCCCCTCTGCTTCCAGACTCCTGATTCTCACCCTCTGTTTCCAGACTCCTGTTTCTCCCCCTCTGTATCCAGTCTCCTGTTTCTCCCCCTCTGTTTCCAGACTCCTGTTTCTGCCCCTCTGTTTCCAGACTCCTGTTTCTGCCCCTCTGTTTCCAGCCTCCTGATTCTGCCCCTCTGTTTCCAGCCTCCTGTTTCTCCCCCTCTGTTTCCAGACTCCTGTTTCTCCCCCTCTGTTTCCAGCCTCCTGTTTCTGCCCCTCAGTTTCCAACCTCCTGTTTCTCGCCCTCTGTTTCCAGACTCCTGTTTCTCCCCCTCTGTTTCCAGCCTCCTGTTTCTGCCCCTCTGTTTCCAGACTCCTGTTTCTCACCCTCTGTTTCCAGACTCCTGTTTCTCCCCCTCTGTTTCCAGACTCCTGTTTCTGCCCCTCTGTTTCCAGACTCCTGTTTCTGCCCCTCTGTTTCCAGACTCCTGTTTCTCCCCCTCTGTTTCCAGACTCCTTTTTCTCGCCCTCTGTTTCCAGACTCCTGTTTCTCACAATCTGTTTCCAGACTCCTGTTTCTCCCCCTCTGTTTCCAGACTCCTGTTTCTGCCCCTCTGTTTCCAGACTCCTGTTTCTCACCCTGAGTTTCCAGACTCCTGTTTCTCCGCCTCTGTTTCCAGCCTCCTGTTTTCACCCTCTGTTTCCAGCCTCCTGTTTCTTCCCCTCTGTTTCCAGACTCCTGTTTCTGGCCCTCTGTTTCCAGACTCCTGTTTCTGTCCCTCTGTTTCCAGACTTCTGTTTCTCCCTCTCTGTTTCCAGACCCCTGTATCTGCCCCTCTGTTTCCATACTCCTGTTTCTGCCTCTCTGTTTCCAGACTCCTGTTTCTGCCCCTCAGTTTCCATCCTCCTGTTTCTCGCCCTCTGTTTCCAGGCTCCTGTTTCTGCCCCTCTGTTTCCAGACTCCTGTTTCTGCCCCTCTGTTTCCAGCCTCCTGTTTCTCCCCCTCTGTTTCCAGACTCCTGATTCTCCCCCTCTGTTTCCAGCCTCCTGTTTCTGCCCCTCAGTTTCCAACCTCCTGTTTCTCGCACTCTGTTTCCAGACTCCTGTTTCTCCCCCTCTGTTTCCAGCCTCCTGTTTCTGCCCCTCTGTTTCCAGACTCCTGTTTCTCACCCTCTGTTTCCAGACTCCTGTTTCTCCCCCTCTGTTTCCAGACTCCTGTTTCTGCCCCTCTGTTTCCAGACTTCTGTTTCTACCCCTCTGTTTCCAGACACCTGTTTCTCCCCCTCTGTTTCCAGACTCCTGTTTCTCCCCCTCTGTTTCCATACTCCTGTTTCTGCCCCTCTGTTTCCAGCCTCCTGATTCTGCCCCTCTGATTCCTGACTCCTGTTTCTCACCCTCTGTTTCCAGACTCCTGTTTCTCCCCCTCTGTTTCCAGACTCCTGTTTCTCCCCCTCTGCTTCCAGACTCCTGATTCTCACCCTCTGGTTCCAGACTCCTGTTTCTCCCCCTCTGTTTCCAGACTCCTGTTTCTCCCCCTCTGTTTCCACACTCCTGTTTCTGCCCCTCTGTTTCCAGCCTCCTGTTTCTGCCCCTCTGTTTCCAGACTCCTGTTTCTGCCCCTCTGTTTCCAGCCTCCTGTTTCTCCCCCTCTGTTTCCAGCCTCCTGTTTCTGCCCCTCAGTTTCCATCCTCCTGTTTCTCGCCCTCTGTTTCCAGACTCCTGTTTCTCCCCCTCTGTTTCCAGCCTCCTGTTTCTGCCCCTCTGTTTCCAGACTCCTGTTTCTCACCCTCTGTTTCCAGACTCCTGTTTGTCCCCCTCTGTTTCCAGACTCCTGTTTCTGCCCCTCTGTTTCCTGACTCCTGTTTCTCCCCCTCTGTTTCCAGACTCCTGATTCTCACCCTCTGTTTCCAGACTCCTGTTTCTGCCCCTCTGTTTCCAGGCGCCTGTTTCTGTCCCTCTGTTTCCAGACTCCTGTTTCTGCCCCTCTGTTTCCAGACTCCTGTTTCTCACCCTCTGTTTCCAGACTCCTGTTTCTCCCCCTCTGTTTCCAGACACCTGTTTCTGCCCCTCTGTTTCCAGACTTCTGTTTCTCCCCCTCTGTTTCCAGACTCCTGTTTCTCCCCCTCTGTTTCCAGACTGCTGTATCTCCCCCTCTGTTTCCAGACTCCTGTTTCTGCCCCCCTGTTTCCAGACTCCTGTTTCTCACCCTGAGTTTCCAGACTCCTGTTTCTCCCCCTCTGTTTCCAGACTCCTGTTTCTCACCCTCTGTTTCCAGCCTCCTGTTTCTTCCCCTCTGTTTCCAGACTCCTGTTTCTGCCCCTCTGTTTCCAGCCTCCTGATTCTGACCCACTGTTTCCAGACTCCTGTTTCTCACACTCTGTTTCCAGAGTCCTGTTTCTCCCCCTCTGTTTCCAGACTCCTGTTTCTCCCCCTCTGCTTCCAGACTCCTGATTCTCACCCTCTGTTTCCAGTCTCCTGTTTCTCCCCCTCTGTTTCCAGACTCCTGTTTCTGCCCCACTGTTTCCAGACTCCTGTTTCTTCCCCTCTGTTTCCAGCCTCCTGATTCTGCCCCTCTGTTTCCAGCCTCCTGTTTCTCCCCCTCTGTTTCCAGACTCCTGTTTCTCCCCCTCTGTTTCCAGCCTCCTGTTTCTGCCCCTCAGTTTCCAACCTCCTGTTTCTCGCCCTCTGTTTCCAGACTCCTGTTTCTCCCCCTCTGTTTCCAGCCTCCTGTTTCTGCCCCTCTGTTTCCAGACTCCTGTTTCTCACCCTCTGTTTCCAGACTCCTGTTTCTCCCCCTCTGTTTCCAGACTCCTGTTTCTGCCCCTCTGTTTCCAGACTCCTGTTTCTGCCCCTCTGTTTCCAGACTCCTGTTTCTCCCCCTCTGTTTCCAGACTCCTGTTTCTCGCCCTCTGTTTCCAGACTCCTGTTTCTCACAATCTGTTTCCAGACTCCTGTTTCTCCCCCTCTGTTTCCAGACTCCTGTTTCTGCCCCTCTGTTTCCAGACTCCTGTTTCTCACCCTGAGTTTCCAGACTCCTGTTTCTCCGCCTCTGTTTCCAGCCTCCTGTTTTCACCCTCTGTTTCCAGCCTCCTGTTTCTTCCCCTCTGTTTCCAGACTCCTGTTTCTGGCCCTCTGTTTCCAGACTCCTGTTTCTGCCCCTCTGTTTCCAGACTTCTGTTTCTCCCTCTCTGTTTCCAGACCCCTGTATCTGCCCCTCTGTTTCCATACTCCTGTTTCTGCCTCTCTGTTTCCAGTCTCCTGTTTCTGTCCCTCTGTTTCCAGACTCCTGTTTCTAACCCTGAGTTTCCAGACTCCTGTTTCTCCCCCTCTGTTTCCAGCCTCCTGTTTCTCACCCACTGCATCCAGCCTCCTGTTTCTTCCCCTCTGTTTCCAGACTCCTGTTTCTGCCCCTCTGTTTCCAGACTCCTGTTTCTGCCCCTCTGTGTCCTGACCCCTGTTTCTGCCTCTCTGTTCCCAGACTCCTGTTTCTCCCCCTCTGTTTCCAGACTCCTGTTTCTCCCCCTCTGTTTCCAGGCTCCTGTTTCTGCCCCTCTGTTTCCAGACTCCTGTTTCTGCTCCTCTGTTTCCAGCCTCCTGTTTCTCCCACTCTGTTTCCAGACTCCTGTTTCTCCCCCTCTGTTTCCAGCCTCCTGTTTCTGCCCCTCAGTTTCCAACCTCCTGTTTCTCGCCCTCTGATTCCAGACTCCTGTTTCTCCCCCTCTGTTTCCAGCCTCCTGTTTCTGCCCCTCTGTTTCCAGACTCCTGTTTCTCACCCTCTGTTTCCAGACTCCTGTTTCTCCCCCTCTGTTTCCAGACACCTGATTCTGCCCCTCTGTTTCCAGACTTCTGTTTCTCCCCCTCTGTTTCCAGACTCCTGTTTCTCCCCCTCTGTTTCCAGACTCCTGTTTCTCCCCCTCTGTTTCCAGACTCCTGTTTCTGCCCCCCTGTTTCCAGACTCCTGTTTCTCACCCTGAGTTTCCAGACTCCTGTTTCTCCCCCTCTGTTTCCAGACTCCTGTTTCTCACCCTCTGTTTCCAGCCTCCTGTTTCTTCCCCTCTGTTTCCAGACTCCTGTTTCTGCCCCTCTGTTTCCAGCCTCCTGATTCTGACCCACTGTTTCCAGACTCCTGTTTCTCACCCTCTGTTTCCAGAGTCCTGTTTCTCCCCCTCTGTTTCCAGACTCCTGTTTCTCCCCCTCTGCTTCCAGACTCCTGATTCTCACCCTCTGTTTCCAGACTCCTGTTTCTCCCCCTCTGTTTCCAGTCTCCTGTTTCTCCCCCTCTGTTTCCAGACTCCTGTTTCTGCCCCACTGTTTCCAGACTCCTGTTTCTGCCCCTCTGTTTCCAGCCTCCTGATTCTGCCCCTCTGTTTCCAGCCTCCTGTTTCTCCCCCTCTGTTTCCAGACTCCTGTTTCTCCCCCTCTGTTTCCAGCCTCCTGTTTCTGCCCCTCAGTTTCCAACCTCCTGTTTCTCGCCCTCTGTTTCCAGACTCCTGTTTCTCCCCCTCTGTTTCCAGCCTCCTGTTTCTGCCCCTCTGTTTCCAGACTCCTGTTTCTCACCCTCTGATTCCAGACTCCTGTTTCTCCCCCTCTGTTTCCAGACTCCTGTTTCTGCCCCTCTGTTTCCAGACTCCTGTTTCTGCCCCTCTGTTTCCAGACTCCTGTTTCTCCCCCTCTGTTTCCGGACTCCTGTTTCTCGCCCTCTGTTTCCAGACTCCTGTTTCTCACAATCTGTTTCCAGACTCCTGTTTCTCCCCCTCTGTTTCCAGACTCCTGTTTCTGCCCCTCTGTTTCCAGACTCCTGTTTCTCACCCTGAGTTTCCAGACTCCTGTTTCTCCGCCTCTGTTTCCAGCTTCCTGTTTTCACCCTCTGTTTCCAGCCTCCTGTTTCTTCCCCTCTGTTTCCAGACTCCTGTTTCTGGCCCTCTGTTTCCAGACTCCTGTTTCTGTCCCTCTGTTTCCAGACTTCTGTTTCTCCCTCTCTGTTTCCAGCCTCCTGTTTCTGCCCCTCTTTATCCAGACTCCTGTTTCTCCCCCTCTGTTTCCAGACTCCTGATTCTCCCCCTCTGTTTCCAGCCTCCTGTTTCTGCCCCTCAGTTTCCAACATCCTGTTTCTCGCACTCTGTTTCCAGACTCCTGTTTCTCCCCCTCTGTTTCCAGCCTCCTGTTTCTGCCCCTCTGTTTCCAGACTCCTGTTTCTCACCCTCTGTTTCCAGACTCCTGTTTCTCCCCCTCTGTTTCCAGACTCCTGTTTCTGCCCCTCTGTTTCCAGACTTCTGTTTCTACCCCTCTGTTTCCAGACACCTGTTTCTCCCCCTCTGTTTCCAGACTCCTGTTTCTCCCCCTCTGTTTCCAGACTCCTGTTTCTGCCCCTCTGTTTCCAGCCTCCTGATTCTGCCCCTCTGATTCCTGACTCCTGTTTCTCACCCTCTGTTTCCAGACTCCTGTTTCTCCCCCTCTGTTTCCAGACTCCTGTTTCTCCCCCTCTGCTTCCAGACTCCTGATTCTCACCCTCTGGTTCCAGACTCCTGTTTCTCCCCCCCTGTTTCCAGACTCCTGTTTCTCCCCCTCTGTTTCCACACTCCTGTTTCTGCCCCTCTGTTTCCAGCCTCCTGTTTCTGCCCCTCTGTTTCCAGACTCCTGTTTCTGCCCCTCTGTTTCCAGCCTCCTGTTTCTCCCCCTCTGATCCCAGACTCCTGTTTCTCCCCCTCTGTTTCCAGCCTCCTGTTTCTGCCCCTCAGTTTCCATCCTCCTGTTTCTCGCCCTCTGTTTCCAGACTCCTGTTTCTCCCCCTCTGTTTCCAGCCTCCTGTTTCTGCCCCTCTGTTTCCAGACTCCTGTTTCTCACCCTCTGTTTCCAGACTCCTGTTTGTCCCCCTCTGTTTCCAGACTCCTGTTTCTGCCCCTCTGTTTCCTGACTCCTGTTTCTCCCCCTCTGTTTCCAGACTCCTGATTCTCACCCTCTGTTTCCAGACTCCTGTTTCTGCCCCTCTGTTTCCAGCCTCCTGATTCTGCCCCTCTGTTTCCAGACTCCTGTTTCTGCACCTCTGTTTCCAGCCTCCTGTTTCTCCCCCTCTGTTTCCAGACTCCTGTTTCTCCCCCTCTGTTTCCAGCCTCCTGTTTCTGCCCCTCAGTTTCCAACCTCCTGTTTCTCGCCCTCTGTTTCCAGACTCCTGTTTCTGTCCCTCTGTTTCCAGACTTCTGTTTCTCCCCCTCTGTTTCCAGACTCCTGTTTCTCCCCCTCTGTTTCCAGACTCCTGTTTCTCCCCCTCTGTTTCCAGTCTCGTGTTTCTGCCCCTCTGTTTCCAGACTCCTGTTTCTCACCGTCTGTTTCCAGACTCCTGTTCCTCCCCCTCTGTTTCCAGACTCCTGTTTCTGCCCCTCTGTTTCCAGACTCCTGTGTCTCACCCTGAGTTTCCAGACTCCTGTTTCTCCCCCTCTGTTTCCAGCCTCCTGTTTCTCCCCCTCTGTTTCCAGACTCCTGTTTCTTCCCCTCTGTTTCCAGACTCCTGTTTCTGCCCCTCTGTTTCCAGCCTCCTGATTCTGCCCCTCTGTTTCCAGACTCCTGTTTCTCACCCTCTGTTTCCAGACTCCTGTTTCTCTCCCTTTGTTTCCAGACTCCTGTTTCTCCCCCTCTGCTTCCAGACTCCTGATTCTCACCCTCTGTTTCCAGACTCCTGTTTCTCCCCCTCTGTTTCCAGACTCCTGTTTCTCCCCCTCTGTTTCCAGCCTCCTGTTTCTCCCCCTCTGTTTCCAGCCTCCTGTTTCTTCCACTCTGTTTCCAGACTCCTGTTTCTCACCCTCTGATTCCAGACTCCTGTTTCTCTCCCTTTGTTTCCAGACTCCTGTTTCTCCCCCTCTGCTTCCAGACTCCTGATTCTCACCATCTGTTTCCAGACTCCTGTTTCTCCCCCTCTGTTTCCAGACTCCTGATTCTCCCCCTCTGTTTCCAGCCTCCTGTTTCTCCCCCTCTGTTTCCAGACTCCTGTTTCTCACCATCTGTTTCCAGACTCCTGTTCCTCCCCCTCTGTTTCCAGACTCCTGTTTCTGCCCCTCTGTTTCCAGACTCCTGTTTCTCACCCTGAGTTTCCAGACTCCTGTTCCTCCCCCTCTGTTTCCAGCCTCCTGTTTCTCCCCCTCTGTTTCCAGCCTCCTGTTTCTTCCTCTCTGTTTCCAGACTCCTGTTTCTGCCCCTCTATTTCCAGACTCCTGTTTCTGCCCCTCTGTTTCCAGACTCCTGTTTCTCACCCTCTGTTTCCAGACTCCTGTTTCTCTCCCTCTGTTTCCAGACTCCTGTTTCTCCCCCTCTGCTTCCAGACTCCTGATTCTCACCCTCTGTTTCCAGACTCCTTTTTCTCCCCCTCTGTTTCAAGACTCCTGTTTCTCCCCCTCTGTTTCCAGACTCCTGTTTCTGCCCCTCTGTTTCCAGGCTCCTGTTTCTGCCCCACTGTTTCCAGACTCCTGTTTCTGCCCCTCTGTTTCCAGACTCCTGTTTCTGCCCCTCTGTTTTCAGCCTGCTGTTTCTGCCCCTCAGTTTCCAACCTCCTGTTTCTCAACATTAGTTTCCAGACTCCTGTTTCTCCCCCTCTGTTTCCAGACTCCTGTTTCTGCCCCTCTGTTTCCGGACTCCAGTTTCTCCCCCTCTGTTTCCAGACTCCTGTTTCTCCCCCTCTATTTCCAGACTCCTGTTTCTGCCCCTCTGTTTCCAGACTCCTGTTTCGCACCATTTGTTTCCGGAATCCTGTTTCTCCCCCTCTGTTTCCAGACTCCTGTTTCTGCCCCTCTGTTTCCAGACTCCTGTATCTCACCATCTGTTTCCAGACTTCTGTTTCTCCCCCTCTGTTTCCAGACTCCTGTTTCTCCCCCTCTGTTTCCAGACTCCTGTTTCTGCCTCTCTGTTTCCAGACTCCTGTTTCTCCACCTCTGTTTCCAGACTCCTGTTCCTGCCCCTCTGTTTCCAGGCTCCTGTTTCTGCCCCTCTGTTTCCAGACTCCTGTTTCTGCACCTCTGTTTCCAGCCTCCTGATTCTGCCCCTCTGTTTCCAGACTCCTGTTTCTCACCCTCTGTTTCCAGACTCCTGTTTCTCCCCCTCTGTTTCCAGCCTCCTGATTCTGCCCCTCTGTTTCCAGACTCCTGTTTCTCCCCCTCTGTTTCCAGACTCCTGTTTCTGCCCCTCTGTTTCCAGACTCCAGTTTCTCCCCCTCTGTTTCCAGACTCCTGTTTCTCCCCCTCTGTTTCCAGACTCCTGTTTCTGCCCCTCTGTTTCCAGACTCCTGTTTCGCACCATTTGTTTCCAGAATCCTGTTTCTCCCCCTCTGTTTCCAGACTCCTGTTTCTGCCCCTCTGTTTCCAGACTCCTGTATCTCACCATCTGTTTCCAGACTTCTGTTTCTCCCCCTCTGTTTCCAGACTCCTGTTTCTCACCGTCTGTTTCCAGACTCCTGTTTCTCCCCCTCTGTTTCCAGACTCCAGTTTCACCCCCTCTGTTTCCAGACTCCTGTTTCTGCCCCTCTGTTTCCAGGCTCCTGTTTCTGCCCCTCTGTTTCCAGACTCCTGTTTCTGCCCCTCTGTTTCCAGACTCCTGTTTCTCCCCCTCTGTTTCCAGATTCTTGTTTCTCCCCCACTGTTTCCAGCCTCCTATTTCTGCCCCTCAGTTTCCAACCTCCTGTTTCTCCCCCTCTGTTTCCAGACTCCTGTTTCTCCCCCTCTGTTTCCAGACTCCTGTTTCTCCCCCTCTGTTTCCAGACTCCTGTTTCTCACCCTCTGTTTCCAGCCTCCTGATTCTGCCCCTCTATTTCCAGACTCCTGTTTCTCACCATCTGCTTCCAGACTCCTGTTTCTCCCCCTCTGTTTCCAGACTCCTGTTTCTCCCCCTCTGCTTCCAGACTCCTGATTCTCACCCTCTGTTTCCAGACTCCTGTTTCTCACCCTGAGTTTCCAGACTCCTGTTTCTGCCCCTCTGTTTCCAGCCTCCTGATTCTGCCCCTCTGTATCCAGCCTCCTGTTTCTCCCCGACTGGTTCTACACTCCTGTTTCTGCCCCTCAGTTTCCAGCCTCCTGTTTCTGCCCCTCTGTTTCCAGCCTCCTGTTTCTGCCCCTCTGTTTCCAGACTCCTGTTTCTCAACATTAGTTTCCAGACTCCTGTTTCTCCCCCTCTGTTTCCAGACTCCTGTTTCTGCCCCTCTGTTTCCGGACTCCAGTTTCTCCCCCTCTGTTTCCAGACTCCTGTTTCTCCCCCTCTATTTCCAGACTCCTGTTTCTGCCCCTCTGTTTCCAGACTCCTGTTTCGCACCATTTGTTTCCGGAATCCTGTTTCTCCCCCTCTGTTTCCAGACTCCTGTTTCTGCCCCTCTGTTTCCAGACTCCTGTATCTCACCATCTGTTTCCAGACTTCTGTTTCTCCCCCTCTGTTTCCAGACTCCTGTTTCTCCCCCTCTGTTTCCAGACTCCTGTTTCTGCCTCTCTGTTTCCAGACTCCTGTTTCTCCCCCTCTGTTTCCAGCCTCCTGATTTTGCCCCTCAGTTTCCAACCTCCTGATTCTCGCCCTCTGTTTCCAGACTCCTGTTTCTCCCCCTCTGTTTCCAGCCTCCTGATTCTGCCCCTCTGTTTCCAGACTCCTGTTTCTCACCCTCTGTTTCCAGGCTCCTGTTTCTCCCCCACTGTTTTCAGACTCCTGTTTCTGCCCCTCTGTTTCCAGACTCCTGTTTCTCCCCCTCTGTTTCCAGACTCCTGTTTCTCCCCCTCTGTTTCCAGACTCCTGTTTCTCCCCCTCTGTTTCCAGAAACCTGTTTCTGCCCCTCTGTTTCCAGACACCTGTTTCTCACCATCTGTTTCCAGCCTCCTGTTTCTGCCCCTCAGTTTCCAACCTCCTGTTTCTCGCCCTCTGTTTCCAGTCTCCCTTTTCTCCCCCTCTGTTTCCAGCCTCCTGTTTCTGCCCCTCTGTTTCCAGACTCCTGTTTCTCACCCTCTGTTTCCAGCCTCCTGTTTCTCCGCCTCAGTTTCCAGACGCATGTTTCTGCCCCTCTGTTTCCAGACTCCTGTTTCTGCCCCTCTGTTTCCAGACTCCTGTTTCTACGCCTCTGTTTCCAGACTCCTGTTTCTCCCCCTCTGTTTCCAGACTCCTGTTTCTGCCCCTCTGTTTCCAGACTCCTGTTTCTCCCCCTCTGTTTCCAGACTCCTGTTTCTGCCCCTCTGTTTCCAGACTCCTGTTTCTCCCCCTCTGTTTCCAGACTCCTGTTTCTCCCCCTCTGTTTCCAGACTCCTGTTTCTCCCCCTCTGTTTCCAGACTCCTGTTTCTCCCTCCCTGTTTCCAGCCTCCTGTTTCTGCCCCTCAGTTTCCAACCTCCTGTTTCTCGCCCTCTGTTTCCAGACTCCTGTTTCTCCCCCTCTGTTTCCAGCCTCCTGTTTCTGCCCCTCTGTTTCCAGGCTCCTGGTTCTCACCATTTGTTTCCAGACTCCTGTTTCTCCCCCTCTGTTTCCAGACTCCTGTTTCTGCCCCTCTGTTTCCAGACTCCAGTTTCTCCCCCTCTGTTTCCAGACTCCTGTTTCTCCCCCTCTGTTTCCAGACTCCTGTTTCTGCCCCTCTGATTCCAGACTCCTGTTTCGCACCATTTGTTTCCAGAATCCTGTTTCTCCCCCTCTGTTTCCAGACTCCTGTTTCTGCCCCTCTGTTTCCAGACTCCTGTATCTCACCATCTGTTTCCAGACTTCTGTTTCCCCCCTCTGTTTCCAGACTCCTGTTTCTCACCGTCTGTTTCCAGACTCCTGTTTCTCCCCCTCTGTTTCCAGACTCCAGTTTCACCCCCTCTGTTTCCAGACTCCTGTTTCTGCCCCTCTGTTTCCAGGCTCCTTTTTCTGCCCCTCTGTTTCCAGACTCCTGTTTCTGCCCCTCTGTTTCCAGACTCCTGTTTCTCCCCCTCTGTTTCCAGACTCTTGTTTCTCCCCCACTGTTTCCAGCCTCCTATTTCTGCCCCTCAGTTTCCAACCTCCTGTTTCTCCCCCTCTGTTTCCAGACTCCTGTTTCTGCCCCTCTGTTTCCAGACTCCTGTTTCTCCCCCTCTGTTTCCAGACTCCTGTTTCTCACCCTCTGTTTCCAGCCTCCTGATTCTGCCCCTCTATTTCCAGACTCCTGTTTCTCACCATCTGCTTCCAGACTCCTGTTTCTCCCCCTCTGTTTCCAGACTCCTGTTTCTCCCCCTCAGCTTCCAGACTCCTGATTCTCACCCTCTGTTTACAGACTCCTGTTTCTCACCCTGAGTTTCCAGACTCCTGTTTCTGCCCCTCTGTTTCCAGCCTCCTGATTCTGCCCCTCTGTATCCAGCCTCCTGTTTCTCCCCGACTGGTTCTACACTCCTGTTTCTGCCCCTCAGTTTCCAGCCTCCTGTTTCTGCCCCTCTGTTTCCAGCCTCCTGTTTCTGCCCCTCTGTTTCCAGACTCCTGTTTCTCAACATTAGTTTCCAGACTCCTGTTTCTCCCCCTCTGTTTCCAGACTCCTGTTTCTGCCCCTC
This sequence comes from Carcharhinus amblyrhynchos, assembly GCF_965287045.1. Taxonomy (NCBI): domain Eukaryota; kingdom Metazoa; phylum Chordata; class Chondrichthyes; order Carcharhiniformes; family Carcharhinidae; genus Carcharhinus; species Carcharhinus amblyrhynchos. The sequence goes on from NW_027649874.1 coordinate 250,444, forward strand.
TGTTTCCAGACTCCAGTTTCTCCCCCTCTGTTTCCAGACTCCTGTTTCTCCCCCTCTGTTTCCAGACTCCTGTTTCTGCCCCTCTGTTTCCAGACTCCTGTTTCGCACCATTTGTTTCCGGAATCCTGTTTCTCCCCCTCTGTTTCCAGACTCCTGTTTCTGCCCCTCTGTTTCCAGACTCCTGTATCTGACCATCTGTTTCCAGACTTCTGTTTCTCCCCCTCTGTTTCCAGACTCCTGTTTCTGCCCCTCTGTTTCCAGACTCCTGTTTCTGCCTCTCTGTTTCCAGACTCCTGTTTCTCCACCTCTGTTTCCAGACTCCTGTTTCTGCCCCTCTGTTTCCAGGCTCCTGTTTCTGCCCCTCTGTTTCCAGACTCCATTTTCTGCACCTCTGTTTCCAGCCACCTGTTTCTCCCCCTCTGTTTCCAGACTCCTGTTTCTCCCCCTCTGTTTCCAGACTCCTGATTTTGCCCCTCAGTTTCCAACCTCCTGATTCTCGCCCTCTGTTTCCAGACTCCTGTTTCTCCCCCTCTGTTTCCAGCCTCCTGATTCTGCCCCTCTGTTTCCAGACTCCTGTTTCTCACCCTCTGTTTCCAGGCTCCTGTTTCTCCCCCACTGTTTTCAGACTCCTGTTTCTGCCCCTCTGTTTCCAGACTCCTGTTTCTCCCCCTCTGTTTCCAGACTCCTGTTTCTCCCCCTCTGTTTCCAGACTCCTGTTTCTCCCCCTCTGTTTCCAGACTCCTGTTTCTGCCCCTCTGTTTCCAGACACCTGTTTCTCACCATCTGTTTCCAGCCTCCTGTTTCTGCCCCTCAGTTTCCAACCTCCTGTTTCTCGCCCTCTGTTTCCAGTCTCCCTTTTCTCGCCCTCTGTTTCCAGTCTCCCTTTTCTCCTCCTCTGTTTCCAGCCTCCTGTTTCTGCCCCTCTGTTTCCAGACTCCTGTTTCTCACCCTCTGTTTCCAGCCTCCTGTTTCTCCGCCTCAGTTTCCAGACGCATGTTTCTGCCCCTCTGTTTCCAGACTCCTGTTTCTGCCCCTCTGTTTCCAGACTCCTGTTTCTCCGCCTCTGTTTCCAGACTCCTGTTTCTCCCCCTCTGTTTCCAGACTCCTGTTTCTGCCCCTCTGTTTCCAGACTCCTGTTTCTCCCCCTCTGTTTCCAGACTCCTGTTTCTGCCCCTCTGTTTCCAGACTCCTGTTTCTCCCCCTCTGTTTCCAGACTCCTGTTTCTCCCCCTCTGTTTCCAGACTCCTGTTTCTGCCCCTCTGTTTCCAGACTCCTGTTTCTGCCCCTCTGTATCCAGACTCCTGTTTCTCACCCTGAGTTTCCAGACTCCTGTTTCTCACCCTCTGTTTCCAGCCTCCTGTTTCTTCCCCTCTGTTTCCAGACTCCTGTTTCTCCCCCTCTGTTTCAGGCCTCCTGATTCTGCCCCTCTGTTCCCAGACTCCTGTTTCTCACCCTCTGTTTCCAGACTCCTGTTTCTCCCCCTCTGTTTCCAGACTCCTGTTTCTCCCCCTCTGCTTCCAGACTCCTGATTCTCACCCTCTGTTTCCTGACTCCTGTTTCTCCCCCTCTCTTTCCAGACTCCTGTTTCTCCCCCTCTGTTTCCAGACTCCTGTTTCTGCCCCTCTGTTTCCAGGCTCCTGTTTCTGCCCCTCTGTTTCCAGACTCCTGTTTCTGCCCCTCAGTTTCCAGCCTCCTGTTTCTCCCCCTCTGTTTCCAGACTCCTGTTTCTCCCTCCCTGTTTCCAGCCTCCTGTTTCTGCCCCTCAGTTTCCAACCTCCAGTTTCTCGCCCTCTGTTTCCAGACTCCTGTTTCTCCCCCTCTGTTTCCAGCCTCCTGTTTCTGCCCCTCTGTTTCCAGGCTCCTGGTTCTCACCATTTGTTTCCAGACTCCTGTTTCTCCCCCTCTGTTTCCAGACTCCTGTTTCTGCCCCTCTATTTCCAGACTCCTGTTTCTCCCCCTCTGTTTCCAGACTCCTGTTTCTCCCCCTCTGTTTCCAGACTCCTGTTTCTGCCCCTCTGTTTCCAGACTCCGGTTTCTCACCATTTGTTTCCAGACTCCTGTTTCTCCCCCTCTGTATCCAGACTCCTGTTTCTGCCCCTCTGTTTCCAGACTCCTGTTTCTGCCCGTCTGTTTCCAGACTCCTGTTTCTCCCCCTCTGTTTCCAGCCTCCTGTTTCTGCCCCTCTGTTTCCAGACTCCTGTTTCTCGCCCTCTGTTTCCAGCCTCCTGTTTCTCCCCCTCTGTTTCCAGACTCCTGTTTCTCCCCCTCTGTTTCCAGACTCCGGTTTCTCCCCCTCTGTTTCCAGACTCCTGTTTCTCCCCCTCTGTTTCCAGACTCCTGTTTCTCAACATCTTATTCCAGGCTCCTGTTTCTCCCCCTCTGTTTCCAGACTCCTGTTTCTGTCCCTCTGTTTCCAGACTCCTGTTTCTAACCCTGAGTTTCCAGACTCCTGTTTCTCCCCCTCTGTTTCCAGCCTCCTGTTTCTCACCCTCTGCATCCAGCCTCCTGTTTCTTCCCCTCTGTTTCCAGACTCCTTTTTCTGCCCCTCTGTTTCCAGACTCCTGTTTCTGCCCCTCTGTCTCCTGACCCCTGCTTCTGCCTCTCTGTTCCCAGACTCCTGTTTCTACCCCTCTGTTTCCAGACTCCTGTTTCTCCCCCTCTGTTTCCAGTCTCCTGTTTCTGCCCCTCTGTTTCCAGACTCCTGTTTCTGCCGCTCATTTTCCAGCCTCCTGTTTCTCCCCCTCTGTTTCCAGACTCCTGTTTCTCCCCCTCTGTTTCCAGCCTCCTGTTTCTGCCCCTCAGTTTCCAACCTCCTGTTTCTCGCCCTCTGATTCCAGACTCCTGTTTCTCCCCCTCTGTTTCCAGCCTCCTGTTTCTGCCCCTCTGTTTCCAGACTCCTGTTTCTCACCCTCTGTTTCCAGACTCCTGTTTCTCCCCCTCTGTTTCCAGACACCTGTTTCTGCCCCTCTGTTTCCAGACTTCTGTTTCTCCCCCTCTGTTTCCAGACTCCTGTTTCTCCCCCTCTGTTTCCAGACTCCTGTTTCTCCCCCTCTGTTTCCAGACTCCTGTTTCTGCCCCTCTGTTTCCAGACTCCTGTTTCTCACCCTGAGTTTCCAGACTCCTGTTTCTCCCCCTCTGTTTCCAGACTCCTGTTTCTCACCCTCTGTTTCCAGCCTTCTGTTTCTTCCCCTCTGTTTCCAGACTCCTGTTTCTGCCCCTCTGTTTCCAGCCTCCTGATTCTGACCCACTGTTTCCAGACTCCTGTTTCTCACCCTCTGTTTCCAGAGTCCTGTTTCTCCCCCTCTGTTTCCAGACTCCTGTTTCTCCCCCTCTGCTTCCAGACTCCAGATTCTCACCCTCTGTTTCCAGACTCCTGTTTCTCCCCCTCTGTTTCCAGACTCCTGTTTCTCCCCCTCTGTTTCCAGACTCCTGTTTCTGCCCCTCTGTTTCCAGGCTCCTGTTTCTGCCCCTCTGTTTCCAGACTCCTGTCTCTGCCCCTCTGTTTCCAGCCTCCTGTTTCTCCCCCTCTGTTTCCAGACTCCTGTTTCTCCCCCTCTGTTTCCAGCCTCCTGTTTCTGCCCCTCAGTTTCCAACCTCCTGTTTCTCGCCCTCTGTTTCCAGACTCCTGTTTCTCCCCCTCTGTTTCCAGCCTCCTGTTTCTGCCCCTCTGTTTCCAGACTCCTGTTTCTCACCCTCTGTTTCCAGACTCCAGTTTCTCCCCCTCTGTTTCCAGACTCCTGTTTCTGCCCCTCTGTTTCCAGACTCCTGTTTCTGCCCCTCTGTTTCCAGACTCCTGTTTCTCCCCCTCTGTTTCCAGACTCCTGTTTCTCGCCCTCTGTTTCCAGACTCCTGTTTCTCACAATCTGTTTCCAGACTCCTGTTTCTCCCCCTCTGTTTCCAGACTCCTGTTTCTGCCCCTCTGTTTCCAGACTCCTGTTTCTCACCCTGAGTTTCCAGACTCCTGTTTCTCCGCCTCTGTTTCCAGCCTCCTGTTTTCACCCTCTGTTTCCAGCCTCCTGTTTCTTCCCCTCTGTTTCCAGACTCCTGTTTCTGGCCCTCTGTTTCCAGACTCCTGTTTCTGCCCCTCTGTTTCCAGACTTCTGTTTCTCCCTTTCTGTTTCCAGACCCCTGTATCTGCCCCTCTGTTTCCATACTCCTGTTTCTGCCTCTCTGTTTCCAGACTCCTGTTTCTGCCCCTCTGTTTCCAGACTCCTGTTTCTGCCCCTCTGTTTCCAGGCTCCTGTTTCTGCCCCTCTGTTTCCAGACTCCTGTTTCTGCCCCTCTGTTTCCAGCCTCCTGTTTCTCCCCCTCTGTTTCCAGACTCCTGATTCTCCCCCTCTGTTTCCAGCCTCCTGTTTCTGCCCCTCAGTTTCCAACCTCCTGTTCCTCGCACTCTGTTTCCAGACTCCTGTTTCTCCCCCTCTGTTTCCAGCCTCCTGTTTCTGCCCCTCTGTTTCCAGACTCCTGTTTCTCACCCTCTGTTTCCAGACTCCTGTTTCTCCCCCTCTGTTTCCAGACTCCTGTTTCTGCCCCTCTGTTTCCCGACTTCTGTTTCTCCCCCTCTGTTTCCAGACACCTGTTTCTCCCCCTCTGTTTCCAGACTCCTGTTTCTCCCCCTCTGTTTCCAGACTCCTGTTTCTGCCCCTCTGTTTCCAGCCTCCTGATTCTGCCCCTCTGATTCCTGACTCCTGTTTCTCACCCTCTGTTTCCAGACTCCTGTTTCTCCCCCTCTGTTTCCAGACTCCTGTTTCTCCCCATCTGCTTCCAGACTCCTGATTCTCACCCTCTGGTTCCAGACTCCTGTTTCTCCCCCTCTGTTTCCAGACTCCTGTTTCTCCCCCTCTGTTTCCACACTCCTGTTTCTGCCCCTCTGTTTCCAGCCTCCTGTTTCTGCCCCTCTGTTTCCAGACTCCTGTTTCTGCCCCTCTGTTTCCAGCCTCCTGTTTCTCCCCCTCTGTTTCCAGACTCCTGTTTCTCCCCCTCTGTTTCCAGCCTCCTGTTTCTGCCCCTCAGTTTCCATCCTCCTGTTTCTCGCCCTCTGTTTCCAGACTCCTGTTTCTCCCCCTCTGTTTCCAGCCTCCTGTTTCTGCCCCTCTGTTTCCAGACTCCTGTTTCTCACCCTCTGTTTCCAGACTCCTGTTTGTCCCCCTCTGTTTCCAGACTCCTGTTTCTGCCCCTCTGTTTCCTGACTCCTGTTTCTCCCCCTCTGTTTCCAGACTCCTGATTCTCACCCTCTGTTTCCAGACTCCTGTTTCTGCCCCTCTGTTTCCAGGCGCCTGTTTCTGCCCCTCTGTTTCCAGACTCCTGTTTCTGCACCTCTGTTTCCAGCCTCCTGTTTCTCCCCCTCTGTTTCCAGACTCCTGTTTCTCCCCCTCTGTTTCCAGCCTCCTGTTTCTGCCCCTCAGTTTCCAACCTCCTGTTTCTCGCCCTCTGTTTCCAGACTCCTGTTTCTGCCCCTCTGTTTCCAGACTTGTGTTTCTCCCCCTCTGTTTCCAGACTCCTGTTTCTCCCCCTCTGTTTCCAGGCTCCTGTTTCTCCCCCTCTGTTTCCAGTCTCGTGTTTCTGCCCCTCTGTTTCCAGACTCCTGTTTCTCACCGTCTGTTTCCAGAATCCTGTTCCTCCCCCTCTGTTTCCAGACTCCTGTTTCTGCCCCTCTGTTTCCAGACTCCTGTGTCTCACCCTGAGTTTCCAGACTCCTGTTTCTCCCCCTCTGTTTCCAGCCTCCTGTTTCTTCCCCTCTGTTTCCAGACTCCTGTTTCTGCCCCTCTGTTTCCAGCCTCCTGATTCTGCCCCTCTGTTTCCAGACTCCTGTTTCTCACCCTCTGTTTCCAGACTCCTGTTTCTCTCCCTTTGTTTCCAGACTCCAGTTTCTCCCCCTCTGCTTCCAGACTCCTGATTCTCACCCTCTGTTTCCAGACTCCTGTTTCTCCCCCTCTGTTTCCAGACTCCTGTTTCTCCCCCTCTGTTTCCAGACTCCTGTTTCTCCCCTCTGTTTCCAGCCTCCTGTTTCTGCTCCTCTGTTTCCAGAATCCTGTTTCTCACCCTCTGTTTCCAGACTCCTTTTTCTCCCCCTCTGTTTCCAGTCTCCTGTTTCTGCCCCTCTGTTTCCAGACTTCTGTTTCTGCCCCTCTGTTTCCAGGCTCCTGTTTCTCCCCCTCTGTTTCCAGACTCCTGTTTCTTCCCCTCTGTTTCCAGGCTCATGTTTCTGCCCCTCTGTTTCCAGACTCCTGTTTCTCACCATCTGTTTCCAGACTCCTGTTCCTCCCCCTCTGTTTCCAGACTCCTGTTTCTGCCCCTCTGTTTCCAGACTCCTGTTTCTCACCCTGAGTTTCCAGACCCCTGTTCCTCCCCCTCTGTTTCCAGCCTCCTGTTTCTCCCCCTCTGTTTCCAGCCTCCTGTTTCTTCCACTCTGTTTCCAGACTCTTGTTTCTGCCCCTCTATTTCCCGCCTCCTGATTCTGCCCCTCTGTTTCCAGACTCCTGTTTCTCACCCTCTGTTTCCAGACTCCTGTTTCTCCCCCTCTGTTTCCAGACTCCTGTTTCTGCCCCTCTGTTTCCTGACTCCTGTCTCTCCCCCTCTGTTTTCAGCCTCCTGTTTCTGCCCCTCAGTTTCCAACCTCCTGTTTCTCGCCCTCTGTTTCCAGACTCCTGTTTCTCCACCTCTGTTTCCAGCCTCCTGTTTCTGCCCCTCTGATTCCAGACTCCTGTTTCTCACCCTCTGTTTCCATACTCCTGTTTCTGCCCCTCTGTTTCCAGACTCCTGTTTCTCCCCCTCTGTTTCCAGACTCCTGTTTCTCCCCCACTGTTTCCAGCCTCCTGTTTCTCCCCCTCTGTTTCCAGACTCCTGTTTCTCCCCCTCTGTTTCCAGACTCCTGTTTCTCCCCCTCTGTTTCCAGACTCCTGTTTCTGCCCCTCTGTTTCCAGACTCCTGTTTCTCCCCCTCTGTTTCCAGACTCCTGTTTCTCCCCCTCTGTTTCCAGACTCCTGTTTCTGCCCCTCTGTTTCCAGACTACTGTTTCTCACCCTCTGTTTCCAGCCTCCTGTTTCTCCGCCTCAGTTTCCAGACGCCTGTTTCTGCCCCTCTGTTTCCAGACTCCTGTTTCTGCCCCTCTGTTTCCAGACTCCTGTTTCTCCGCCTCTGTTTCCAGACTCCTGTTTCTCCCACTCTGTTTCCAGACTCCTGTTTCTGCCCCTCTGTTTCCAGACTCCTGTTTCTCCCCCTCTGTTTCCAGACTCCTGTTTCTCCCCCTCTGTTTCCAGACTCCTGTTTCTGCCCCTCTGTTTCCAGACTCCTGTTTCTGCCCCTCTGTATCCAGACTCCTGTTTCTCACCCTGAGTTTCCAGACTCCTGTTTCTCCCCCTCTGTTTCCAGCCTCCTGTTTCTCACCCTCTGTTTCCAGCCTCCTGTTTCTTCCCCTCTGTTTCCAGATTCCTGTTTCTCCCCCTCTGTTTCAGGCCTCCTGATTCTGCCCCTCTGTTCCCAGACTCCTGTTTCTCACCCTCTGTTTCCAGACTCCTGTTTCTCCCCCTCTGTTTCCAGACTCCTGTTTCTCCCCCTCTGCTTCCAGACTCCTGATTCTCACCCTCTGTTTCCTGACTCCTGTTTCTCCCCCTCTCTTTCCAGACTCCTGTTTCTCCCCCTCTGTTTCCAGACTACTGTTTCTGCCCCTCTGTTTCCAGGCTCCTGTTTCTGCCCCTGTGTTTCCAGACTCCTGTTTCTGCCCCTCTGTTTCCAGCCTCCTGTTTCTCCCCCTCTGTTTCCAGACTCCTGTTTCTCCCTCCCTGTTTCCAGCCTCCTGTTTCTGCCCCTCAGTTTCCAACCTCCAGTTTCTCGCCCTCTGTTTCCAGACTCCTGTTTCTCCCCCTCTGTTTCCAGCCTCCTGTTCCTGCCCCTCTGTTTCCAGGCTCCTGGTTCTCACCATTTGTTTCCAGACTCCTGTTTCTCCCCCTCTGTTACCAGACTCCTGTTTCTGCCCCTCTGTTTCCAGACTCCTGTTTCTCCCCCTCTGTTTCCAGACTCCTGTTTCTCCCCCTCTGTATCCAGACTCCTGTTTCTGCCCCTCTGTTTCCAGACTCCTGTTTCTGCCCGTCTGTTTCCAGACTCCTGTTTCTCCCCCTCTGTTTCCAGCCTCCTGTTTCTGCCCCTCTGTTTCCAGACTCCTGTTTCTCGCCCTCTGTTTCCAGACTCCTGTTTCTCCCCCTCTGTTTCCAGACTCCTGTTTCTCCCCCTCTGTTTCCAGACTCCGGTTTCTCCCCCTCTGTTTCCAGACTCCTGTTTCTGCCCCTCTGTTTCCAGACTCCTGTTTCTCACCATCTTATTCCAGGCTCCTGTTTCTCCCCCTCTGTTTCCAGACTCCTGTTTCTGTCCCTCTGATTCCAGACTCCTGTTTCTAACCCTGAGTTTCCAGACTCCTGTTTCTCCCCCTCTGCTTCCAGCCTCCTGTTTCTCACCCTCTGTATCCAGCCTCCTGTTTCTTCCCCTCTGTTTCCAGACTCCTGTTTCTGCCCCTCTGTTTCCAGACTCCTGTTTCTGCCCCTCTGTGTCCTGACCCCTGTTTCTGCCTCTCTGTTCCCAGACTCCTGTTTCTCCCCCTCTGTTTCCAGACTCCTGTTTCTCCCCCTCTGTTTCCAGGCTCCTGTTTCTGCCCCTCTGTTTCCAGACTCCTGTTTCTGCCCCTCTGTTTCCAGCCTCCTGTTTCTCCCCCTCTGTTTCCAGTTTCCTGTTTCTCCCCCTCTGTTTCCAGCCTCCTGTTTCTGCCCCTCAGTTTCCAACCTCCTGTTTCTCGCCCTCTGATTCCAGACTCCTGTTTCTCCCCCTCTGTTTCCAGCCTCCTGTTTCTGCCCCTCTGTTTCCAGACTCCTGTTTCTCACCCTCTGTTTCCAGACTCCTGTTTCTCCCCCTCTGTTTCCAGACACCTGTTTCTGCCCCTCTGTTTCCAGACTTCTGTTTCTCCCCCTCTGTTTCCAGACTCCTGTTTCTTCCCCTCTGTTTCCAGACTCCTGTTTCTCCCCCTCTGTTTCCAGACTCCTGTTTCTGCCCCTCTGTTTCCAGACTCCTGTTTCTCACCCTGAGTTTCCAGACTCCTGTTTCTCCCCCTCTGTTTCCAGACTCCTGTTTCTCCCCCTCTGTTTCCAGACTCCTGTTTCTTCCCCTCTGTTTCCAGACTCCTGTTTCTGCCCCTCTGTTTCCAGACTTCTGTTTCTCCCCCTCTGTTTCCAGACTCCTGTTTCTTCCCCTCTGTTTCCAGACTCCTGTTTCTCCCCCTCTGTTTCCAGACTCCTGTTTCTCCCCCTCTGCTTCCAGACTCCTGATTCTCACCCTCTGTTTCCAGACTCCTGTTTCTCCCCCTCTGTTTCCAGACTCCTGTTTCTCCCCCTCTGTTTCCAGACTCCTGTTTCTCCCCTCTGTTTCCAGCCTCCTGTTTCTGCTCCTCTGTTTCCAGAATCCTGTTTCTCACCCTCTGTTTCCAGACTCCTTTTTCTCCCCCTCTGTTTCCAGACTCCTGTTTCTGCCCCTCTGTTTCCAGACTTCTGTTTCTGCCCCTCTGTTTCCAGGCTCCTGTTTCTCCCCCTCTGTTTCCAGACTCTTGTTTCTTCCCCTCTGTTTCCAGGCTCATGTTTCTGCCCCTCTGTTTCCAGACTCCTGTTTCTCACCATCTGTTTCCAGACTCCTGTTCCTCCCCCTCTGTTTCCAGACTCCTGTTTCTGCCCCTCTGTTTCCAGACTCCTGTTTCTCACCCTGAGTTTCCAGACTCCTGTTCCTCCCCCTCTGTTTCCAGCCTCCTGTTTCTCCCCCTCTGTTTCCAGCCTCCTGTTTCTTCCACTCTGTTTCCAGACTCCTGTTTCTGCCCCTCTATTTCCCGCCTCCTGATTCTGCCCCTCTGTTTCCAGACTCCTGTTTCTCACCCTCTGTTTCCAGACTCCTGTTTCTCTCCCTCTGTTTCCAGACTCCTGTTTCTCCCCCTCTGCTTCCAGACTCCTGATTCTCACCCTCTATTTCCAGACTCCTGTTTCTCCCCCTCTGTTTCCAGACTCCTGTTTCTCCCCCTCTGTTTCCAGACTCCTGTTTCTGCCCCTCTGTTTCCAGGCTCCTGTTTCTGCCCCACTGTTTCCAGACTCCTGTTTCTGCCCCTCTGTTTCCAGACTCCTGTTTCTCCCCCTCTGTTTCCTGACTCCTGTCTCTCCCCCTCTGTTTCCAGCCTCCTGATTCTGCCCCTCTGATTCCTGACTCCTGTTTCTCACCCTCTGTTTCCAGACTCCTGTTTCTCCCCCTCTGTTTCCAGACTCCTGTTTCTCCCCCTCTGCTTCCAGACTCCTGATTCTCACCCTCTGGTTCCAGACTACTGTTTCTCCCCCTCTGTTTCCAGACTCCTGTTTCTCCCCCTCTGTTTCCACACTCCAGTTTCTGCCCCTCTGTTTCCAGCCTCCTGTTTCTGCCCCTCTGTTTCCAGACTCCTGTTTCTGCCCCTCTGTTTCCAGCCTCCTGTTTCTCCCCCTCTGTTTCCAGACTCCTGTTTCACCCCCCTGTTTCCAGCCTCCTGTTTCTGCCCCTCAGTTTCCATCCTCCTGTTTCTCGCCCTCTGTTTCCAGACTCCTGTTTCTCCCACTCTGTTTCCAGCCTCCTGTTTCTGCCCCTCTGTTTCCAGACTCCTGTTTCTCACCCTCTGTTTCCAGACTCCTGTTTGTCCCCCTCTGTTTCCAGACTCCTGTTTCTGCCCCTCTGTTTCCTGACTCCTGTTTCTCCCCCTCTGTTTCCAGACTCCTGATTCTCACCCTCTGTTTCCAGACTCCTGTTTCTGCCCCTCTGTTTCCAGGCGCCTGTTTCTGCCCCTCTGTTTCCAGACTCCTGTTTCTGCACCTCTGTTTCCAGCCTCCTGTTTCTCCCCCTCTGTTTCCAGACTCCTGTTTCTCCCCCTCTGTTTCCAGCCTCCTGTTTCTGCCCCTCAGTTTCCAACCTCCTGTTTCTCGCCCTCTGTTTCCAGACTCCTGTTTCTGCCCCTCTGTTTCCAGACTTCTGTTTCTCCCCCTCTGTTTCCAGACTCCTGTTTCTCCCCCTCTGTTTCCAGACTCCTGTTTCTCCCCCTCTGTTTCCAGTCTCGTGTTTCTGCCCCTCTGTTTCCAGACTCCAGTTTCTCACCGTCTGTTTCCAGACTCCTGTTCCTCCCCCTCTGTTTCCAGACTCCTGTTTCTGCCCCTCTGTTTCCAGACTCCTGTTTCTCACCCTGAGTTTCCAGACTCCTGTTTCTCCCCCTCTGTTTCCAGCCTCCTGCTTCTCCCCCACTGTTTCCAGCCTCCTGTTTCTTCCCCTCTGTTTCCAGACTCCTGTTTCTGCCCCTCTGTTTCCAGCCTCCTGATTCTGCCCCTTTGTTTCCAGACTCCTGTTTCTCACCCTCTGTTTCCAGACTCCTGTTTCTCACCCTGAGTTTCCAGACTCCTGTTTCTCCCCCTCTGTTTCCAGCCTCCTGCTTCTCCCCCTCTGTTTCCAGCCTCCTGTTTCTTCCCCTCTGTTTCCAGACTCCTGTTTCTGCCCCTCTGTTTCCAGCCTCCTGTTTCTGCTCCTCTGTTTCCAGAATCCTGTTTCTCACCCTCTGTTTCCAGACGCCTGTTTCTCCCCCTCTGATTCCAGACTCCTGTTTCTGCCCCTCTGTTTCCAGACTTCTGTTTCTGCCCCTCTGTTTCCAGGCTCCTGTTTCTCCCCCTCTGTTTCCAGACTCCTGTTTCTTCCCCTCTGTTTCCAGACTCATGTTTCTGCCCCTCTGTTTCCAGACTCCTGTTTCTCACCATCTGTATCCAGACTCCTGTTCCTCCCCCTCTGTTTCCAGACTCCTGTTTCTGCCCCTCTGTTTCCAGACTCCTGTTTCTCACCCTGTGTTTCCAGACTCCTGTTCCTCCCCCTCTGTTTCCAGCCTCCTGTTTCTCCCCCTCTGTTTCCAGCCTCCTGTTTCTTCCACTCTGTTTCCAGACTCCTGCTTCTGCCCCTCCATTTCCAGCCTCCTGATTCTGCCCCTCTGTTTCCAGACTCCTGTTTCTCACCCTCTGTTTCCAGACTCCTGTTTCTCCCCCTCTGCTTCCAGACTCCTGATTCTCACCCTCTGTTTCCAGACTCCTGTTTCTCCCCCTCTGTTTCCAGACTCCTGTTTCTGCCCCTCTGTTTCCAGGCTCCTGTTTCTGCCCCACTGTTTCCAGACTCCTGTTTCTGCCCCTCTGTTTCCAGAATACTGTTTCTCCCCCTCTGTTTCCTGACTCCTGTCTCTCCCCCTCTGTTTTCAGCCTCCTGTTTCTGCCCCTCAGTTTCCAACCTCCTGTTTCTCGCCCTCTGTTTCCAGACTCCTGTTTCTCCACCTCTGCTTCCAGCCTCCTGTTTCTGCCCCTCTGATTCCAGACTCCTGTTTCTCCCCCTCTGTTTCCAGACTCCTGTTTCTCACCCTCTGTTTCCAGACTCCTGTTTCTCACCCTCTGTTTCCAGACTCCTGTTTCTCCCCCTCTGTTTCCAGACTCCTGTTTCTGCCCCTCTGTTTCCAGACTTCTGTTTCTCCCCCACTGTTTCCAGACTCCTGTTTCTCCCCCTCTGTTTCCAGACTCCTGTTTCTCCCCCTCTGTTTCCAGACTCCTGTTTCTCACCCTCTGTTTCCAGACTCCTGTTTCTCCCCCTCTGTTTCCAGACTCCTGTTTCTCCCCCTCTGCTTCCAGACTCCTGATTCTCACCCTCTGTTTCCAGACTCCTGTTTCTCACCCTGAGTTTCCAGACTCCTGTTTCTGCCCCTCTGTTTCCAGCCTCCTGATTCTGCCCCTCTGTATCCAGCCTCCTGTTTCTCCCCGACTGGTTCTACACTCCTGTTTCTGCCCCTAGGTTTCCAGCCTCCTGATTTTGCCCCTCAGTTTCCAACCTCCTGATTCCCGCCCTCTGTTTCCAGACTCCTGTTTCTCCCCCTCTGTTTCCAGCCACCTGTTTCTGCTCCTCTGTTTCCAGACTCCTGCTTCTCACCCTCTGTTTCCAGGCTCCTGTTTCTCCCCCTCTGTTTTCAGACTCCTTTTTCTGCCCCTCTGTTTCCAGACTCCTGTTTCTCCCCCACTGTTTCCAGACTCCTGTTTCTCCCCCTCTGTTTCCAGACTCCTGTTTCTCCCCCTCTGTTTCCAGACACCTGTTTCTGCCCCTCTGTTTCCAGACAGCTGTTTCTCACCATCTGTTTCCAGACTCCTGTTTCTCCCCCTCTATTTCCAGACTCCTGTTTCTCCCCCTCTGTTTCCAGACTCCTGTTTCTGCCCCTCTGTTTCCAGACTTCTGTTTCTCCCCCTCTGTTTCCAGACACCTGTTTCTCCCCCTCTGTTTCCAGACTCCTGTTTCTCCCCCTCTGTTTCCAGACTCCTGTTTCTGCCCCTCTGTTTCAAGCCTCCTGATTCTGCCCCTCTGATTCCTGACTCCTGTTTCTCACCCTCTGTTTCCAGACTCCTGTTTCTCCCCCTCTGTTTCCAGACTCCTGTTTCTCCCCCTCTGCTTCCAGACTCCTGATTCGCACCCTCGGGTTCCAGACTTCTGTTTCTCCCCCTCTGTTTCCAGACTCCTGTTTCTCCCCCTCTGTTTCCACACTCCTGTTTCTGCCCCGCTGTTTCCAGCCTCCTGTTTCTCCCCCTCTGTTTCCAGACTCCTGTTTCTGCCCCTCTGTTTCAAGCCTCCTGATTCTGCCCCTCTGATTCCTGACTCCTGTTTCTCACCCTCTGTTTCCAGACTCCTGTTTCTCCCCCTCTGTTTCCACACTCCTGTTTCTCCCCCTCTGCTTCCAGACTCCTGATTCGCACCCTCGGGTTCCAGACTGCTGTTTCTCCCCCTCTGTTTCCAGACTGCTGTTTCTCCCCCTCTGTTTCCACACTCCTGTTTCTGCCCCGCTGTTTCCAGCCTCCTGTTTCTGCCCCTCTGTTTCCAGACTCCTGTTTCTGCCCCTCTGTTTCCAGCCTCCTGTTTCTCCCCCTCTGTTTCCAGACTCCTGTTTCTCCCCCTCTGTTTCCAGCCTCCTGTTTCTGCACCTCAGTTTCCATCCTCCTGTTTCTCGCCCTCTGTTTCCAGACTCCTGTTTCTCCCCCTCTGTTTCCAGCCTCCTGTTTCTGCCCCTCTGTTTCCAGACTCCTGTTTCTCACCCTCTGTTTCCAGACTCCTGTTTCTCCCCCTCTGTTTCCAGACTCCTGTTTCTGCCCCTCTGTTTCCAGACTCCTGTTTCTCCCCCTCTGTTTCCAGACTCCTGATTCTCACCCACAGTTTCCAGACTCCTGTTTCTGCCCCTCTGTTTCCAGGCGCCTGTTTCTGCCCCTCTGTTTCCAGACTCCTGTTTCTGCCCCTCTGTTTCCAGCCTCCTGTTTCTCCCCCTCTGTTTCCAGACTCCAGTTTCTCCCCCTCTGTTTCCAGACTCCTGTTTCTGCCCCTCAGTTTCCAACCTCCTGTTTCTCGCCCTCTGTTTCCAGACTCCTGTTTCTCCCCCTCTGTTTCCAGCCTCCTGTTTCTGCCCCTCTGTTTCCAGACTCCTGTTTCTGCCCCTCTGTTTCCAGACTCCTGTTTCTGCCCCTCTGTTTCCAGACTCCTGTTTCTCCCCCTCTGTTTCCAGACTCCTGTTTCTGCCCCTCTGTTTCCAGACTGCTGTTACTGCCTCTCTGTTTCCAGACTCCTGTTTCTCCCCCTCTGTTTCCAGACTCCTGTTTCTGCCCCTCTGTTTCCAGGCTCCTGTTTCTGCCCCTCTGTTTCCAGACTCCTGTTTCTGCCCCTCTGTTTCCAGACTCCTGTTTCTCCCCCTCTGTTTCCAGCCTCCTGTTTCTTGCCCTCTGTTTCCAGCCTCCTGTTTCTGCCCCTCAGTTTCCAACCTCCAGTTTCTCGCCCTCTGTTTCCAGACTCCTGTTTCTCCCCCTCTGTTTCCAGCCTCCTGTTTCTGCCCCTCTGTTTCCAGACTCCTGTTTCTGCCCCTCTGTTTCCAGTCTTCTGTTTCTCCCCCTCTGTTTCCAGACTCCTGTTTCTCCCCCTCTGTTTCCAGACTCCTGTTTCTCCCCCTCTGTTTCCAGACTCGTGTTTCTGCCCCTCTGTTTCCAGACTCCTGTTTCTCACCGTCTGTTTCCAGACTCCTGTTCCTCCCCCTCTGTTTCCAGACTCCTGTTTCTGCCCCTCTGTTTCCAGACTCCTGTTTCTCATCCTGAGTTTCCAGACTCCTGTTTCTCCCCCTCTGTTTCCAGCCTCCTGTTTCTCCCCCTCTGTTTCCAGCCTCCTGTTTCTTCCCCTCTGTTTCCAGACTCCTGTTTCTGCCCCTCTGTTTCCAGCCTCCTGATTCTGCCCCTCTGTTTCCAGACTCCTGTTTCTCACCCTCTGTTTCCAGACTCCTGTTTCTCTCCCTTTGTTTCCAGACTCCTGTATCTCCCCCTCTGCTTCCAGTCTCCTGATTCTCACCCTCTGTTTCCAGACTCCTGTTTCTCCCCCTCTGTTTCCAGACTCCTGTTTCTCCCCCTCTGTTTCCAGACTCCTGTTTCTCCCCCTCTGTTTCCAGCCTCCTGTTTCTGCTCCTCTGTTTCCAGAATCCTGTTTCTCACCCTCTGTTTCCAGACTCCTGTTTCTCCCCCTCTGTTTCCAGACTCCTGTTTCTGCCCCTCTGTTTCCAGACTTCTGTTTCTGCCCCTCTGTTTCCAGGCTCCTGTTTCTCCCCCTCTGTTTCCAGACTCCTGTTTCTCCCCCTCTGTTTCCAGACTCCTGTTTCTGCCCCTCTGTTTCCAGACTCCTGTTTCTCACCATCTGTTTCCAGACTCCTCTTCCTCCCACTCTGTTTCCAGACTCCTGTTTCTGCCCCTCTGTTTCCAGACTCCTGTTTCTCACCCTGAGTTTCCAGACTCCTGTTTCTCCCCCTCTGTTTCCAGCCTCCTGTTTCTCCCCCTCTGTTTCCAGCCTCCTGTTTCTTCCCCTCTGTTTCCAGACTCCTGTTTCTGCCCCTCTATTTCCAGCCTCCTGATTCTGCCCCTCTGCTTCCAGACTCCTGTTTCTCACCCTCTGTTTCCAGACTCCTGTTTCTCTCCCTCTGTTTCCAGACTCCTGTTTCTCCCCCTCTGATTCCAGACTCCTGATTCTCACCCTCTGTTTCCACCCTCCTGTTTCTCCCCCTCTTTTTCCAGACTCCTGTTTCTCCCCCTCTGTTTCCAGACTCCTGTTAATGCCCCTCTGTTTCCAGACTCCTGTTTCTTCCCCTCTGTTTCCAGACTCCTGTTTCTGCCCCTCTGTTTCCAGACTTCTGTTTCTCCCCCTCTGTTTCCAGATTCCTGTTTCTCCCCGTCTGTTTCCAGACTCCTGTTTCTCCACCTCTGTTTCCAGACTCCTGTTTCTGCCCCTCTGTTTCCAGCCTCCTGATTCTGCCCCTCTGTGTCCAGACTCCTGTTTCTCACCCTCTGTTTCCAGACTCCTGTTTCTCCCCCTCTGTTTCCAGACTCCTGTTTCTCCCCCTCTGCTTCCAGACTCCTGATTATCACCCTCTGTTTCCAGACTCCTGTTTCTCCCCCTCTGTTTCCAGACTCCTGTTTCTCCCCCTCTGTTTCCAGACTCCTGTTTCTGCCCCTCTGTTTCCAGGCTCCTGTTTCTGCCCCACTGTTTCCAGACTCCTGTTTCTGCCCTATTGTTTCCAGACTCCTGTTTCTCCCCCTCTGTTTCCTGACTCCTGTCTCTCCCCCTCTGTTTTCAGCCTCCTGTTTCTGCCCCTCAGTTTCCAACCTCCTGTTTCTCGCCCTCTGTTTCCAGACTCCTGTTTCTGCCCCTCTGTTTCCAGCCTCCTGATTCTGCCCCTCTGTATCCAGCCTCCTGTTTCTCCCCGACTGGTTCTACACTCCTGTTTCTGCCCTACAGTTTCCAGCCTCCTGTTTCTGCCCCTCTGTTTCCAGCCTCCTGTTTCTCCCCCTCTGTTTCCAGTCTCCTGTTCCTGCCCCTCTGTTTCCAGACTCCTGTTTCTCCCCCTCTGTTTCTAGACTCCTGTTTCTCCCCCTCTGTTTCCAGACTCCTGTTTCTGCCCCTCTGTTTCCAGACTCCTGTTTCTCACCATTTGTTTCCAGACTCCTGTTTCTCCCCCTCTGTATCCAGACTCCTGTTTCTGCCCCTCTGTTTCCAGACTCCAGTTTCTCCCCCTCTGTTTCCAGACTCCTGTTTCTCCCCCTTTGTTTCCAGACTCCTGTTTCTGCCCCTCTGTATCCAGACTCCTGTTTCTCACCATCTGTTTCCAGACTTCTGTTTCTCCCCCTCTGTTTCCAGACTCCTGTTTCTGCCCCTCTGTTTCCAGCCTCCTGATTTTGCCCCTCAGTTTCCAAACTCCTGATTCTCGCCCTCTTTTTCCAGACTCCTGTTTCTCCCCCTCTGTTTCCAGCCTCCTGTTTCTGCTCCTCTTTTTCCAGACTCCTGTTTCTCACCCTCTGTTTCCAGGCTCCTGTTTCTCCCCCTCTGTTTTCAGACTCCTTTTGCTGCCCCTCTGTTTCCAGACTCCTGTTTCTCCCCCACTGTTTCCAGACTCCTGTTTCTCCCCCTCTGTTTCCAGACTCCTGTTTCTCCCCCTCTGTTTACAGACACCTGTTTCTGCCCCTCTGTTTCCAGACACCTGTTTCTCACCATCTGTTTCCAGACTCCTGTTTCTCCCCCTCTGTTTCCAGAATCCTGTTTCTGCCCCTCTGTTTCCAGACTCCTGTTTCTCACCCTGAGTTTCCAGACTCCTGTTTCTCCCCCTCTGTTTCCAGACACCTGTTTCTCACCATCTGTTTACAGACTCCTGTTTCTGCCCCTCTGTTTCCAGACTCCTGTTTCTGCCCCTCTGTTTCCAGCCTCCTGTTTCTCCCACTCTGTTTCCAGACTCGTGTTTCTCCCCCTCTGATTCCAGCCTCCTGTTTCTGCCCCTCAGTTTCCAACCTCCTGTTTCTCGCCCTCTGTTTCCAGTCTCCTGTTTCTCCCCCTCTGTTTCCAGCCTCCTGTTTCTGCCCCTCTGTTTCCAGACTCCTGTTTCTCACCCTCTGTTTCCAGCCTCCTGTTTCTCCGCCTCAGTTTCCAGACGCCTGTTTCTGCCCCTCTGTTTCCAGACTCCTGTTTCTGCCCCTCTGTTTCCAGACTCCTGTTTCTCCCCCTCTGTTTCCAGACTCCTGTTTCTCCCCCTCTGTTTCCAGACTCCTGTTTCTGCCCCTCTGTTTTCAGACTCCTGTTTCTCCCCCTCTGTTTCCAGACTCCTGTTTCTCGCCCTCTGTTTCCAGACTCCTGTTTCTGCCCATCTGTTTCCTGACTCCTGTTTCTGCCCCTCTGTATCCAGACTCCTGTTTCTCACCCTGAGTTTCCAGACTCCTGTTTCTCCCCCTCTGTTTCCAGCCTCCTGTTTCTAACCCTCTGTTTCCAGCCTCCTGTTTCTTCCCCTCTGTTTCCAGACTCCTGTTTCTCCCCCTCTGTTTCCAGCCTCCTGATTCTGCCCCTCTGTTCCCAGACTCCTGTTTCTCACCCTCTGTTTCCAGACTCCTGTTTCTCCCCCTCTGTTTCCAGGCTCCTGTTTCTCCCCCTCTGTTTCCAGCCTCCTGTTTCTGCTCCTCTGTTTCCAGAATCCTGTTTCTCACCCTCTGTTTCCAGACTCCTGTTTCTCCCCCTCTTTTTCCAGACTCCTGTTTCTGCCCCTCTGTTTCCAGACTTCTGTTTCTGCCCCACTGTTTCCAGGCTCCTGTTTCTCCCCCTCTGTTTCCAGACTCCTGTTTCTCCCCCTCTATTTCCAGACTCATGTTTCTGCCCCTCTGTTTCCAGACTCCTGTTTCTCACCATCTGTTTCCAGACTCCTGTTCCTCCCCCTCTGTTTCCAGACTCCTGTTTCTGCCCCTCTGTTTCCAGACTCCTGTTTCTCACCCTGAGTTTCCAGACTCCTGTTTCTCCCCATCTGTATCCAGCCTCCTGTTTCTCCCCCTCTGTTTCCAGCCTCCTGTTTATTCCCCTCTGTTTCCAGCCTCCTGTTTCTGCCCCTCTATTTCCAGCCTCCTGATTCTGCCCCTCTGTTTCCAGACTCCTGTTTCTCACCCTCTGTTTCCAGACTCCTGTTTCTCTCCCTCTGCTTCCAGACTCCTGTTTCTCCCCCTCTGCTTCCAGACTCCTGATTCTCACCCTCTGTTTCCACCCTCCTGTTTCTCCCCCTCTGTTTCCAGACTCCTGTTTCTCCCCCTCTGTTTCCAGACTCCTGTTTCTGCCCCTCTGTTTCCAGACTCCTGTTTCTCCCCCTCTGTTTCCAGACTCCTGTTTCTGCCCCTCTGTTTCCAGACTCCTGTTTCTCCCCCTCTGTTTCTAGACTCCTGTTTCTCCCCCTCTGTTTCCAGACTCCTGTTTCTGCCCCTCTGTTTCCAGACTCCTGTTTCTGCCCCTCTGTTTCCAGACTCCTGTTTCTCACCATCTGTTTCCAGACTCCTCTTCCTCCCACTCTGTTTCCAGACTCCTGTTTCTGCCCCTCTGTTTCCAGACTCCTGTTTCTCACCCTGAGTTTCCAGACTCCTGTTTCTCCCCCTCTGTTTCCAGCCTCCTGTTTCTCCCCCTCTGTTTCCAGCCTCCTGTTTCTTCCCCTCTGTTTCCAGACTCCTGTTTCTGCCCCTCTATTTCCAGCCTCCTGATTCTGCCCCTCTGCTTCCAGACTCCTGTTTCTCACCCTCTGTTTCCAGACTCCTGTTTCTCTCCCTCTGTTTCCAGACTCCTGTTTCTCCCCCTCTGCTTCCAGACTCCTGATTCTCACCCTCTGTTTCCACCCTCCTGTTTCTCCCCCTCTTTTTCCAGACTCCTGTTTCTCCCCCTCTGTTTCCAGACTCCTGTTAATGCCCCTCTGTTTCCAGACTCCTGTTTCTTCCCCTCTGTTTCCAGACTCCTGTTTCTGCCCCTCTGTTTCCAGACTTCTGTTTCTCCCCCTCTGTTTCCAGATTCCTGTTTCTCCCCGTCTGTTTCCAGACTCCTGTTTCTCCACCTCTGTTTCCAGACTCCTGTTTCTGCCCCTCTGTTTCCAGCCTCCTGATTCTGCCCCTCTGTGTCCAGACTCCTGTTTCTCACCCTCTGTTTCCAGACTCCTGTTTCTCCCCCTCTGTTTCCAGACTCCTGTTTCTCCCCCTCTGCTTCCAGACTCCTGATTATCACCCTCTGTTTCCAGACTCCTGTTTCTCCCCCTCTGTTTCCAGACTCCTGTTTCTCCCCCTCTGTTTCCAGACTCCTGTTTCTGCCCCTCTGTTTCCAGGCTCCTGTTTCTGCCCCACTGTTTCCAGACTCCTGTTTCTGCCCCTCTGTTTCCAGGCTCCTGTTTCTCCCCCTCTGTTTCCAGACTCCTGTTTCTCCCCCTCTGTTTCCAGACTCCTGTTTCTCCCCCTCTGTTTCCAGACTCGTGTTTCTGCCCCTCTGTTTCCAGACTCCTGTTTCTCACCGTCTGTTTCCAGACTCCTGTTCCTCCCCCTCTGTTTCCAGACTCCTGTTTCTGCCCCTCTGTTTCCAGTCTTCTGTTTCTCCCCCTCTGTTTCCAGACTCCTGTTTCTCCCCCTCTGTTTCCAGACTCCTGTTTCTCCCCCTCTGTTTCCAGACTCGTGTTTCTGCCCCTCTGTTTCCAGACTCCTGTTTCTCACCGTCTGTTTCCAGACTCCTGTTCCTCCCCCTCTGTTTCCAGACTCCTGTTTCTGCCCCTCTGTTTCCAGACTCCTGTTTCTCATCCTGAGTTTCCAGACTCCTGTTTCTCCCCCTCTGTTTCCAGCCTCCTGTTTCTCCCCCTCTGTTTCCAGCCTCCTGTTTCTTCCCCTCTGTTTCCAGACTCCTGTTTCTGCCCCTCTGTTTCCAGCCTCCTGATTCTGCCCCTCTGTTTCCAGACTCCTGTTTCTCACCCTCTGTTTCCAGACTCCTGTTTCTCTCCCTTTGTTTCCAGACTCCTGTATCTCCCCCTCTGCTTCCAGTCTCCTGATTCTCACCCTCTGTTTCCAGACTCCTGTTTCTCCCCCTCTGTTTCCAGACTCCTGTTTCTCCCCCTCTGTTTCCAGACTCCTGTTTCTCCCCCTCTGTTTCCAGCCTCCTGTTTCTGCTCCTCTGTTTCCAGAATCCTGTTTCTCACCCTCTGTTTCCAGACTCCTGTTTCTCCCCCTCTGTTTCCAGACTCCTGTTTCTGCCCCTCTGTTTCCAGACTTCTGTTTCTGCCCCTCTGTTTCCAGGCTCCTGTTTCTCCCCCTCTGTTTCCAGACTCCTGTTTCTCCCCCTCTGTTTCCAGACTCCTGTTTCTGCCCCTCTGTTTCCAGACTCCTGTTTCTCACCATCTGTTTCCAGACTCCTCTTCCTCCCACTCTGTTTCCAGACTCCTGTTTCTGCCCCTCTGTTTCCAGACTCCTGTTTCTCACCCTGAGTTTCCAGACTCCTGTTTCTCCCCCTCTGTTTCCAGCCTCCTGTTTCTCCCCCTCTGTTTCCAGCCTCCTGTTTCTTCCCCTCTGTTTCCAGACTCCTGTTTCTGCCCCTCTATTTCCAGCCTCCTGATTCTGCCCCTCTGCTTCCAGACTCCTGTTTCTCACCCTCTGTTTCCAGACTCCTGTTTCTGCCCCTCTGTTTCCAGACTTCTGTTTCTGCCCCTCTGTTTCCAGGCTCCTGTTTCTCCCCCTCTGTTTCCAGACTCCTGTTTCTCCCCCTCTGTTTCCAGACTCCTGTTTCTGCCCCTCTGTTTCCAGACTCCTCTTCCTCCCACTCTGTTTCCAGACTCCTGTTTCTGCCCCTCTGTTTCCAGACTCCTGTTTCTCACCCTGAGTTTCCAGACTCCTGTTTCTCCCCCTCTGTTTCCAGCCTCCTGTTTCTCCCCCTCTGTTTCCAGCCTCCTGTTTCTTCCCCTCTGTTTCCAGACTCCTGTTTCTGCCCCTCTATTTCCAGCCTCCTGATTCTGCCCCTCTGCTTCCAGACTCCTGTTTCTCACCCTCTGTTTCCAGACTCCTGTTTCTCTCCCTCTGTTTCCAGACTCCTGTTTCTCCCCCTCTGCTTCCAGACTCCTGATTCTCACCCTCTGTTTCCACCCTCCTGTTTCTCCCCCTCTTTTTCCAGACTCCTGTTTCTCCCCCTCTGTTTCCAGACTCCTGTTAATGCCCCTCTGTTTCCAGACTCCTGTTTCTTCCCCTCTGTTTCCAGACTCCTGTTTCTGCCCCTCTGTTTCCAGACTTCTGTTTCTCCCCCTCTGTTTCCAGATTCCTGTTTCTCCCCGTCTGTTTCCAGACTCCTGTTTCTCCACCTCTGTTTCCAGACTCCTGTTTCTGCCCCTCTGTTTCCAGCCTCCTGATTCTGCCCCTCTGTGTCCAGACTCCTGTTTCTCACCCTCTGTTTCCAGACTCCTGTTTCTCCCCCTCTGTTTCCAGACTCCTGTTTCTCCCCCTCTGTTTCCAGACTCCTGTTTCTCCCCCTCTGCTTCCAGACTCCTGATTATCACCCTCTGTTTCCAGACTCCTGTTTCTCCCCCTCTGTTTCCAGACACCTGTTTCTCCCCCTCTGTTTCCAGACTCCTGTTTCTGCCCCTCTGTTTCCAGGCTCCTGTTTCTGCCCCACTGTTTCCAGACTCCTGTTTCTGCCCTATTGTTTCCAGACTCCTGTTTCTCCCCCTCTGTTTCCTGACTCCTGTCTCTCCCCCTCTGTTTTCAGCCTCCTGTTTCTGCCCCTCAGTTTCCAACCTCCTGTTTCTCGCCCTCTGTTTCCAGACTCCTGTTTCTGCCCCTCTGTTTCCAGCCTCCTGATTCTGCCCCTCTGTATCCAGCCTCCTGTTTCTCCCCGACTGGTTCTACACTCCTGTTTCTGCCCCACAGTTTCCAGCCTCCTGTTTCTGCCCCTCTGTTTCCAGCCTCCTGTTTCTCCCCCTCTGTTTCCAGTCTCCTGTTCCTGTCCCTCTGTTTCCAGACTCCTGTTTCTCCCCCTCTGTTTCTAGACTCCTGTTTCTCCCCCTCTGTTTCCAGACTCCTGTTTCTGCCCCTCTGTTTCCAGACTCCTGTTTCTCACCATTTGTTTCCAGACTCCTGTTTCTCCCCCTCTGTATCCAGACTCCTGTTTCTGCCCCTCTGTTTCCAGACTCCAGTTTCTCCCCCTCTGTTTCCAGACTCCTGTTTCTCCCCCTTTGTTTCCAGACTCCTGTTTCTGCCCCTCTGTATCCAGACTCCTGTTTCTCACCATCTGTTTCCAGACTTCTGTTTCTCCCCCTCTGTTTCCAGACTCCTGTTTCTGCCCCTCTGTTTCCAGCCTCCTGATTTTGCCCCTCAGTTTCCAAACTCCTGATTCTCGCCCTCTTTTTCCAGACTCCTGTTTCTCCCCCTCTGTTTCCAGCCTCCTGTTTCTGCTCCTCTTTTTCCAGACTCCTGTTTCTCACCCTCTGTTTCCAGGCTCCTGTTTCTCCCCCTCTGTTTTCAGACTCCTTTTGCTGCCCCTCTGTTTCCAGACTCCTGTTTCTCCCCCACTGTTTCCAGACTCCTGTTTCTCCCCCTCTGTTTCCAGACTCCTGTTTCTCCCCCTCTGTTTACAGACACCTGTTTCTGCCCCTCTGTTTCCAGACACCTGTTTCTCACCATCTGTTTCCAGACTCCTGTTTCTCCCCCTCTGTTTCCAGAATCCTGTTTCTGCCCCTCTGTTTCCAGACTCCTGTTTCTCACCCTGAGTTTCCAGACTCCTGTTTCTCCCCCTCTGTTTCCAGACACCTGTTTCTCACCATCTGTTTACAGACTCCTGTTTCTGCCCCTCTGTTTCCAGACTCCTGTTTCTGCCCCTCTGTTTCCAGCCTCCTGTTTCTCCCACTCTGTTTCCAGACTCGTGTTTCTCCCCCTCTGTTTCCAGCCTCCTGTTTCTGCCCCTCAGTTTCCAACCTCCTGTTTCTCGCCCTCTGTTTCCAGTCTCCTGTTTCTCCCCCTCTGTTTCCAGCCTCCTGTTTCTGCCCCTCTGTTTCCAGACTCCTGTTTCTCACCCTCTGTTTCCAGCCTCCTGTTTCTCCGCCTCAGTTTCCAGACGCCTGTTTCTGCCCCTCTGTTTCCAGACTCCTGTTTCTGCCCCTCTGTTTCCAGACTCCTGTTTCTCCCCCTCTGTTTCCAGACTCCTGTTTCTCCCCCTCTGTTTCCAGACTCCTGTTTCTGCCCCTCTGTTTTCAGACTCCTGTTTCTCCCCCTCTGTTTCCAGACTCCTGTTTCTCGCCCTCTGTTTCCAGACTCCTGTTTCTGCCCATCTGTTTCCTGACTCCTGTTTCTGCCCCTCTGTATCCAGACTCCTGTTTCTCACCCTGAGTTTCCAGACTCCTGTTTCTCCCCCTCTGTTTCCAGCCTCCTGTTTCTAACCCTCTGTTTCCAGCCTCCTGTTTCTTCCCCTCTGTTTCCAGACTCCTGTTTCTCCCCCTCTGTTTCCAGCCTCCTGATTCTGCCCCTCTGTTCCCAGACTCCTGTTTCTCACCCTCTGTTTCCAGACTCCTGTTTCTCCCCCTCTGTTTCCAGGCTCCTGTTTCTCCCCCTCTGTTTCCAGCCTCCTGTTTCTGCTCCTCTGTTTCCAGAATCCTGTTTCTCACCCTCTGTTTCCAGACTCCTGTTTCTCCCCCTCTTTTTCCAGACTCCTGTTTCTGCCCCTCTGTTTCCAGACTTCTGTTTCTGCCCCTCTGTTTCCAGGCTCCTGTTTCTCCCCCTCTGTTTCCAGACTCCTGTTTCTCCCCCTCTATTTCCAGACTCATGTTTCTGCCCCTCTGTTTCCAGACTCCTGTTTCTCACCATCTGTTTCCAGACTCCTGTTCCTCCCCCTCTGTTTCCAGACTCCTGTTTCTGCCCCTCTGTTTCCAGACTCCTGTTTCTCACCCTGAGTTTCCAGACTCCTGTTTCTCCCCATCTGTATCCAGCCTCCTGTTTCTCCCCCTCTGTTTCCAGCCTCCTGTTTATTCCCCTCTGTTTCCAGTCTCCTGATTCTGCCCCTCTATTTCCAGCCTCCTGATTCTGCCCCTCTGTTTCCAGACTCCTGTTTCTCACCCTCTGTTTCCAGACTCCTGTTTCTCTCCCTCTGTTTCCAGACTCCTGTTTCTCCCCCTCTGCTTCCAGACTCCTGATTCTCACCCTCTGTTTCCACCCTCCTGTTTCTCCCCCTCTGTTTCCAGACTCCTGTTTCTCCCCCTCTGTTTCCAGACTCCTGTTTCTGCCCCTCTGTTTCCAGACTCCTGTTTCTCCCCCTCTGTTTCCAGACTCCTGTTTCTGCCCCTCTGTTTCCAGACTCCTGTTTCTCCCCCTCTGTTTCTAGACTCCTGTTTCTCCCCCTCTGTTTCCAGACTCCTGTTTCTGCCCCTCTGTTTCCAGACTCCTGTTTCTCACCATTTGTTTCCAGACTCCTGTTTCTCCCCCTCTGTATCCAGACTCCTGATTCTGCCCCTCTGTTTCCAGACTCCAGTTTCTCCCCCTCTGTTTCCAGACTCCTGTTTCTCCCCCTCTGTTTCTTGACTCCTGTTTCTGCCCCTCTGTATCCAGACTCCTGTTTCTCACCATCTGTTTCCAGACTTCTGTTTCTCCCCCTCTGTTTCCAGACTCCTGTTTCTGCCCCTCTGTTTCCAGCCTCCTGATTTTGCCCCTCAGTTTCCAAACTCCTGATTCTCGCCCTCTTTTTCCAGACTCCTGTTTCTCCCCCTCTGTTTCCAGCCTCCTGTTTCTGCTCCTCTTTTTCCAGACTCCTGTTTCTCACCCTCTGTTTCCAGGCTCCTGTTTCTCCCCCTCTGTTTTCAGACTCCTTTTGCTGCCCCTCTGTTTCCAGACTCCTGTTTCTCCCCCACTGTTTCCAGACTCCTGTTTCTCCCCCTCTGTTTCCAGACTCCTGTTTCTCCCCCTCTGTTTACAGACACCTGTTTCTGCCCCTCTGTTTCCAGACACCTGTTTCTCACCATCTGTTTCCAGACTCCTGTTTCTCCCCCTCTGTTTACAGAATCCTGTTTCTGCCCCTCTGTTTCCAGACTCCTGTTTCTCACCCTGAGTTTCCAGACTCCTGTTTCTCCCCCTCTGTTTCCAGACACCTGTTTCTCACCATCTGTTTACAGACTCCTGTTTCTGCCCCTCTGTTTCCAGACTCCTGTTTCTGCCCCTCTGTTTCCAGCCTCCTGTTTCTCCCACTCTGTTTCCAGACTCGTGTTTCTCCCCCTCTGTTTCCAGCCTCCTGTTTCTGCCCCTCAGTTTCCAACCTCCTGTTTCTCGCCCTCTGTTTCCAGTCTCCTGTTTCTCCCCCTCTGTTTCCAGCCTCCTGTTTCTGCCCCTCTGTTTCCAGACTCCTGTTTCTCACCCTCTGTTTCCAGCCTCCTGTTTCTCCGCCTCAGTTTCCAGACGCCTGTTTCTGCCCCTCTGTTTCCAGACTCCTGTTTCTGCCCCTCTGTTTCCAGACTCCTGTTTCTCCCCCTCTGTTTCCAGACTCCTGTTTCTCCCCCTCTGTTTCCAGACTCCTGTTTCTGCCCCTCTGTTTTCAGACTCCTGTTTCTCCCCCTCTGTTTCCAGACTCCTGTTTCTCGCCCTCTGTTTCCAGACTCCTGTTTCTGCCCATCTGTTTCCTGACTCCTGTTTCTGCCCCTCTGTATCCAGACTCCTGTTTCTCACCCTGAGTTTCCAGACTCCTGTTTCTCCCCCTCTGTTTCCAGCCTCCTGTTTCTAACCCTCTGTTT
This sequence comes from Carcharhinus amblyrhynchos, assembly GCF_965287045.1. NCBI lineage: Eukaryota > Metazoa > Chordata > Chondrichthyes > Carcharhiniformes > Carcharhinidae > Carcharhinus > Carcharhinus amblyrhynchos. Next base: position 277,073 of record NW_027649874.1, read on the forward strand.
CCAGCCTCCTGTTTCTTCCCCTCTGTTTCCAGACTCCTGTTTCTCCCCCTCTGTTTCCAGCCTCCTGATTCTGCCCCTCTGTTCCCAGACTCCTGTTTCTCACCCTCTGTTTCCAGACTCCTGTTTCTCCCCCTCTGTTTCCAGGCTCCTGTTTCTGCCCCTCTGTTTCCAGCCTCCTGTTTCTGCTCCTCTGTTTCCAGAATCCTGTTTCTCACCATCTGTTTCCAGACTCCTGTTTCTCCCCCTCTTTTTCCAGACTCCTGTTTCTGCCCCTCTGTTTCCAGACTTCTGTTTCTGCCCCTCTGTTTCCAGGCTCCTGTTTCTCCCCCTCTGTTTCCAGACTCCTGTTTCTCCCCCTCTATTTCCAGACTCATGTTTCTGCCCCTCTGTTTCCAGACTCCTGTTTCTCACCATCTGTTTCCAGACTCCTGTTCCTCCCCATCTGTTTCCAGACTCCTGTTTCTGCCCCTCTGTTTCCAGACTCCTGTTTCTCACCCTGAGTTTCCAGACTCCTGTTTCTCCCCATCTGTTTCCAGCCTCCTGTTTCTCCCCCTCTGTTTCCAGCCTCCTGTTTATTCCCCTCTGTTTCCAGTCTCCTGTTTCTGCCCCTCTATTTCCAGCCTCCTTATTCTGCCCCTCTTTTTCCAGACTCCTGTTTCTCACCCTCTGTTTCCAGACTCCTGTTTCTCTCCCTCTGTTTCCAGACTCCTGTTTCTCCCCCTCTGCTTCCAGACTCCTGATTCTCACCCTCTGTTTCCACCCTCCTGTTTCTCCCCCTCTGTTTCCAGACTCCTGTTTCTCCCCCTCTGTTTCCAGACTCCTGTTTCTGCCCCTCTGTTTCCAGACTCCTGTTTCTCCCCCTCTGTTTCCAGACTCCTGTTTCTGCCCCTCTGTTTCCAGACTTCTGTTTCTCCCTCTCTGTTTCCAGACTCCTGTTTCTCCCCCTCTGTTTCCAGACTCCTGTTTCTCCCCCTCTGTTTCCAGACTCCTGTTTCTGCCCCTCTGTTTCCAGCCTCCTGATTCTGCCCCTCTGTTTCCAGACTCCTGTTTCTCACCCTCTGTTTCCAGACTCCTGTTTCTCCCCCTCTGTTTCCAGACTCCTGTTTCTCCCCCTCTGCTTCCAGACTCCTGATTCTCACCCTCTGTTTCCAGACTCCTGTTTCTCCCCCTCTGTTTCCAGACTCCTGTTTCTGCCCCTCTGTTTCCAGACTCCTGTTTCTCCCCCTCTGTTTCCAGACTCCTGTTTATGCCCATCTGTTTCCAGCCTCCTGTTTCTGCCCCTCTGTTTCCAGACTCCTGTTTCTGCCCCTCTGTTTCCAGCCTCCTGTTTCTCCCCCTCTGTTTCCAGACTCCTGTTTCTCCCCCTCTGTTTCCAGCCTCCTGTTTCTGCCCCTCAGTTTCCATCCTCCTGTTTCTCGCCCTCTGTTTCCAGACTCCTGTTTCTCCCCCTCTGTTTCCAGCCTCCTGTTTCTGCCCCTCTGTTTCCAGACTCCTGTTTCTCACCCTTTGTTTCCAGACTCCTGTTTATCCCCCTCTGTATCCAGACTCCTGTTTCTGCCCCTCTGTTTCCAGACTCCTGTTTCTCCCCCTCTGTTTCCAGACTCCTGATTCTCACTCTCTGTTTCCAGACTCCTGTTTCTGCCCCTCTGTTTCCAGGTGCCTGTTTCTGCCCCTCTGTTTCCACACTCCTGTTTCTGCCCCTCTGTTTCCAGCCTCCTGTTTCTCCCCCTCTGTTTCCAGACTCCTGTTTCTCCCCCTCTGTTTCCAGCCTCCTGTTTCTGCCCCTCAGTTTCCAACCTCCTGTTTCTCTCCCTCTGTTTCCAGACTCCTTTTTCTCCCCCTCTGTTTCCAGCCTCCTGTTTCTGCCCCTCTGTTTCCAGACTCCTGTTTCTGCCCCTCTGTTTCCAGACTCCTGTTTCTGCCCCTCTGTTTCCAGACTCCTGTTTCTCCCCTTCTGTTTCCAGACTCCTGTTTCTGCCCCTCTGTTTCCAGACTGCTGTTTCTGCCTCTCTGTTTCCAGACTCCTGTTTCTCCCCCTCCGTTTCCAGACTCCTTTTTCTGCCCTCTGTTTCCAGGCTCCTGTTTCTGCCCCTCTGTTTCCAGACTCCTGTTTCTGCCCCTCTGTTTCCAGCCTCCTGTTTCTCCCCCTCTGTTTCCAGACTCCTGTTTCTCCCCCTCTGTTTCCAGCCTCCTGTTTCTGCCCCTCAGTTTCCAACCTCCTGTTTCTCGCCCTCTGTTTCCAGACTCCTGTTTCTGCCCCTCTGTTTCCAGACTCCTGTTTCCGCCCCTCTGTATCCAGACTCCTGTTTCTCACCCTGAGTTTCCAGACTCCTGTTTCTCCCCCTCTGTTTCCAGCCTCCTGTTTCTCACCCTCTGTTTCCAGCCTCCTGTTTCTTCCCCTCTGTTTCCAGACTCCTGTTTCTCCCCCTCTGTTTCCAGCCTCCTGATTCTGCCCCTCTGTTCCCAGACTCCTGTTTCTCCCCCTCTGTTTCCAGACTCCTGTTTCTCCCCCTCTGTTTCCAGACTCCTGTTTCTCCCCCTCTGCTTCCAGACTCCTGATTCTCACCCTCTGTTTCCTGACTCCTGTTTCTCCCCCTCTCTTTCCAGACTCCTGTTTCTCCCCCTCTGTTTCCAGACTCCTGTTTCTGCCCCTCTGTTTCCAGGCTCCTGTTTCTGCCCCTCTGTTTCCAGACTCCTGTTTCTGCCCCTCTGTTTCCAGCCTCCACTTTCTCCCCCTCTGTTTCCAGACTCCTGTTTCTCCCTCTCTGTTTCCGGCCTCCTGTTTCTGCCCCTCAGTTTCCAACCTCCTGTTTCTCGGCCTCTGTTTCCAGACTCCTGTTTCTCCCCCTCTGTTTCCAGCCTCCTGTTTCTGCCCCTCTGTTTCCAGGCTCCTGGTTCTCACCATTTGTTTCCAGACTCCTGTTTCTCCCCCTCTGTTTCCAGACTCCTGTTTCTCCCCCTCTGTTTCCAGACTCCTGTTTCTGCCCCTCTGTTTCCAGCCTCCTGATTCTGCCCCTCTGTTTCAAGACTCCTGTTTCTCACCCTCTGTTTCCAGACTCCTGTTTCTCTCCCTTTGTTTCCAGACTCCTGTTTCTCCCCCTCTGTTTCCAGACTCCTGTTCCTCCCCTTCTATTTCCAGACTCATGTTTCAGCCCCTCTGTTTCCAGACTCCTGTTTCTCACCATCTGTTTCCAGACTCCTGTTCCTCCCCCTCTGTTTCCAGACTCCTGTTTCTGCCCCTCTGTTTCCAGACTCCTGTTTCTCACCCTCTGTTTCCAGACTCCTGTTTCTCCACCTCTGTTTCCAGACTCCTGTTTCTGCCCCTCTGTTTCCAGACTTCTGTTTCTCCCCCTCTGTTTCCAGACTCCTGTTTCTCCCCCTCTGTTTCCAGACTCCTGTTTCTCCCCCTCTGTTTCCAGACTCGTGTTTCTGCCCCTCTGTTTCCAGACTCCTGTTTCTCACCGTCTGTTTCCAGACTCCTCTTCCTCCCCCTCTGTTTCCAGACTCCTGTTTCTGCCCCTCTGTTTCCAGACTCCTGTTTCTCACCCTGAGTTTCCAGACTCCTGTTTCTCCCCCTCTGTTTCCAGCCTCCTGTTTCTCCCCCTCTGTTTCCAGCCTCCTGTTTCTTCCCCTCTGTTTCCAGACTCCTGTTTCTGCCCCTCTGTTTCCAGCCTCCTGATTCTGCCCCTCTGTTTCCAGACTCCTGTTTCTCACCCTCTGTTTCCAGACTCCTGTGTCTCTCCCTTTGTTTCCAGACTCCTGTTTCTCCCCCTCTGCTTCCAGACTCCTGATTCTCACCCTCTGTTTCCAGACTCCTGTTTCTCCCCCTCTGTTTCCAGACTCCTGTTTCTCCCCCTCTGTTTCCAGACTCCTGTTTCTCCCCCTCAGTTTCCAGCCTCCTGTTTCTGCTCCTCTGTTTCCAGAATCCTGTTTCTCACCCTCTGTTTCCAGACTCCTGTTTCTCCCCCTCTGTTTCCAGACTCCAGTTTCTCCCCTCTGTTTCCAGACTTCTGTTTCTGCCCGTCTGTTTCCAGGCTCCTGTTTCTCCCCCTCTGTTTCCAGACTCCTGTTTCTCCCCCTCTGTTTCCAGAATCATGTTTCTGCCCCTCTGTTTCCAGACTCCTGTTTCTCACCATCTGTTTCCAGACTCCTGTTCCTCCCCCTCTGTTTCCAGACTCCTGTTTCTGCCCCTCTGTTTCTAGACTCCTGTTTCTCACCCTGAGTTTCCAGACTCCTGTTTCTCCCCCTCTGTTTCCAGCCTCCTGTTTCTCCCCCTCTGTTTCCAGCCTCCTGTTTCTTCCCCTCTGTTTCCAGACTCCTGTTTCTGCCCCTCTATTTCCAGCCTCCTGATTCTGCCCCTCTGTTTCCAGACTCCTGTTTCTCACCCTCTGTTTCCAGACTCCTGTTTCTCTCCCTCTGTTTCCAGACTCCTGTTTCTCCCCCTCTGCATCCAGACTCCTGATTCTCACCCTCTGTTTCCACCCTCCTGTTTCTCCCCCTCTGTTTCCAGACTCCTGTTTCTCCCCCTCTGTTTCCAGACTCCTGTTTCTGCCCCTCTGTTTCCAGACGCCTGTTTCTCCCCCTCTGTTTCCAGACTCCTGTTTCTGCCCCTCTGTTTCCAGACTTCTGTTTCTCCCCCTCTGTTTCCAGAGTCCTGTTTCTCCCCCTCTGTTTCCAGGCTCCTGTTTCTGCCCCACTGTTTCCAGACTCCTGTTTCTGCCCCTCTGTTTCCAGACTCCTGTTTCTCCCCCTCTGTTTCTTGACTCCTGTCGCTCACCCTCTGTTTTCAGCCTCGTGTTTCTGCCCCTAAGTTTCCAACCTCCTGTTTCTCGCCCTCTCTTTCCAGACTCCTGTTTCTCCCCCTCTGTTTCCAGCCTCCTGTTTCTGCCCCTCTGTTTCCAGACTCCTGTTTCTCCCCCTCTGTTTCCAGACTCCTGTTTCTGCCCCTCTGTTTCCAGCCTCCTGATTCTGCCCCTCTGTTTCCAGACTCCTGTTTCTGCCTCTCTGTTTCCAGACTCCTGTTTCTCCCCCTCTGTTTCCAGACTCCTGTTTCTCCCCCTCTGCTTCCAGACTCCTGATTCTCACCCTCTGTTTCCAGACTCCTGTTTCTCACCCTGAGTTTCCAGACTCCTGTTTCTGCCCCTCTGTTTCCAGCCTCCTGATTCTGCCCCTCTGTATCCAGCCTCCTGTTTCTCCCCGACTGGTTCTACACTCCTGTTTCTGCCCCTCAGTTTCCAGCCTCCTGTTTCTGCCCCTCTGTTTCCAGCTACCTGTTTCTCCCCCTCTGTTTCCAGTCTCCTGTTTCTGCCCCTCTGTTTCCAGACTCCTGTTTCTCCCCCTCTGTTTTTAGACTCCTGTTTCTCACCCTCTGTTTCCAGACTCCTGTTTCTGCCCCTCTGTTTCCAGACTCCTGTTTCTCACCATTTGTTTCCAGACTCCTGTTTCTCCCCCTCTGTTTCCAGCCTCCTGTTTCTGCTCCTCTGTTTCCAGACTCCTGTTTCTCACCCTCTGTTTCCAGGCTCCTGTTTCTCCCCCTCTGTTTTCAGACTCCTTTTTCTGCCCCTCTGATTCCAGACTCCTGTTTCTCCCCCACTGTTTCCAGACTCCTGTTTCTCCCCCTCTGTTTCCAGACTCCTGTTTCTCCCCCTCTGTTTCCAGACACCTGTTTCTGCCCCTCTGTTTCCAGACACCTGTTTCTCACCATCTGTTTCCAGACTCCTGTTTCTCCCCCTCTGTTTCCAGACTCCTGTTTCTGCCCCTCTGTTTCCAGACTCCTGTTTCTCACCCTGAGTTTCCAGACTCCTGTTTCTCCCCCTCTGTTTCCAGACACCTGTTTCTCACCATCTGTTTCCAGACTCCTGTTTCTGCCCCTCTGTTTCCAGACTCCTGTTTCTGAACCTCTGTTTCCAGACTCCTGTTTCTCCCCCTCTGTTTCCAGACTCCTGTTTCTGCCCCTCTGTTTCCAGACTCCTGTTTCTGCCTCTCTGTTTCCAGACTCCTGTTTCTCCCCCTCTGTTTCCAGACTCCTGTTTCTGCCCCTCTGTTTCCAGACTCCTGTTTCTGCCCCTCTGTTTCCAGCCTCCTGTTTCTCCCCCTCTGTTTCCAGACTCGTGTTTCTCCCCTTCTGTTTCCAGCCTCCTGTTTATGCCCCTCAGTTTCCAACCTCCTGTTTCTCGCCCTCTGTTTCCAGTCTCCTGTTTCTCACGCTCTGTTTCCAGCCTCCTGATTCTCCCCCTCTGTTCCCAGACTCCTGTTTCTCACACTCTGTTTCCAGACTCCTGTTTCTCCCCATCTGTTTCCAGACTCCTGTTTCTCCCCCTCTGCTTCCAGACTCCTGATTCTCACCCTCTGTTTCCTCACTCCTGTTTCTCCCCCTCTCTTTCCAGACTCCTGTTTCTCCCCCTCAGTTACCAGACTCCTGTTTCTGCCCCTCTGTTTCCAGGCTCCTGTTTCTGCCCCTCTGTTTCCAGACTCCTGTTCCTCCCCCTCTGTTTCCAGACTCCTGTTTCTGCCCCTCTGTTTCCAGACTCCTGTTTCTCACCCTGAGTTTCCAGACTCCTGTTTATCCCCCTCTGTTTCCAGCCTCCTGTTTCTCCCCCTCAGTTTCCAGCCTCCTGTTTATTCCCCTCTGTTTCCTGTCTCCTGTTTCTGCCCCTCTATTTCCAGCCTCCTGATTCTGCCCCTCTGTTTCCAGACTCCTGTTTCTCACCCTCTGTTTCCAGACTCCTGTTTCTCTCCCTCTGTTTCCAGACTCCTGTTTCTCCCCCTCTGCTTCCAGACTCCTGATTCTCACCCTCTGTTTCCACCCTCCTGTTTCTCCCCCTCTGTTTCCAGACTCCTGTTTCTCCCCCTCTGTTTCCAGACTCCTGTTTCTGCCCCTCTGTTTCCAGCCTCCTGATTCTGCCCCTCTGTTTCCAGACTCCTGTTTCTCACACTCTGTTTCCAGACTCCTGTTTCTCCCCCTCTGCTTCCAGACTCCTGATTCTCACCCTTTGTTTCCAGACTCCTGTTTCTCCCCCTCTGTTTCCAGACTACTGTTTCTCCCCCTCTGTTTCCAGACTCCTGTTTCTGCCCCTCTGTTTCCAGGCTCCTGTTTCTGCCCCACTGTTTCCATACTCCTGTTTCTGCCCATCTGTTTCCAGACTACTGTTTCTCCCCCTCGGTTTCCTGACTCCTGTCTCTCCCCCTATGTTTTCAGCCTCCTGTTTCTGCCCCTCAGTTTCCAACCTCCTGTTTCTCGCCCTCTGTTTCCAGACTCCTGTTTCTCCCCCTCTGTTTCCAGCCTCCTGTTTCTGCCCCTCTGTTTCCAGACTCCTGTTTCTCACCCTCTGTTTCCAGACTCCTGTTTCTCCCCCTCTGTTTCCAGACTCCTGTTTCTGCCCCTCTGTTTCCAACCTTCTGTTTCACCCCCACTGTTTCCAGACTCCTGTTTCTCCCCCTCTGTTCCCAGACTCCTGTTTCTCCCCCTCTGTTTCCAGACTCCTGTTTCTGCCCCTCTGTTTCCAGGCTCCTGATTCTGCCCCTCTGTTTCCAGACTCCTGTTTCTCACCCTCTGTTTCCAGACTCCTGTTTCTCCCCCTCTGTTTCCAGACTCCTGTTTCTCCCCCTCTGCTTCCAGACTCCTGATTCTCACCCTCTGTTTCCAGACTCCTGTTTCTCACCCTGAGTTTCCAGACTCCTGTTTCTGCCCCTCTGTTTCCAGCCTTCTGATTCTGCCCCTCTGTATCCAGCCTCCTGTTTCTCCCCGACTGGTTCTACACTCCTGTTTCTGCCCCTCAGTTTCCAGCCTCCTGTTTCTGCCCCTCTGTTTCCAGCCTCCTGTTTCTCCCCCTCTGTTTCCAGTCTCCTGTTTCTGCCCCTCTGTTTCCAGACTCCTGTTTCTCCCCCTCTGTTTCTAGACTCCTGTTTCTCCCCCTCTGTTTCCAGACTCCTGTTTCTGCCCCTGTGTTTCCAGACTCCTGTTTCTCACCATTTGTTTCCAGACTCCTGTTTCTCCCCCTCTGTTTCCAGACTCCTGTTTCTGCCCCTCTGTTTCCAGACTCCAGTTTGTCCCCCTCTGTTTCCAGACTCCTGTTTCTGCCCCTCTCTTTCCAGACTCCTGTTTCTGCCTCTCTGTTTCCAGACTCCTGTTTCTCCCCCTCTGTTTCCAGACTCCTGTTTCTGCCCCTCTGTTTCCAGGCTCCTGTTTCTGCCCCTCTGTTTCCAGACTCCTGTTTCTGCCCCTCTGTTTCCAGCCACCTGTTTCTCCCCCTCTGTTTCCAGACACCTGTTTCTCCCCCTCTGTTTCCAGCCTCCTGATTTTGCCCCTCAGTTTCCAACCTCCTGATTCTCGCCCTCTGTTTCCACACTCCTGCTTCTCCCCCTCTGTTTCCAGCCTCCTGTTTCTGCCCCTCTGTTTCCAGGCTCCTGTTTCTCACCCTCTGTTTCCAGGCTCCTGTTTCTCCCCCTCTCTTTTCAGACTGCTTTTTCTGCCCCTCTGTTTCCAGACTCCTGTTTCTCCCCCACTGTTTCCAGACTCCTGTTTCTCCCCCTCTGTTTCCAGACTCCTGTTTGTCCCCCTCTGATTCCAGACTCCTGTTTCTCCCCCTCTGTTTCCAGACACCTGTTTCTCACCATCTGTTTCCAGACTCCTGTTTCTGCCCCTCTGTTTCCAGACTCCTGTTTCTGCCCCTCTGTTTCCAGACTCCTGATTCTCCCCCTCTGTTTCCAGACTCCTGTTTCTGCCCCTCTGTTTCCAGACTCCTGTTTCTGCCTCTCTTTTTCCAGACTTCTGTTTCTCCCCCTCTGTTTCCAGACTCCTGTTTCTGCCCCTCTGTTTCCAGACTCCTGTTTCTGCCCTCTGTTTCCAGCCTCCGGTTTCTCCCCCTCTGTTTCCAGACTCGTGTTTCTCCCCCTCTGTTTCCAGCCTCCTGTTTCTGCCCCTCTGTTTCCAGACTCCTGTTTCTCACCCTCTGTTTCCAGCCTCCTGTTTCTCCGCCTCAGTTTCCAGACGCCTGTTTCTGCCCCTCTGTTTCCAGACTCCTGTTTCTGCCCCTCTGTTTCCAGACTCCTGTTTCTCCCCCTCTGTTTCCAGACTCCTGATTCTCCCCCTCTGTTTCCAGACTCCTGTTTCTGCCCCTCTGTTTCCAGACTCCTGTTTCTCCCCCTCAGTTTCCAGACTCCTGTTTCACCCCCTCTGTTTCCAGACTCCTGTTTCTGCCCCTCTGTTTCCAGACTCCTGTTTCTGCCCCTCTGTATCCAGACTCCTGTTTCTCACCCTGAGTTTCCAGACTCCTGTTTCTCCCCCTCTGTTTCCAGCCTACTGTTTCTCCCCCTCTGTTTCCAGCCTCCTGTTTCTTCCCCTCTGTTTCCAGACTCCTGTTTCTCCCCCTCTGTTTCCAGCCTCCTGATTCTGCCCCTCTGTTCCCAGACTCCTGTTTCTCACCCTCTGTTTCCAGACTCCTGTTTCTCCCTCTCTGTTTCCAGACTCCTGTTTCTCCCCCTCTGCTTCCAGACTCCTGATTCTCACCCTCTGTTTCCTGACTCCTGTTTCTCCCCCTCTCTTTCCAGACTCCTGTTTCTCCCCCTCTGTTTCCAGACTCCTGTTTCTGCCCCTCTGTTTCCAGGCTCCTGTTTCTGCCCCTCTGTTTCCAGATTCCTGTTTCTGCCCCTCTGTTTCCAGCCTCCTGTTTCTCCCCCTCTGTTTCCAGACTCCTGTTTCTCCCTCTCTGTTTCCAGCCTCCTGTTTCTGCCCCTCAGTTTCCAACCTCCTGTTTCTCGCCCTCTGTTTCCAGACTCCTGTTTCTCCCCCTCTGTTTCCAGCCTCCTGTTTCTGCCCCTCTGTTTCCAGGCTCCTGGTTCTCACCATTTGTTTCCAGACTCCTGTTTCTCCCCCTCAGTTCCCAGACTCCTGTTTCTGCCCCTCTGTTTCCAGACTCCTGTTTCTCCCCCTCTGTTTCCAGACTCCTGTTTCTCCCCCTCTGTTTCCAGGCTCGTGTTTCTGCCCCTCTGTTTCCAGACTCCTGTTTCTCACTATTTGTTTCCAGACTCCTGTTTCTCCCCCTCTGTTTCCAGACTCCTGTTTCTGCCCCTCTGTTTCCAAACTCCTGTTTCTGCCCGTCTGATTACAGACTCCTGTTTCTCCCCCTCTGTTTCCAGCCTCCTGTTTCTGCCCCTGTGTTTCCAGACTCCTGTTTCTCACCCTCTGTTTCCAGACTCCTGTTTCTCCCCCTCTGTTTCCAGACTCCTGTTTCTGCCCCACTGTTTCCCGACTCCTGTTTCTCCCCCTCTGTTTCCAGACTCCTGTTTCTGCCCCTCTGTTTCCAGACTCCTGTTTCTCACCATCTTATTCCAGGCTCCTGTTTCTCCCCCTCTGTTTCCAGACTCCTGTTTCTGTCCCTCTGTTTCCAGACTCCTGTTTCTAACCCTGAGTTTCCAGACTCCTGTTTCTCCCCCTCTGTTTCCAGCCTCCTGTTTCTCACCCTCTGTATCCAGCCTCCTGTTTCTTCCCCTCTGTTTCCAGACTCCTGTTTCTGCCCCTCTGTTTCCAGACTCCTGTTTCTGCCCCACTGTTTCCTGACCCCTGTTTCTGCCTCTCTGTTCCCAGACTCCTGTTTCTCCCCCTCTGTTTCCAGACTCCTGTTTCTCCCCCTCTGTTTCCAGGCTCCTGTTTCTGCCCCTCTGTTTCCAGACTCCTGTTTCTGCCCCTCTGTTTCCAGCTTCCTGTTTCTCCCCCTCTGTTTCCAGACTCCTGTTTCTCCCCCTCTGTCTCCAGCCTCCTGTTTCTGCCCCTCAGTTACCAACGTCCTGTTTCTCGCCCTCTCATTCCAGACTCCTGTTTCTCCCCCTCTGTTTCCAGCCTCCTGTTTCTGCCCCTCTGTTTCCAGACTCCTGTTTCTCACCCTCTGTTTCCAGACTCCTGTTTCTCCCCCTCTGTTTCCAGACTCCTGTTTCTGCCCCTCTGTTTCCAGACTTGTGTTTCTCCCCCTCAGTTTCCAACCTCCTGTTTCTCGCCCTCTGTTTCCAGACTCCTGTTTCTCCCCCTCTGTTTCCAGCCTCCTGTTTCTGCCCCTCTGTTTCCAGACTCCTGTTTCTCACCCTCTGTTTCCAGACTCCTGTTTCCCCACCTCTGTTTCCAGACTCCTGTTTCTGCCCCTCTGTTTCCAGACTTCTGTTTCTCCCCCTCTGTTTCCAGACTCCTGTTTCTCCCCCTCTGTCTCCAGACTCATGTTTCTCCACCTCTGTTTCCAGACTCCTGTTTCTCCCCCTCTGTTTCCAGACTCCTGTTTCTGCCCCTCTGTTTCCAGACTCCTGATTCTGCCCCTCTGTTTCCAGACTCCTGTTTCTCACCCTCTGTTTCCAGACTCCTGTTTCTCCCCCTCTGTTTCCAGACTCCTGTTTCTCCCCCTCTGCTTCCAGACTACTGATTCTCACCCTCTGTTTCCAGACTCCTGTTTCTCCCCCTCTGTTTCCAGACCCCTGTTTCTCCCCCTCTGTTTCCAGACTCCTGTTTCTGCCCCTCTGTTTCCAGGCTCCTGTTTCTGCCCCTCTGTTTCCAGACTCCTGTTTCTGCCCCTCTGTTTCCAGCCTCCTGTTTCTCCCCCTCTGTTTCCACAATCCTGTTTCTCCCCCATTGTTTCCAACCTCCTGTTTCTCGCCCTCTGTTTCCAGACTCCTGTTTCTCCCCCTCTGTTTCCAGCCTCCTGTTTCTGCCCCTCTGTTTCCAGACTCCTGTTACTGCCCCTCTGTTTCCAGACTCCTGTATCTGCCCCTCTGTTTCCAGACTCCTGTTTCTCCCCCTCTGTTTCCAGACTCCTCTTTCTGCCCCTCTGTTTCCAGACTGCTGTTTCTGCCTCTCTGTTTCCAGACTCCTGTTTCTCCCCCTCTGTTTCCAGACTCCTGTTTCTGCCCCTCTGTTTCCAGTCTCCTGTTTCTGCCCCACTGTTTCCAGACTCCTGTTTCTGCCCCTCTGTTTCCAGACTCCTGTTTCTCACCCTCTGTTTCCAGACTCCTGTTTCTCCACCTCTGTTTCCAGACTCCTGTTTCTGCCCCTCTGTTTCCAGACTTCTGTTTCTCCCCCTCTGTTTCCAGACTCCTGTTTCTCCCCCTCTGTTTCCAGACTCCTATTTCTCCACCTCTGCTTCCAGACTCCTGTTTCTCCCCCTCTGTTTCCAGACTCCTGTTTCTGCCCCTCTGTTTCCAGACTCCTGATTCTGCCCCTCTGTTTCCAGACTCCTGTTTCTCACCCTCTGTTTCCAGACTCCTGTTTCTCCCCCTCTGTTTCCAGACTCCTGTTTCTCCCCCTCTGCTTCCAGACTCCTGATTCTCACCCTCTGTTTCCAGACTCCTGTTTCTCCCCCTCTGTTTCCAGACCCCTGTTTCTCCCCCTCTCTTTCCAGACTCCTGTTTCTGCCCCTCTGTTTCCAGGCTCCTGTTTCTGCCCCTCTGTTTCCAGACTCCTGTTTCTGCCCCTCTGTTTCCAGCCTCCTGTTTCTCCCCCTCTGTTTCCAGACTCCTGTTTCTCCCCCTCTGTTTCCAGCCTCCTGTTTCTGCCCCTCAGTTTCCAACCTCCTGTTTCTCGCCCTCTGTTTCCAGACTCCTGTTTCTCCCCCTCTGTTTCCAGCCTCCTGTTTCTGCCACTCTGTTTCCAGACTCCTGTTTCTGCCCCTCTGTTTCCAGACTCCTGTTTCTGCCCCTCTGTTTCCAGTCTCCTGTTTCTCCCCCTCTGTTTCCAGACTCCTGTTTCTGCCCCTCTGTTTCCAGACTGCTGTTTCTGCCTCTCTGTTTCCAGACACCTGTTTCTCCCCCTCTGTTTCCAGGCTCCTGTTTCTGCCCCTCTGTTTCCAGACTCCTGTTTCTGCCCCTCTGTTTCCAGCCTCCTGTTTCTCCCCCTCTGTTTCCAGACTCCTGTTTCTCCCCCTCTGTTTCCAGCCTCCTGTTTCTGCCCCCTCAGTTTCCAACCTCCTGTTTCTCGCCGTCTGTTTCCAGACTCCTGTTTCTCCCCCTCTGTTTCCAGCCTCCTGTTTCTCCACCTCTGTTTCCAGACTCCTGTTTCTGCCCCTCTGTTTCCAGACTTCTGTTTCTCCCCCTCTGTTTCCAGACTCCTGTTTCTCCCCCTCTGTTTCCAGTCTCCTGTTTCTCCCCCTCTGTTTCCAGACTCGTGTTTCTGCCCCTCTGTTTCCAGACTCCTGTTTCTCACCGTCTGTTTCCAGACTCCTGTTCCTCCCCCTCTGTTTCCAGACTCCTGTTTCTCACCCTGAGTTTCCAGACTCCTGTTTCTCCCCCTCTGTTTCCAGCCTCCTGTTTCTCCCCCTCTTTTTCCAGCCTCCTGTTTCTTCCCCTCTGTTTCCAGACTCCTGTTTCTGCCCCTCTGTTTCCAGCCTCCTGATTCTGCCTGATTCTGACCCTCTGTTTCCAGACTCCTGTTTCTCACCCTCTGTTTCCAGACTCCTGTTTCTCTCCCTCTGTTTCCAGACTCCTGTTTCTCCCCCTGTGCTTCCAGACTCCTGATTCTCACCCTCTGTTTCCAGACTCCTGTTTCTCCCCCTCTGTTTCCAGACTCCTGTTTCTCCCCCTCTGTTTCCAGACTCCTGTTTCTGCCCCTCTGTTTCCAGACTCCTGATTCTCCCCCTCTGTTTCCAGACTCCTGTTTCTGCCCCTCTGTTTCCAGACTTCTGTTTCTCCCCCTCTGTTTCCAGACTCCTGTTTCTCCCCCTCTGCTTCCAGACTCCTGATTCTCACCCTCTGATTCCAGACTCCTGTTTCTCCCCCTCTGTTTCCAGACTCCTGTTTCTCCCCCTCTGTTTCCAGACTCCTGTTTCTCCCCCTCTGTTTCCAGACTCCTGTTTCTGCCCCTCTGTTTCCAGGCTCCTGTTTCTGCCCCTCTGTTTCCAGACTCCTGTTTCTCCCCCTCTGTTTCCAGCCTCCTGTTTCTGCCCCTCAGTTTCCAACCTCCTGTTTCTCGCCCTCTGTTTCCAGACTCCTGTTTCTCCCCCTCTGTTTCCAGCCTCCTGTTTCTGCCCCTCTGTTTCCAGACTCCTGTTTCTGACCCTCTGTTTCCAGACTCCTGTTTCTGCCCCTCTGTTTCCAGACTCCTGTTTCTCCCCCTCTGCTTCCAGACTCCTGATTCTCACCCTCTGTTTCCACCCTCCTGTTTCTCCCCCTCTGTTTCCAGACTCCTGATTCTCCCCCTCTGTTTCCAGACTCCTGATTCTGCCCCTCTGTTTCCAGACACCTGTTTCTCCCCCTCTGTTTCCAGACTCCTGTTTCTGCCCCTCTGTTTCCAGACTCCTGTTTCTCCCCCTCTGTTTCCAGACTTCTGTTTCTCCCGCTCTGTTTCCAGACTCCTGTTTCTCCCCCTCTGTTTCCAGACTCCTGTTCCTGCCCGTCTGTTTCTAGACTCCTGTTTCTGCCTCTCTGTTTCCAGACTCCTGTTTCTGCCCCTCAATTTCCAACCACCTGTTTCTCGCCCTCTGTTTCCAGACTCCTGTTTCTCCCCCTCTGTTTCCAGCCTCCTGTTTCTGCCCCTCTGTTTCCAGACTGCTGTTTCTCGCCCTCTGTTTCCAGACTCCTGTTTCTCCCCCTCTGTTTCCAGACTCCTGTTTCTGCCCCTCTGTTTCCAGACTTCTGTTTCTCCCCCTATGTTTCCAGACTCCTGTTTCTCCCCCTCTGTTTCCAGACTCCTGTTTCTCCCCCTCTGTTTCCAGACTCATGTTTCTGCGCCTCTGTTTCCAGACTCCTGTTTCTCACCGTCTGTTTCCAGACTCCTGTTCCTCCCCCTCTGTTTCCAGACTCCTGTTTCTGCCGCTCTGTTTCCAGACTCCTGTTTCTCACCCTGAGTTTCCAGAATCCTGTTTCTCCCCCTCTGTTTCCAGCCTCCTGTTTCTCCCCTTCTGTTTTCAGCCTCCTGTTTCTTCCCCTCTGTTTCCAGACTCCTGTTTCTGCCCCTCTGTTTCCAGCCTCCTGATTCTGCCCCTCTGTTTCCAGACTCCTGTTTCTCACCCTCTGTTTCCAGACTCCTGTTTCTCTCCCTCTGTTTCCAGACTCCTGTTTCTCCCCCTCTGCTTCCAGACTCCTGATTCTCACCCTCTGTTTCCTCCCTCCTGTTTCTCCCCCTCTGTTTGCAGACTCCTGTTTCACCCCCTCTGTTTCCAGACTCCTGTTTCTGCCCCTCTGTTTCCAGACTCCTGTTTCTCCCCCTCTGTTTCCAGACTCCTGTTTCTGCCCCTCTGTTTCCAGACTTCTGTTTCTCCTCCTCTGTTTCCAGACTCCTGTTTCTCCCCCTCTGTTTCCAGACTCCTGTTTCTCCCCCTCTGTTTCCAGACTCCTGTTTCTGCCCCTCTGTTTCCAGCCTACTGATTCTGCCCCTCTGTTTCAAGACTCCTGTTTCTCACCCTCTGTTTCCAGACTCCTGTTTCTCCTCCTCTGTTTCCAGACTCCTGTTTCCCCCCTCTGCTTCCAGACTCCTGATTCTCACCCTCTGTTTCCAGACTCCTGTTTCTCCCCCTCTGTTTCCAGACTCCAGTTTCTCCCCCTCTGTTTCCAGCCTCCTGTTTCTCCCCCTCTGTTTCCAGACTCCTGTTTCTCCCCCTCTGTTTCCAGCCTCCTGTTTCTGCCCCTCAGTTTCCAACCTCCTGTTTCTCCCCCTCTGTTTCCAGACTCCTGGTTCTCCTCCTCTGTTTCCATCCTACTGTTTCTGCGCCTCTGTTTCCAGACTCCTGTTTCTCAACCTCTGTTTCCAGACTCCTGTTTCTCCCCCTCTGTTTTCAGACTCCTGTTTCTGCCCCTCTGTTTCCAGACTCCTGTTTCTCCCCCTCTGTTTCCAGACTCCTGTTTCTCCCCCTCTGTTTCCAGACTCCTGTTTCTCCCCCTCTGCTTCCAGACTCCTGTTTCTCCCCCTCTGTTTCCAGACTCCTGTTTCTGCCCCTCTGTTTCCAGCCTCCGGATTCTGCCCCTCTGTTTCCAGACTCCTCTTTCTCACCCTCTGTTTCCAGACTCCTGTTTCTCCCCCTCTGTTTCCAGACTCCTGTTTCACCCCCTCTGCTTCCAGACTCCTGATTCTCACCCTCTGTTTCCAGACTCCTGTTTCTCCCCCTCTGTTTCCAGACTACTGTTTCTCCCCCTCTGTTTCCAGACTCCTGTTTCTGCCCCTCTGCTTCCAGGCTCCTGTATCTGCCCCACTGTTTCCAGACTCCTGTTTCTGCCCCTCTGTTTCCAGACTCCTGTTTCTCCCCCTCTGTTTCCTGCCTCCTGTTTCTGCTCCTCTGTTTCCAGAATCCTGTTTCTCACCCTCTGTTTCCAGACTCCTGTTTCTCCCCCTCTGTTTCCAGACTCCTGTTTCTGCCCCTCTGTTTCCAGACTTCTGTTTCTGCCCCTCTGTTTCCAGGCTCATGTTTCTCCCCCTCTGTTTCCAGACTCCTGTTTCTTCCCCTCTGTTTCCAGACTCATGATTCTGCCCCTCTGTTTCCAGACTCCTGTTTCTCACCATCTGTTTCCAGACTCCTGTTCCTCCCCCTCTGTTTCCAGACTCCTGTTTCTGCCCCTCTGTTTCCAGACTCCTGTTTCTCACCCTGAGTTTCCAGACTCCTGTTCCTCCCCCTCTGTTTCCAGCCTCCTGTTTCTCCCCCTCTGTTTCCAGCCTCCTGTTTCTTCCACTCTGTTTCCAGACTCCTGATTCTGCCCCTCTATTTCCAGCCTCCTGATTCTGCCCCTCTGTTTCCAGACTGCTGTTTCTCACCCTCTGTTTCCAGACTCCTGTTTCTCTCCCTCTGTTTCCAGACTCCTGTTTCTCCCCCTCTGCTTCCAGACTCCTGATTCTCACCCTCTGTTTCCAGACTCCTGTTTCTCCCCCTCTGCTTCCAGACTCCTGTTTCTCCCCCTCTGTTTCCAGACTCCTGTTTCTGCCCCTCTGTTTCCAGGCTCCTGTTTCTGCCCCACTGTTTCCAGACTCCTGTTTCTGCCCCTCTGTTTCCAGACTCCTGTTTCTCCCCCTCTGATTCCAGACTCCTGTTTCTCCCCCTCTGTTTCCAGACTCCTGTTTCTCCCCCTCTGTTTCCAGACTCCTGTTTCTGCCCCTCTGTTTCCAGACTTCTGTTTCTCCCCCTCTGTTTCCAGACTCCTGCTTCTCCCGCTCTGTTTCCAGACTCCTGTTTCTCCCCCTCTGTTTCCAGACTCCTGTTTCTGCCCCTCTGTTTCCAGCCTCCTGATTCTGCCCCTCTGTTTCCAGACTCCTGTTTCTCACCCTCTGTTTCCAGACTCCTGTTTCTCCCCTTCTGTTTCCAGACTCCTGTTTCTCCCCCTCTGCTTCCAGACTCCTGATTCTCACCCTCTGTTTCCAGGCTCCTGTTTCTCACCCTCTGTTTTCAGACTCCTGTTTCTCCCCCTCTGTTTCCAGACTCCTGTTTCTCCCCCTCTGCTTCCAGAGCCCTGATTCTCACCCTCTGTTTCCAGACTCCTGTTTCTACCCCTCTGTTTCCAGACCCCTGTTTCTCCCCCTCTGTTTCCAGACTCCAGTTTCTGCCCCTCTGTTTCCACGCTCCTGTTTCTGCCCCTCTGTTTCCATACTCCTGTTTCTGCCCCTCTGTTTCCTGCCTCCTGTTTCTCCCCCTCTGTTTCCTGACTCCTGGTTCTCCCCCTCTGATTCCAGCCTCCTGTTACTGCCCCTCAGTTTCCAACCTCCTGTTTCTCGCCCTCGGTTTCCAGACTCCTGTTTCTCCCCCTCTGTTTCCAGACTCCTGTTTCTGCCCCTCTGTTTCCAGACTCCTGTTTCTGCCCCTCTGTTTCCAGACTCCTGTTTCTCCCCCTCTGTTTCCAGACTCCAGTTTCTGCCCCTCTGTTTCCAGACTCCTGTTTCTGCCTCTCTGTTTCCAGACTCCTGTTTCTCCCCCTCTGTTTCCAGACTCCTGTTTCTGCCCCTCTGTTTCCAGGCTCCTGTTTCTCCCCCTCTGTTTCCAGACTCCTGTTTTTCCCCCTCTGTTTCCAGACTCCTGTTTCTCCTCCTCTGTTTCCAGTCTCGTGTTTCTGCCCCTCTGTTTCCAGACTCCTGTTTCTCACTGTCTGTTTCCAGACTCCTGTTCCTCCCCCTCTGTTTCCAGACTCCTGTTTCTGCCCCTCTGTTTCCAGACTCCTGTGTCTCACCCTGAGTTTCCAGACTCCTGTTTCTCCCCCTCTGTTTCCAGCCTCCTGATTCTGCCCCTCTGTTTCCAGACTCCTGTTTCTCACCCTCTGTTTCCAGACTCCTGTTTCTCTCCCTTTGTTTCCAGACTCCTGTTTCTCCCCCTCTGCTTCCAGACTCCTGATTCTCACCCTCTGTTTCCAGACTCCTGTTTCTCCCCCTCTGTTTCCAGACTCCTGTTTCTGCCCCTCTGTTTCCAGACTTCTGTTTCTGCCCCTCTGTTTCCAGGCTCATGTTTCTCCCCCTCTGTTTCCAGACTCCTGTTTCTTCCCCTCTGTTTCCAGACTCATGATTCTGCCCCTCTGTTTCCAGACTCCTGTTTCTCACCATCTGTTTCCAGACTCCTGTTCCTCCCCCTCTGTTTCCAGACTCCTGTTTCTGCCCCTCTGTTTCCAGACTCCTGTTTCTCACCCTGAGTTTCCAGACTCCTGTTCCTCCCCCTCTGTTTCCAGCCTCCTGTTTCTCCCCCTCTGTTTCCAGCCTCCTGTTTCTTCCACTCTGTTTCCAGACTCCAGTTTCTGCCCCTCTATTTCCAGCCTCCTGATTCTGCCCCTCTGTTTCCAGACTCCTGTTTCTCACCCTCTGTTTCCAGACTCCTGTTTCTCTCCCTCTGTTTCCAGACTCCTGTTTCTCCCCCTCTGCTTCCAGAGTCCTGATTCTCACCCTCTGTTTCCAGACTCCTGTTTCTCCCCCTCTGTTTCCAGACTCCTGTTTCTCCCCCTCTGTTTCCAGACTCCTGTTTCTGCCCCTCTGTTTCCAGGCTCCTGTTTCTGCCCCACTGTTTCCAGACTCCTGTTTCTGCCCCTCTGTTTCCAGACTCCTGTTTCTCCCCCTCTGTTTCCTGACTCCTGTCTCTCCCCCTCTGTTTCCAGCCTCCTGTTTCTGCCCCTCAGTTTCCAACCTCCTGTTTCTTGCCCTCTGTTTCCAGACTCCTTTTTCTCCACCTCTGTTTCCAGACTCCTGTTTCTCCCCCTCTGTTTCCAGACTCCTGTTTCTCCCCCACTGTTTCCAGCCTCCTGTTTCTCCCCCTCTGTTTCCAGACTCCTGTTTCTCCCCCTCTGTTTCCAGACTCCTGTTTCTCCACCTCTGTTTCCAGACTCCTGTTTCTGCCCCTCTGTTTCCAGACTCCTGTTTCTCCCCCTCTGTTTCCAGACTCCTGTTTCTCCCCCTCTGTTTCCAGACTCCTGTTTCTCCCCCTCTGTTTCCAGACTCCTGTTTCTGCCCCTCTGTTTCCAGACTTCTGTTTCTAGCCCTCTGTTTCCAGACTCCTGTTTCTCCCCCTCTGTTTCCAGACTCCTGTTTCTCCCCCTCTGTTTCCAGACTCCTGTTTCTGCCGTTCTGTTTCCAGCCTCCTGATTCTGCCCCTCTGTTTCCAGACTCCTGTTTCTCACCCTCTGTTTCCAGACTCCTGTTTCTCCCCCTCTGTTCCCAGACTCCTGTTTCTCCCCCTCTGCTTCCAGACTCCTGATTCTCACCGTCTGTTTCCAGACTCCTGTTTCTCCCCCTCTGTTTCCAGACTCCAGTTTCACCCCCTCTGTTTCCAGACTCCTGTTTCTGCCCCTCTGTTTCCAGACTCCTGTTTCTCCCCCTCTGTTTCCAGACTCCTGTTTCTCCCCCACTGTTTCCAGCCTCCTGTTTCTCCCCCTCTGTTTCCAGACTCCTGTTTCTCCCCCTCTGTTTCCAGACTCCTGTTTCTCCCCCTCTGTTTCCAGACTCCTGTTTCTGCCCCTCTGTTTCCAGACTCCTGTTTCTGCCCCTCTGTTTCCAGGCTCCTGTTTCTGCCCCTCTGTTTCCAGACTCCTGTTTCTGCCCCTCTGTTTCCAGACTTCTGTTTCTCCCCCTCTGTTTCCAGACTCCTGTTTCTCCCCCTCTGATTCCAGACTCCTGTTTCTCCCCCTCTGTTTCCAGACTCCTGTTTCTCCCCCTCTGTTTCCAGACTCCTGTTTCTGCCCCTCTGTTTCCAGACTTCTGTTTCTCCCCCTCTGTTTCCAGACTCCTGCTTCTCCCGCTCTGTTTCCAGACTCCTGTTTCTCCCCCTCTGTTTCCAGACTCCTGTTTCTGCCCCTCTGTTTCCAGCCTCCTGATTCTGCCCCTCTGTTTCCAGACTCCTGTTTCTCACCCTCTGTTTCCAGACTCCTGTTTCTCCCCTTCTGTTTCCAGACTCCTGTTTCTCCCCCTCTGCTTCCAGACTCCTGATTCTCACCCTCTGTTTCCAGGCTCCTGTTTCTCACCCTCTGTTTTCAGACTCCTGTTTCTCCCCCTCTGTTTCCAGACTCCTGTTTCTCCCCCTCTGCTTCCAGAGTCCTGATTCTCAACCTCTGTTTCCAGACTCCTGTTTCTACCCCTCTGTTTCCAGACCCCTGTTTCTCCCCCTCTGTTTCCAGACTCCAGTTTCTGCCCCTCTGTTTCCACACTCCTGTTTCTGCCCCTCTGTTTCCATACTCCTGTTTCTGCCCCTCTTTTTCCTGCCTCCTGTTTCTCCCCCTCTGTTTCCTGACTCCTGGTTCTCCCCCTCTGATTCCAGCCTCCTGTTTCTGCCCCTCAGTTTCCAACCTCCTGTTTCTCGCCCTCGGTTTCCAGACTCCTGTTTCTCCCCCTCTGTTTCCAGACTCCTGTTTCTGCCCCTCTGTTTCCAGACTCCTGTTTCTGCCCCTCTGTTTCCAGACTCCTGTTTCTCCCCCTCTGTTTCCAGACTCCTGTTTCTGCCCCTCTGTTTCCAGACTCCTGTTTCTGCCTCTCTGTTTCCAGACTCCTGTTTCTCCCCCTCTGTTTCCAGACTCCTGTTTCTGCCCCTCTGTTTCCAGGCTCCTGTTTCTCCCCCTCTGTTTCCAGACACCTGTTTCTCCCCCTCTGTTTCCAGACTCCTGTTTCTCCCCCTCTGTTCAAAGCCTCCTGTTTCTGCCCCTCAGTTTCCAACCACCTGTTTCTCGCCCTCGGTTTCCAGACTCCTGTTTCTCCCCCTCTGTTTCCAGCCTCCTGTTTCTGCCCCTCTGTTTCCAGACTTCTGTTTCTCCCCCTCTGTATCCAGACTCCTGTTTCTCCCCCTCTGTTTCCAGACTCCTGCTTCTCCCCTTCTGTTTCCAGACTCGTGTTTCTGCCCCTCTGTTTCCAGACTCCTGTTTCTCACCGTCTGTTTCCAGACTCCTGTTCCTCCCCATCTGTTTCCAGACTCCTGTTTCTGCCCCTCTGTTTCCAGACTCCTGTTTCTCACCGTGAGTTTCCAGACTCCTGTTTCTCCACCTCTGTTTCCAGCCTCCTGTTTCTCCCCCTCTGTTTCCAGCCTCCTGTTTTTTCCCCTCTGTTTCCAGACTCCTGTTTCTGCCCCTCTGTTTCCAGCCTCCTGATTCTGCCCCTCTGTTTCCAGACTCCTGTTTCTCTCCCTCTGTTTCCAGACTCCTGTTTCTCCCCCTCTGCTTCCAGACTCCTGATTCTCACCCTCTGTTTCCACCCTCCTGTTTCTCCCCCTCTGTTTCCAGACTCCTGTTTCTCCCCCTCTGTTTCCAGACTCCTGTTTCTGCCCCTCTGTTTCCAGACTCCTGTTTCTCCCCCTCTGTTTCCAGACTCCTGTTTCTGCCCCTCTGTTTCCAGACTTCTGTTTCTCCCCCTCTGTTTCCAGACTCCTGTTTCTCCCCCTCTGTTTCCAGACTCCTGTTTCTCCCCCTCTGTTTCCAGACTCCTGTTTCTGCCCCTCTGTTTCCAGCCTCCTGATTCTGCCCCTCTGTTTCCAGACTCCTGTTTCTCACCCTCTGTTTCCAGACTCCTGTTTCTCCCCCTCTGTTTCCAGACTCCTGTTTCTCCCCCTCTGCTTCCAGACTCCTGATTCTCACCGTCTGTTTCCAGACTCCTGTTTCTCCCCCTCTGTTTCCAGACTCCAGTTTCACCCCCTCTGTTTCCAGACTCCTGTTTCTGCCCCTCTGTTTCCAGGCTCCTGTTTCTGCCCCTCTGTTTCCAGACTCCTGTTTCTGCCCCTCTGTTTCCAGACTCCTGTTTCTCCCCCTCTGTTTCCAGACTCCTGTTTCTCCCCCACTGTTTCCAGCCTCCTGTTTCTCCCCCTCTGTTTCCAGACTCCTGTTTCTCCCCCTCTGTTTCCAGACTCCTGTTTCTCCCCCTCTGTTTCCAGACTCCTGTTTCTGCCCCTCTGTTTCCAGACTCCTGTT
Organism: Carcharhinus amblyrhynchos; assembly: GCF_965287045.1. Taxonomy (NCBI): domain Eukaryota; kingdom Metazoa; phylum Chordata; class Chondrichthyes; order Carcharhiniformes; family Carcharhinidae; genus Carcharhinus; species Carcharhinus amblyrhynchos. The sequence goes on from NW_027649874.1 coordinate 299,381, forward strand.
TCTCCCCCTCTGTTTCCAGACTCCTGTTTCTCCCCCTCTGTTTCCAGACTCCTGTTTCTCCCCCTCTGTTTCCAGACTCCTGTTTCTCCCCCTCTGTTTCCAGACTCCTGTTTCTCCCCCTCTGTTTCCAGACTCCTGTTTCTGCCCCTCTGTTTCCAGACTTCTGTTTCTCACCGTCTGTTTCCAGACTCCTGCTTCTCCCGCTCTGTTTCCAGAATCCTTTTTCTCCCCCTCTGTTTCCAGACTCCTGTTTCTGCCCCTCTGTTTCCAGCCTCCTGATTCTGCCCCTCTGTTTCCAGACTCCTGTTTCTCACCCACTGTTTCCAGACTCCTGTTTCTCCCCCTCTGTTTCCAGACTCCTGTTTCTCCCCCTCTGCTTCCAGACTCCTGATTCTCCCCCTCTGTTTCCAGCCTCCTGTTTCTACCCCTCTGTTTCCAGACTCCAGTTTCTGCCCCTCTGTTTCCACGCTCCTGTTTCTGCCCCTCTGTTTCCAGACTCCTGTTTCTGCCCCTCTATTTCCAGCCTCCTGTTTCTCCCCATCTGTTTCCTGACTCCTGGTTCTCCCACTCTGATTCCAGCCTCCTGTTTCTGCCCCTCAGTTTCCAACCTCCTGTTTCTCGTCCTCGGTTTCCAGACTCCTGTTTCTCCCCCTCTGTTTCCAGCCTCCTGTTTCTGCCCCTCTGTTTCCAGACTCCTGTTTCTGCCCCTCTGTTTCCAGACTCCTGTTTCTGCCCCTCTGTTTCCAGCCTCCTGTTTCTCCCCCTCTGTTTCCAGACTCCTGTTTCTGCCCCTCTGTTTCCAGACTCCTGTTTCTGCCCCTCTGTTTCCAGACTCCTGTTTCTCCCCCTCTGTTTCCAGACTCCTGTTTCTCCCCCTCTGTTTCCAGACTCCTGTTTCTCCCCCTCTGTTCAAAGCCTCCTGTTTCTGCCCCTCAGTTTCCAACCTCCTGTTTCTCGCCCTCGGTTTCCAGACTCCTGTTTCTCCCCCTCTGTTTCCAGCCTCCTGTTTCTGCCCCTCTGTTTCCAGACTCCTGTTTCTCACCCTCTGTTTCCAGACTCCTGTTTCTGCCCCTCTGTTTCCAGACTTCTGTTTCTCCCCCTCTGTTTCCAGACTCCTGTTTCTCCCCCTCTGTTTCCAGCCTCCTGTTTCTCCCCCTCTGTTTCCAGACTCGTGTTTCTGCCCCTCTGTTTCCAGACTCCTTTTTCTCACCGTCTGTTTCCAGACTCCTGTTCCTCCCCCTCTGTTTCCAGACTCCTGTTACTGCCCCTCTGTTTCCAGACTCCTGTTTCTCACCCTGAGTTTCCAGACTCCTGTTTCTCCCCCTCTGTTTCCAGCCTCCTGTTTCTCCCCCTCTGTTTCCAGCCTCCTGTTTCTTCCCCTCTGTTTCCAGACTCCTGTTTCTGCCCCTCTGTTTCCAGCCTCCTGATTCTGCCCCTCTGTTTCCAGACTCCTGTTTCTCACCCTCTGTTTCCAGACTCCTGATTCTCTCCCTCTGTTTCCAGACTCCTGTTTCTCCCCCTCTGCTTCCAGACTCCTGATTCTCACCGTCTGTTTCCACCCTCCTGTTTCTCCCTCTCTGATTCCAGACTCCTGTTTCTCCCCCTCTGTTTCCAGACTCCTGTTTCTGCCCCTCTGTTTCCAGACTCCTGATTCTCCCCCTCTGTTTCCAGACTCCTGTTTCTGCCCCTCTGTTTCCAGACTCCTGTTTCTCCCCCTCTGTTTCCAGACTCCTGTTTCTCCCCCTCTGTTTCCAGACTCCTGTTTCTCCCCCTCTGTTTCCAGACTCCTGTTTCTGCCCCTCTGTTTCCAGCCTCCTGATTCTGCCCCTCTGTTTCCAGACTCCTGTTTCTCACCCTCTGTTTCCAGACTCCTGTTTCTCCTTCTCTGTTTCCAGACTCCTGTTTCTCCCCCTCTGCTTCCAGACTCCTGATTCTCACCGTCTGATTCCAGACTCCTGTTTCTCCACCTCTGTTTCCAGGCTCCAGTTTCACCCCCTCTGTTTCCAGACCCCTGTTTCTCCCCCTCTGTTTCCAGACTCCAGTTTCTGCCCCTCTGTTTCCACGCTCCTGTTTCTGCCCCTCTGTTTCCATACTCCTGTTTCTGCCCCTCTTTTTCCTGCCTCCTGTTTCTCCCCCTCTGTTTCCTGACTCCTGGTTCTCCCCCTCTGATTCCAGCCTCCTGTTTCTGCCCCTCAGTTTCCAACCTCCTGTTTCTCGCCCTCGGTTTCCAGACTCCTTTTTCTCCCCCTCTGTTTCCAGACTCCTGTTTCTGCCCCTCTGTTTCCAGACTCCTGTTTCTGCCCCTCTGTTTCCAGACTCCTGTTTCTCCCCCTCTGTTTCCAGACTCCTGTTTCTGCCCCTCTGTTTCCAGACTCCTGTTTCTGCCTCTCTGTTTCCAGACTCCTGTTTCTCCCCCTCTGTTTCCAGACTCCTGTTTCTGCCCCTCTGTTTCCAGGCTCCTGTTTCTCCCCCTCTGTTTCCAGACTCCTGTTTCTCCCCCTCTGTTTCCAGACTCCTGTTTCTCCCCCTCTGTTCAAAGCCTCCTGTTTCTGCCCCTCAGTTTCCAACCACCTGTTTCTCGCCCTCGGTTTCCAGACTCCTGTTTCTCCCCCTCTGTTTCCAGCCTCCTGTTTCTGCCCCTCTGTTTCCAGACTTCTGTTTCTCCCCCTCTGTTTCCAGACTCCTGTTTCTCCCCCTCTGTTTCCAGACTCCTGTTTCTCCCCTTCTGTTTCCAGACTCGTGTTTCTGCCCCTCTGTTTCCAGACTCCTGTTTCTCACCGTCTGTTTCCAGACTCCTGTTCCTCCCCATCTGTTTCCAGACTCCTGTTTCTGCCCCTCTGTTTCCAGACTCCTGTTTCTCACCGTGAGTTTCCAGACTCCTGTTTCTCCCCCTCTGTTTCCAGCCTCCTGTTTCTCCCCCTCTGTTTCCAGCCTCCTGTTTTTTCCCCTCTGTTTCCAGACTCCTGTTTCTGCCCCTCTGTTTCCAGCCTCCTGATTCTGCCCCTCTGTTTCCAGACTCCTGTTTCTCTCCCTCTGTTTCCAGACTCCTGTTTCTCCCCCTCTGCTTCCAGACTCCTGATTCTCACCCTCTGTTTCCACCCTCCTGTTTCTCCCCCTCTGTTTCCAGACTCCTGTTTCTCCCCCTCTGTTTCCAGACTCCTGTTTCTGCCCCTCTGTTTCCAGACTCCTGTTTCTCCCCCTCTGTTTCCAGACTCCTGTTTCTGCCCCTCTGTTTCCAGACTTCTGTTTCTCCCCCTCTGTTTCCAGACTCCTGTTTCTCCCCCTCTGTTTCCAGACTCCTGTTTCTCCCCCTCTGTTTCCAGACTCCTGTTTCTGCCCCTCTGTTTCCAGCCTCCTGATTCTGCCCCTCTGTTTCCAGACTCCTGTTTCTCACCCTCTGTTTCCAGACTCCTGTTTCTCCCCCTCTGTTTCCAGACTCCTGTTTCTCCCCCTCTGCTTCCAGACTCCTGATTCTCACCGTCTGTTTCCAGACTCCTGTTTCTCCCCCTCTGTTTCCAGACTCCAGTTTCACCCCCTCTGTTTCCAGACTCCTGTTTCTGCCCCTCTGTTTCCAGGCTCCTGTTTCTGCCCCTCTGTTTCCAGACTCCTGTTTCTGCCCCTCTGTTTCCAGACTCCTGTTTCTCCCCCTCTGTTTCCAGACTCCTGTTTCTCCCCCACTGTTTCCAGCCTCCTGTTTCTCCCCCTCTGTTTCCAGACTCCTGTTTCTCCCCCTCTGTTTCCAGACTCCTGTTTCTCCCCCTCTGTTTCCAGACTCCTGTTTCTGCCCCTCTGTTTCCAGACTCCTGTTTCTCCCCCTCTGTTTCCAGACTCCTGTTTCTCCCCCTCTGTTTCCAGACTCCTGTTTCTCCCCCTCTGTTTCCAGACTCCTGTTTCTCCCCCTCTGTTTCCAGACTCCTGTTTCTGCCCCTCTGTTTCCAGCCTCCTGATTCTGCCCCTCTGTTTCCAGACTCCTGTTTCTCACCCACTGTTTCCAGACTCCTGTTTCTCCCCCTCTGTTTCCAGACTCCTGTTTCTCCCCCTCTGCTTCCAGACTCCTGATTCTCCCCCTCTGTTTCCAGCCTCCTGTTTCTACCCCTCTGTTTCCAGACTCCAGTTTCTGCCCCTCTGTTTCCACGCTCCTGTTTCTGCCCCTCTGTTTCCAGACTCCTGTTTCTGCCCCTCTATTTCCAGCCTCCTGTTTCTCCCCATCTGTTTCCTGACTCCTGGTTCTCCCACTCTGATTCCAGCCTCCTGTTTCTGCCCCTCAGTTTCCAACCTCCTGTTTCTCGTCCTCGGTTTCCAGACTCCTGTTTCTCCCCCTCTGTTTCCAGCCTCCTGTTTCTGCCCCTCTGTTTCCAGACTCCTGTTTCTGCCCCTCTGTTTCCAGACTCCTGTTTCTGCCCCTCTGTTTCCAGCCTCCTGTTTCTCCCCCTCTGTTTCCAGACTCCTGTTTCTGCCCCTCTGTTTCCAGACTCCTGTTTCTGCCCCTCTGTTTCCAGACTCCTGTTTCTCCCCCTCTGTTTCCAGACTCCTGTTTCTCCCCCTCTGTTTCCAGACTCCTGTTTCTCCCCCTCTGTTCAAAGCCTCCTGTTTCTGCCCCTCAGTTTCCAACCTCCTGTTTCTCGCCCTCGGTTTCCAGACTCCTGTTTCTCCCCCTCTGTTTCCAGCCTCCTGTTTCTGCCCCTCTGTTTCCAGACTCCTGTTTCTCACCCTCTGTTTCCAGACTCCTGTTTCTGCCCCTCTGTTTCCAGACTTCTGTTTCTCCCCCTCTGTTTCCAGACTCCTGTTTCTCCCCCTCTGTTTCCAGCCTCCTGTTTCTCCCCCTCTGTTTCCAGACTCGTGTTTCTGCCCCTCTGTTTCCAGACTCCTTTTTCTCACCGTCTGTTTCCAGACTCCTGTTCCTCCCCCTCTGTTTCCAGACTCCTGTTACTGCCCCTCTGTTTCCAGACTCCTGTTTCTCACCCTGAGTTTCCAGACTCGTGTTTCTCCCCCTCTGTTTCCAGCCTCCTGTTTCTCCCCCTCTGTTTCCAGCCTCCTGTTTCTTCCCCTCTGTTTCCAGACTCCTGTTTCTGCCCCTCTGTTTCCAGCCTCCTGATTCTGCCCCTCTGTTTCCAGACTCCTGTTTCTCACCCTCTGTTTCCAGACTCCTGATTCTCTCCCTCTGTTTCCAGACTCCTGTTTCTCCCCCTCTGCTTCCAGACTCCTGATTCTCACCGTCTGTTTCCACCCTCCTGTTTCTCCCTCTCTGTTTCCAGACTCCTGTTTCTCCCCCTCTGTTTCCAGACTCCTGTTTCTGCCCCTCTGTTTCCAGACTCCTGATTCTCCCCCTCTGTTTCCAGACTCCTGTTTCTGCCCCTCTGTTTCCAGACTCCTGTTTCTCCCCCTCTGTTTCCAGACTCCTGTTTCTCCCCCTCTGTTTCCAGACTCCTGTTTCTCCCCCTCTGTTTCCAGACTCCTGTTTCTGCCCCTCTGTTTCCAGCCTCCTGATTCTGCCCCTCTGTTTCCAGACTCCTGTTTCTCACCCTCTGTTTCCAGACTCCTGTTTCTCCTTCTCTGTTTCCAGACTCCTGTTTCTCCCCCTCTGCTTCCAGACTCCTGATTCTCACCGTCTGATTCCAGACTCCTGTTTCTCCCCCTCTGTTTCCAGACTCCAGTTTCACCCCCTCTGTTTCCAGACTCCTGTTTCTGCCCCTCTGTTTCCAGGCTCCTGTTTCTGCCCCTCTGTTTCCAGACTCCTGTTTCTGCCCCTCTGTTTCCAGCCTCCTGTTTCTCCCCCTCTGTTTCCAGACTCCTGTTTCTCCCCCACTGTTTCCAGCCTCCTATTTCTGCCCCTCAGTTTCCAACCTCCTGTTTCTCCCCCTCTGTTTCCAGACTCCTGTTTCTCCCCCTCTGTTTCCAGACTCCTGTTTCTCCCCCTCTGTTTCCAGACTCCTGTTTCTGCCCCTCTGTTTCCAGCCTCCTGATTCTGCCCCTCTATTTCCAGACTCCTGTTTCTCACCATCTGCTTCCAGACTCCTGTTTCTCCCCCTCTGTTTCCAGACTCCTGTTTCTCCCCCTCTGCTTCCAGACTCCTGATTCTCACCCTCTGTTTCCAGACTCCTGTTTCTCACCCTCAGTTTCCAGACTCCTGTTTCTGCCCCTCTGTTTCCAGCCTCCTGATTCTGCCCCTCTGTATCCAGCCTCCTGTTTCTCCCCGACTGGTTCTACACTCCTGTTTCTGCCCCTCAGTTTCCAGCCTCCTGTTTCTGCCCCTCTGTTTCCAGCCTCCTGTTTCTGCCCCTCTGTTTCCAGACTCCTGGTTCTCAACATTTGTTTCCAGACTCCTGTTTCTCCCCCTCTGTTTCCATACTCCTGTTTCTGCCCCTCTGTTTCCAGACTCCAGTTTCTTCCCCTCTGTTTCCAGACTCCTGTTTCTCCCCCTCTGTTTCCAGACTCCTGTTTCTGCCCCTCTGTTTCCAGACTCCTGTTTCTCACCATTTGTTTCCAGAATCCTGTTTCTCCCCCTCTGTTTCCAGACTCCTGTTTCTGCCCCTCTGTTTCCAGACTCCTGTATCTCACCATCTGTTTCCAGACTTCTGTTTCTCCCCCTCTGTTTCCAGACTCCTGTTTCTGCCCCTCTGTTTCCAGACTCCTGTTTCTGCCTCTCTGTTTCCAGACTCCTGTTTCTCCACCTCTGTTTCCAGACTCCTGTTTCTGCCCCTCTGTTTCCAGGCTCCTGTTTCTGCCCCTCTGTTTCCAGACTCCTGTTTCTGCACCTCTGTTTCCAGCCACCTGTTTCTCCCCCTCTGCTTCCAGACTCCTGTTTCTCCCCCTCTGTTTCCAGCCTCCTGATTTTGCCCCTCAGTTTCCAACCTCCTGATTCTCGCCCTCTGTTTCCAGACTCCTGTTTCTCCCCCTCTGTTTCCAGCCTCCTGATTCTGCCCCTCTGTTTCCAGACTCCTGTTTCTCACCCTCTGTTTCCAGGCTCCTGTTTCTCCCCCACTGTTTTCAGACTCCTGTTTCTGCCCCTCTGTTTCCAGACTCCTGTTTCTCCCCCTCTGTTTCCAGACTCCTGTTTCTCCCCCTCTGTTTCCAGACTCCTGTTTCTCCCCCTCTGTTTCCAGACTCCTGATTCTCCCCCTCTGTTTCCAGACTCCTGTTTCTGCCCCTCTGTTTCCAGCCTCCTGATTCTGCCCCTCTGTTTCCAGACTCCTGTTTCTCACCCTCTGTTTCCAGACTCCTGTTTCTCCTTCTCTGTTTCCAGACTCCTGTTTCTCCCCCTCTGCTTCCAGACTCCTGATTCTCACCGTCTGTTTCCAGACTCCTGTTTCTCCCCCTCTGTTTCCAGACTCCAGTTTCACCCCCTCTGTTTCCAGACTCCTGTTTCTGCCCCTCTGTTTCCAGGCTCCTGTTTCTGCCCCTCTGTTTCCAGACTCCTGTTTCTGCCCCTCTGTTTCCAGACTCCTGTTTCTCCCCCTCTGTTTCCAGACTCTTGTTTCTCCCCCACTGTTTCCAGCCTCCTATTTCTGCCCCTCAGTTTCCAACCTCCTGTTTCTCCCCCTCTGTTTCCAGACTCCTGTTTCTCCCCCTCTGTTTCCAGACTCCTGTTTCTCCCCCTCTGTTTCCAGACTCCTGTTTCTCACCCTCTGTTTCCAGCCTCCTGATTCTGCCCCTCTATTTCCAGACTCCTGTTTCTCACCATCTGCTTCCAGACTCCTGTTTCTCCCCCTCTGTTTCCAGACTCCTGTTTCTCCCCCTCTGCTTCCAGACTCCTGATTCTCACCCTCTGTTTCCAGACTCCTGTTTCTCACCCTGAGTTTCCAGACTCCTGTTTCTGCCCCTCTGTTTCCAGCCTCCTGATTCTGCCCCTCTGTATCCAGCCTCCTGTTTCTCCCCGACTGGTTCTACACTCCTGTTTCTGCCCCTCAGTTTCCAGCCTCCTGTTTCTGCCCCTCTGTTTCCAGCCTCCTGTTTCTGCCCCTCTGTTTCCAGACTCCTGTTTCTCAACATTAGTTTCCAGACTCCTGTTTCTCCCCCTCTGTTTCCAGACTCCTGTTTCTGCCCCTCTGTTTCCAGACTCCAGTTTCTCCCCCTCTGTTTCCAGACTCCTGTTTCTCCCCCTCTGTTTCCAGACTCCTGTTTCTGCCCCTCTGTTTCCAGACTCCTGTTTCGCACCATTTGTTTCCAGAATCCTGTTTCTCCCCCTCTGTTTCCAGACTCCTGTTTCTGCCCCTCTGTTTCCAGACTCCTGTATCTCACCATCTGTTTCCAGACTTCTGTTTCTCCCCCTCTGTTTCCAGACTCCTGTTTCTCACCGTCTGTTTCCAGACTCCTGTTTCTCCCCCTCTGTTTCCAGACTCCAGTTTCACCCCCTCTGTTTCCAGACTCCTGTTTCTGCCCCTCTGTTTCCAGGCTCCTGTTTCTGCCCCTCTGTTTCCAGACTCCTGTTTCTGCCCCTCTGTTTCCAGACTCCTGTTTCTCCCCCTCTGTTTCCAGACTCTTGTTTCTCCCCCACTGTTTCCAGCCTCCTATTTCTGCCCCCTCAGTTTCCAACCTCCTGTTTCTCCCCCTCTGTTTCCAGACTCCTGTTTCTCCCCCTCTGTTTCCAGACTCCTGTTTCTCCCCCTCTGTTTCCAGACTCCTGTTTCTCACCCTCTGTTTCCAGCCTCCTGATTCTGCCCCTCTATTTCCAGACTCCTGTTTCTCACCATCTGCTTCCAGACTCCTGTTTCTCCCCCTCTGTTTCCAGACTCCTGTTTCTCCCCCTCTGCTTCCAGACTCCTGATTCTCACCCTCTGTTTCCAGACTCCTGTTTCTCACCCTGAGTTTCCAGACTCCTGTTTCTGCCCCTCTGTTTCCAGCCTCCTGATTCTGCCCCTCTGTATCCAGCCTCCTGTTTCTCCCCGACTGGTTCTACACTCCTGTTTCTGCCCCTCAGTTTCCAGCCTCCTGTTTCTGCCCCTCTGTTTCCAGCCTCCTGTTTCTGCCCCTCTGTTTCCAGACTCCTGTTTCTCAACATTAGTTTCCAGACTCCTGTTTCTCCCCCTCTGTTTCCAGACTCCTGTTTCTGCCCCTCTGTTTCCAGACTCCAGTTTCTCCCCCTCTGTTTCCAGACTCCTGCTTCTCCCCGTCTATTTCCAGACTCCTGTTTCTGCCCCTCTGTTTCCAGACTCCTGTTTCGCACCATTTGTTTCCGGAATCCTGTTTCTCCCCCTCTGTTTCCAGACTCCTGTTTCTGCCCCTCTGTTTCCAGACTCCTGTATCTCACCATCTGTTTCCAGACTTCTGTTTCTCCCCCTCTGTTTCCAGACTCCTGTTTCTCCCCCTCTGTTTCCAGACTCCTGTTTCTGCCTCTCTGTTTCCAGACTCCTGTTCCTGCCCCTCTGTTTCCAGGCTCCTGTTTCTGCCCCTCTGTTTCCAGACTCCTGTTTCTGCACCTCTGTTTCCAGCCACCTGTTTCTCCCCCTCTGTTTCCAGACTCCTGTTTCTCCCCCTCTGTTTCCAGCCTCCTGATTTTGCCCCTCAGTTTCCAACCTCCTGATTCTCGCCCTCTGTTTCCAGACTCCTGTTTCTCCCCCTCTGTTTCCAGCCTCCTGATTCTGCCCCTCTGTTTCCAGACTCCTGTTTCTCACCCTCTGTTTCCAGGCTCCTGTTTCTCCCCCACTGTTTTCAGACTCCTGTTTCTGCCCCACTGTTTCCAGACTCCTGTTTCTCCCCCTCTGTTTCCAGACTCCTGTTTCTCCCCCTCTGTTTCCAGACTCCTGTTTCTCCCCCTCTGTTTCCAGAAACCAGTTTCTGCCCCTCTGTTTCCAGACACCTGTTTCTCACCATCTGTTTCCAGCCTCCTGTTTCTGCCCCTCAGTTTCCAACCTCCTGTTTCTCGCCCTCTGTTTCCAGTATCCCTTTTCTCCCCCTCTGTTTCCAGCCTCCTGTTTCTGCCCCTCTGTTTCCAGACTCCTGTTTCTCACCCTCTGTTTCCAGCCTCCTGTTTCTCCGCCTCAGTTTCCAGACGCATGTTTCTGCCCCTCTGTTTCCAGACTCCTGTTTCTGCCCCTCTGTTTCCAGACTCCTGTTTCTCCGCCTCTGTTTCCAGACTCCTGTTTCTCCCCCTCTGTTTCCAGACTCCTGTTTCTGCCCCTCTGTTTCCAGACTCCTGTTTCTCCCCCTCTGTTTCCAGACTCCTGTTTCTGCCCCTCTGTTTCCAGACTCCTGTTTCTCCCCCTCTGTTTCCAGACTCCTGTTTCTCCCCCTCTGTTTCCAGACTCCTGTTTCTCCCCCTCTGTTTCCAGACTCCTGTTTCTCCCTCCCTGTTTCCAGCCTCCTGTTTCTGCCCCTCAGTTTCCAACCTCCTGTTTCTCGCCCTCTGTTTCCAGACTCCTGTTTCTCCCCCTCTGTTTCCAGCCTCCTGTTTCTGCCCCTCTGTTTCCAGGCTCCTGGTTCTCACCATTTGTTTCCAGACTCCTGTTTCTCCCCCTCTGTTTCCAGACTCCTGTTTCTGCCCCTCTGTTTCCAGACTCCAGTTTCTCCCCCTCTGTTTCCAGACTCCTGTTTCTCCCCCGCTGTTTCCAGACTCCTGTTTCTGCCACTCTGTTTCCAGACTCCTGTTTCGCACCATTTGTTTCCAGAATCCTGTTTCTCCCCCTCTGTTTCCAGACTCCTGTTTCTGCCCCTCTGTTTCCAGACTCCTGTATCTCACCATCTGTTTCCAGACTTCTGTTTCCCCCCTCTGTTTCCAGACTCCTGTTTCTCACCGTCTGTTTCCAGACTCCTGTTTCTCCCCCTCTGTTTCCAGACTCCAGTTTCACCCCCTCTGTTTCCAGACTCCTGTTTCTGCCCCTCTGTTTCCAGGCTCCTTTTTCTGCCCCTCTGTTTCCAGACTCCTGTTTCTGCCCCTCTGTTTCCAGACTCCTGTTTCTCCCCCTCTGTTTCCAGACTCTTGTTTCTCCCCCACTGTTTCCAGCCTCCTATTTCTGCCCCTCAGTTTCCAACCTCCTGTTTCTCCCCCTCTGTTTCCAGACTCCTGTTTCTCCCCCTCTGTTTCCAGACTCCTGTTTCTCCCCCTCTGTTTCCAGACTCCTGTTTCTCACCCTCTGTTTCCAGCCTCCTGATTCTCCCCCTCTATTTCCAGACTCCTGTTTCTCACCATCTGCTTCCAGACTCCTGTTTCTCCCCCTCTGTTTCCAGACTCCTGTTTCTCCCCCTCAGCTTCCAGACTCCTGATTCTCACCCTCTGTTTCCAGACTCCTGTTTCTCACCCTGAGTGTCCAGACTCCTGTTTCTGCCCCTCTGTTTCCAGCCTCCTGATTCTGCCCCTCTGTATCCAGCCTCCTGTTTCTCCCCGACTGGTTCTACACTCCTGTTTCTGCCCCTCAGTTTCCAGCCTCCTGTTTCTGCCCCTCTGTTTCCAGCCTCCTGTTTCTGCCCCTCTGTTTCCAGACTCCTGTTTCTCAACATTAGTTTCCAGACTCCTGTTTCTCCCCCTCTGTTTCCAGACTCCTGTTTCTGCCCCTCTGTTTCCAGACTCCAGTTTCTCCCCCTCTGTTTCCAGACTCCTGTTTCTCCCCCTCTGTTTCCAGACTCCTGTTTCTGCCCTCTGTTTCCAGACTCCTGTTTCGCACCATTTGTTTCCGGAATCCTGTTTCTCCCCCTCTGTTTCCAGACTCCTGTTTCTGCCCCTCTGTTTCCAGACTCCTGTATCTCACCATCTGTTTCCAGACTTCTGTTTCTCCCCCTCTGTTTCCAGACTCCTGTTTCTGCCCCTCTGTTTCCAGACTCCTGTTTCTGCCTCTCTGTTTCCAGACTCCTGTTTCTCCACCTCTGTTTCCAGACTCCTGTTTCTGCCCCTCTGTTTCCAGGCTCCTGTTTCTGCCCCTCTGTTTCCAGACTCCTGTTTCTGCACCTCTGTTTCCAGCCACCTGTTTCTCCCCCTCTGTTTCCAGACTCCTGTTTCTCCCCCTCTGTTTCCAGCCTCCTGATTTTGCCCCTCAGTTTCCAACCTCCTGATTCTCGCCCTCTGTTTCCAGACTCCTGTTTCTCCCCCTCTGTTTCCAGCCTCCTGATTCTGCCCCTCTGTTTCCAGACTCCTGTTTCTCACCCTCTGTTTCCAGGCTCCTGTTTCTCCCCCACTGTTTTCAGACTCCTGTTTCTGCCCCTCTGTTTCCAGACTCCAGTTTCTCCCTCTCTGTTTCCAGACTCCTGTTTCTCCCCCTCTGTTTCCAGACTCCTGTTTCTCCCCCTCTGTTTCCAGACTCCTGTTTCTGCCCCTCTGTTTCCAGACACCTGTTTCTCACCATCTGTTTCCAGCCTCCTGTTTCTGCCCCTCAGTTTCCAACCTCCTGTTTCTCGCCCTCTGTTTCCAGTCTCCCTTTTCTCCCCCTCTGTTTCCAGCCTCCTGTTTCTGCCCCTCTGTTTCCAGACTCCTGTTTCTCACCCTCTGTTTCCAGCCTCCTGTTTCTCCGCCTCAGTTTCCAGACGCATGTTTCTGCCCCTCTGTTTCCAGACTCCTGTTTCTGCCCCTCTGTTTCCAGACTCCTGTTTCTCCGCCTCTGTTTCCAGACTCCTGTTTCTCCCCCTCTGTTTCCAGACTCCTGTTTCTGCCCCTCTGTTTCCAGACTCCTGTTTCTCCCCCTCTGTTTCCAGACTCCTGTTTCTGCCCCTCTGTTTCCAGACGCTTGTTTCTCCCCCTCTGTTTCCAGACTCCTGTTTCTCCCCCTCTGTTTCCAGACTCCTGTTTCTGCCCCTCTGTTTCCAGACTCCTGTTTCTGCCCCTCTGTATCCAGACTCCTGTTTCTCACCCTGAGTTTCCAGACTCCTGTTTCTCACCCTCTGTTTCCAGGCTCCTGTTTCTTCCCCTCTGTTTCCAGACTCCTGTTTCTCCCCCTCTGTTTCAGGCCTCCTGATTCTGCCCCTCTGTTCCCAGACTCCTGTTTCTCACCCTCTGTTTCCAGACTCCTGTTTCTCCCCCTCTGTTTCCAGACTCCTGTTTCTCCCCCTCTGCTTCCAGACTCCTGATTCTCACCCTCTGTTTCCTGACTCCTGTTTCTCCCCCTCTCTTTCCAGACTCCTGTTTCTCCCCCTCTGTTTCCAGACTCCTGTTTCTGCCCCTCTGTTTCCAGGCTCCTGTTTCTGCCCCTCTGTTTCCAGACTCCTGTTTCTGCCCCTCAGTTTCCAGCCTCCTGTTTCTCCCCCTCTGTTTCCAGACTCCTGTTTCTCCCTCCCTGTTTCCAGCCTCCTGTTTCTGCCCCTCAGTTTCCAACCTCCAGTTTCTCGCCCTCTGTTTCCAGACTCCTGTTTCTCCCCCTCTGTTTCCAGCCTCCTGTTTCTGCCCCTCTGTTTCCAGGATCCTGGTTCTCACCATTTGTTTCCAGACTCCTGTTTCTCCCCCTCTGTTTCCAGACTCCTGTTTCTGCCCCTCTATTTCCAGACTCCTGTTTCTCCCCCTCTGTTTCCAGACTCCTGTTTCTCCCCCTCTGTTTCCAGACTCCTGTTTCTGCCCCTCTGTTTCCAGACTCCGGTTTCTCACCATTTGTTTCCAGACTCCTGTTTCTCCCCCTCTGTATCCAGACTCCTGTTTCTGCCCCTCTGTTTCCAGACTCCTGTTTCTGCCCGTCTGTTTCCAGACTCCTGTTTCTCCCCCTCTGTTTCCAGCCTCATGTTTCTGCCACTCTGTTTCCAGACTCCTGTTTCTCGCCCTCTGTTTCCAGCCTCCTGTTTCTCCCCCTCTGTTTCCAGACTCCTGTTTCTCCCCCTCTGTTTCCAGACTCCGGTTTCTCCCCCTCTGTTTCCAGACTCCTGTTTCTCCCCCTCTGTTTCCAGACTCCTGTTTCTCAACATCTTATTCCAGGCTCCTGTTTCTCCCCCTCTGTTTCCAGACTCCTGTTTCTGTCCCTCTGTTTCCAGACTCCTGTTTCTAACCCTGAGTTTCCAGACTCCTGTTTCTCCCCCTCTGTTTCCAGCCTCCTGTTTCTCACCCTCTGCATCCAGCCTCCTGTTTCTTCCCCTCTGTTTCCAGACTCCTGTTTCTGCCCCTCTGTTTCCAGACTCCTGTTTCTGCCCCTCTGTCTCCTGACCCCTGTTTCTGCCTCTCTGTTCCCAGACTCCTGTTTCTCCCCCTCTGTTTCCAGACTCCTGTTTCTCCCCCTCTGTTTCCAGTCTCCTGTTTCTGCCCCTCTGTTTCCAGACTCCTGTTTCTGCCGCTCTTTTTCCAGCCTCCTGTTTCTCCCCCTCTGTTTCCAGACTCCTGTTTCTCCCCCTCTGTTTCCAGCCTCCTGTTTCTGCCCCTCAGTTTCCAACCTCCTGTTTCTCGCCCTCTGATTCCAGACTCCTGTTTCTCCCCCTCTGTTTCCAGCCTCCTGTTTCTGCCCCTCTGTTTCCAGACTCCTGTTTCTCACCCTCTGTTTCCAGACTCCTGTTTCTCCCCCTCTGTTTCCAGACACCTGTTTCTGCCCCTCTGTTTCCAGACTTCTGTTTCTCCCCCCTCTGTTTCCAGACTCCTGTTTCTCCCCCTCTGTTTCCAGACTCCAGTTTCTCCCCCTCTGTTTCCAGACTCCTGTTCTGCCCCTCTGTTTCCAGACTCCTGTTTCTCACCCTGAGTTTCCAGACTCCTGTTTCTCCCCCTCTGTTTCCAGACTCCTGTTTCTCACCCTCTGTTTCCAGCCTCCTGTTTCTTCCCCTCTGTTTCCAGACTCCTGTTTCTGCCCCTCTGTTTCCAGCCTCCTGATTCTGACCCACTGTTTCCAGACTCCTGTTTCTCACCCTCTGTTTCCAGAGTCCTGTTTCTCCCCCTCTGTTTCCAGACTCCTGTTTCTCCCCCTCTGCTTCCAGACTCCTGATTCTCACCCTCTGTTTCTAGACTCCTGTTTCTCCCCCTCTGTTTCCAGACTCCTGTTTCTCCCCCTCTGTTCAAAGCCTCCTGTTTCTGCCCCTCAGTTTCCAACCTCCTGTTTCTCGCCCTCGGTTTCCAGACTCCTGTTTCTCCCCCTCTGTTTCCAGCCTCCTGTTTCTGCCCCTCTGTTTCCAGACTCCTGTTTCTCACCCTCTGTTTCCAGACTCCTGTTTCTGCCCCTCTGTTTCCAGACTTCTGTTTCTCCCCCTCTGTTTCCAGACTCCTGTTTCTCCCCCTCTGTTTCCAGCCTCCTGTTTCTCCCCCTCTGTTTCCAGACTCGTGTTTCTGCCCCTCTGTTTCCAGACTCCTTTTTCTCACCGTCTGTTTCCAGACTCCTGTTCCTCCCCCTCTGTTTCCAGACTCCTGTTACTGCCCCTCTGTTTCCAGACTCCTGTTTCTCACCCTGAGTTTCCAGACTCCTGTTTCTCCCCCTCTGTTTCCAGCCTCCTGTTTCTCCCCCTCTGTTTCCAGCCTCCTGTTTCTTCCCCTCTGTTTCCAGACTCCTGTTTCTGCCCCTCTGTTTCCAGCCTCCTGATTCTGCCCCTCTGTTTCCAGACTCCTGTTTCTCACCCTCTGTTTCCAGACTCCTGATTCTCTCCCTCTGTTTCCAGACTCCTGTTTCTCCCCCTCTGCTTCCAGACTCCTGATTCTCACCGTCTGTTTCCACCCTCCTGTTTCTCCCTCTCTGTTTCCAGACTCCTGTTTCTCCCCCTCTGTTTCCAGACTCCTGTTTCTGCCCCTCTGTTTCCAGACTCCTGATTCTCCCCCTCTGTTTCCAGACTCCTGTTTCTGCCCCTCTGTTTCCAGACTCCTGTTTCTCCCCCTCTGTTTCCAGACTCCTGTTTCTCCCCCTCTGTTTCCAGACTCCTGTTTCTCCCCCTCTGTTTCCAGACTCCTGTTTCTGCCCCTCTGTTTCCAGCCTCCTGATTCTGCCCCTCTGTTTCCAGACTCCTGTTTCTCACCCTCTGTTTCCAGACTCCTGTTTCTCCTTCTCTGTTTCCAGACTCCTGTTTCTCCCCCTCTGCTTCCAGACTCCTGATTCTCACCGTCTGATTCCAGACTCCTGTTTCTCCCCCTCTGTTTCCAGACTCCAGTTTCACCCCCTCTGTTTCCAGACTCCTTTTTCTGCCCCTCTGTTTCCAGGCTCCTGTTTCTGCCCCTCTGTTTCCAGACTCCTGTTTCTGCCCCTCTGTTTCCAGCCTCCTGTTTCTCCCCTCTGTTTCCAGACTCCTGTTTCTCCCCACTGTTTCCAGCCTCCTATTTCTGCCCCTCAGTTTCCAACCTCCTGTTTCTCCCCCTCTGTTTCCAGACTCCTGTTTCTCCCCCTCTGTTTCCAGACTCCTGTTTCTCCCCCTCTGTTTCCAGACTCCTGTTTCTGCCCCTCTGTTTCCAGCCTCCTGATTCTGCCCCTCTATTTCCAGACTCCTGTTTCTCACCATCTGCTTCCAGACTCCTGTTTCTCCCCCTCTGTTTCCAGACTCCTGTTTCTCCCCCTCTGCTTCCAGACTCCTGATTCTCACCCTCTGTTTCCAGACTCCTGTTTCTCACCCTCAGTTTCCAGACTCCTGTTTCTGCCCCTCTGTTTCCAGCCTCCTGATTCTGCCCCTCTGTATCCAGCCTCCTGTTTCTCCCCGACTGGTTCTACACTCCTGTTTCTGCCCCTCAGTTTCCAGCCTCCTGTTTCTGCCCCTCTGCTTCCAGCCTCCTGTTTCTGCCCCTCTGTTTCCAGACTCCTGGTTCTCAACATTTGTTTCCAGACTCCTGTTTCTCCCCCTCTGTTTCCAGACTCCTGTTTCTGCCCCTCTGTTTCCAGACTCCAGTTTCTTCCCCTCTGTTTCCAGACTCCTGTTTCTCCCCCTCTGTTTCCAGACTCCTGTTTCTGCCCCTCTGTTTCCAGACTCCTGTTTCTCACCATTTGTTTCCAGAATCCTGTTTCTCCCCCTCTGTTTCCAGACTCCTGTTTCTGCCCCTCTGTTTCCAGACTCCTGTATCTCACCATCTGTTTCCAGACTTCTGTTTCTCCCCCTCTGTTTCCAGACTCCTGTTTCTCTGCCCCTCTGTTTCCAGACTCCTGTTTCTGCCTCTCTGTTTCCAGACTCCTGTTTCTCCACCTCTGTTTCCAGACTCCTGTTTCTGCCCCTCTGTTTCCAGGCTCCTGTTTCTGCCCCTCTGTTTCCAGACTCCTGTTTCTGCACCTCTGTTTCCAGCCACCTGTTTCTCCCCCTCTGCTTCCAGACTCCTGTTTCTCCCCCTCTGTTTCCAGCCTCCTGATTTTGCCCCTCAGTTTCCAACCTCCTGATTCTCGCCCTCTGTTTCCAGACTCCTGTTTCTCCCCCTCTGTTTCCAGCCTCCTGATTCTGCCCCTCTGTTTCCAGACTCCTGTTTCTCACCCTCTGTTTCCAGGCTCCTGTTTCTCCCCCACTGTTTTCAGACTCCTGTTTCTGCCCCTCTGTTTCCAGACTCCTGTTTCTCCCCCTCTGTTTCCAGACTCCTGTTTCTCCCCCTCTGTTTCCAGACTCCTGTTTCTCCCCCTCTGTTTCCAGACTCCTGTTTCTCCCCCTCTGTTTCCAGACTCCTGTTACTGCCCCTCTGTTTCCAGCCTCCTGATTCTGCCCCTCTGTTTCCAGACTCCTGTTTCTCACCCTCTGTTTCCAGACTCCTGTTTCTCCTTCTCTGTTTCCAGACTCCTGTTTCTCCCCCTCTGCTTCCAGACTCCTGATTCTCACCGTCTGTTTCCAGACTCCTGTTTCTCCCCCTCTGTTTCCAGACTCCAGTTTCACCCCCTCTGTTTCCAGACTCCTGTTTCTGCCCCTCTGTTTCCAGGCTCCTGTTTCTGCCCCTCTGTTTCCAGACTCCTGTTTCTGCCCCTCTGTTTCCAGACTCCTGTTTCTCCCCCTCTGTTTCCAGACTCTTGTTTCTCCCCCACTGTTTCCAGCCTCCTATTTCTGCCCCTCAGTTTCCAACCTCCTGTTTCTCCCCCTCTGTTTCCAGACTCCTGTTTCTCCCCCTCTGTTTCCAGACTCCTGTTTCTCCCCCTCTGTTTCCAGACTCCTGTTTCTCACCCTCTGTTTCCAGCCTCCTGATTCTGCCCCTCTATTTCCAGACTCCTGTTTCTCACCATCTGCTTCCAGACTCCTGTTTCTCCCCCTCTGTTTCCAGACTCCTGTTTCTCCCCCTCTGCTTCCAGACTCCTGATTCTCACCCTCTGTTTCCAGACTCCTGTTTCTCACCCTGAGTTTCCAGACTCCTGTTTCTGCCCCTCTGTTTCCAGCCTCCTGATTCTGCCCCTCTGTATCCAGCCTCCTGTTTCTCCCCGACTGGTTCTACACTCCTGTTTCTGCCCCTCAGTTTCCAGCCTCCTGTTTCTGCCCCTCTGTTTCCAGCCTCCTGTTTCTGCCCCTCTGTTTCCAGACTCCTGTTTCTCAACATTAGTTTCCAGACTCCTGTTTCTCCCCCTCTGTTTCCAGACTCCTGTTTCTGCCCCTCTGTTTCCAGACTCCAGTTTCTCCCCCTCTGTTTCCAGACTCCTGTTTCTCCCCCTCTGTTTCCAGACTTCTGTTTCTCCCCCTCTGTTTCCAGACTCCTGTTTCTCACCGTCTGTTTCCAGACTCCTGTTTCTCCCCCTCTGTTTCCAGACTCCAGTTTCACCCCCTCTGTTTCCAGACTCCTGTTTCTGCCCCTCTGTTTCCAGGCTCCTGTTTCTGCCCCTCTGTTTCCAGACTCCTGTTTCTGCCCCTCTGTTTCCAGACTCCTGTTTCTCCCCCTCTGTTTCCAGACTCTTGTTTCTCCCCCACTGTTTCCAGCCTCCTATTTCTGCCCCTCAGTTTCCAACCTCCTGTTTCTCCCCCTCTGTTTCCAGACTCCTGTTTCTCCCCCTCTGTTTCCAGACTCCTGTTTCTCCCCCTCTGTTTCCAGACTCCTGTTTCTCACCCTCTGTTTCCAGCCTCCTGATTCTGCCCCTCTATTTCCAGACTCCTGTTTCTCACCATCTGCTTCCAGACTCCTGTTTCTCCCCCTCTGTTTCCAGACTCCTGTTTCTCCCCCTCTGCTTCCAGACTCCTGATTCTCACCCTCTGTTTCCAGACTCCTGTTTCTCACCCTGAGTTTCCAGACTCCTGTTTCTGCCCCTCTGTTTCCAGCCTCCTGATTCTGCCCCTCTGTATCCAGCCTCCTGTTTCTCCCCGACTGGTTCTACACTCCTGTTTCTGCCCCTCAGTTTCCAGCCTCCTGTTTCTGCCCCTCTGTTTCCAGCCTCCTGTTTCTGCCCCTCTGTTTCCAGACTCCTGTTTCTCAACATTAGTTTCCAGACTCCTGTTTCTCCCCCTCTGTTTCCAGACTCCTGTTTCTGCCCCTCTGTTTCCAGACTCCAGTTTCTCCCCCTCTGTTTCCAGACTCCTGCTTCTCCCCGTCTATTTCCAGACTCCTGTTTCTGCCCCTCTGTTTCCAGACTCCTGTTTCGCACCATTTGTTTCCGGAATCCTGTTTCTCCCCCTCTGTTTCCAGACTCCTGTTTCTGCCCCTCTGTTTCCAGACTCCTGTATCTCACCATCTGTTTCCAGACTTCTGTTTCTGCCCCTCTGTTTCCAGACTCCTGTTTCTCCCCCTCTGTTTCCAGACTCCTGTTTCTGCCTCTCTGTTTCCAGACTCCTGTTCCTGCCCCTCTGTTTCCAGGCTCCTGTTTCTGCCCCTCTGTTTCCAGACTCCTGTTTCTGCACCTCTGTTTCCAGCCACCTGTTTCTCCCCCTCTGTTTCCAGACTCCTGTTTCTCCCCCTCTGTTTCCAGCCTCCTGATTTTGCCCCTCAGTTTCCAACCTCCTGATTCTCGCCCTCTGTTTCCAGACTCCTGTTTCTCCCCCTCTGTTTCCAGCCTCCTGATTCTGCCCCTCTGTTTCCAGACTCCTGTTTCTCACCCTCTGTTTCCAGGCTCCTGTTTCTCCCCCACTGTTTTCAGACTCCTGTTTCTGCCCCTCTGTTTCCAGACTCCTGTTTCTCCCCCTCTGTTTCCAGACTCCTGTTTCTCCCCCTCTGTTTCCAGACTCCTGTTTCTCCCCCTCTGTTTCCAGAAACCAGTTTCTGCCCCTCTGTTTCCAGACACCTGTTTCTCACCATCTGTTTCCAGCCTCCTGTTTCTGCCCCTCAGTTTCCAACCTCCTGTTTCTCGCCCTCTGTTTCCAGTCTCCCTTTTCTCCCCCTCTGTTTCCAGCCTCCTGTTTCTGCCCCTCTGTTTCCAGACTCCTGTTTCTCACCCTCTGTTTCCAGCCTCCTGTTTCTCCGCCTCAGTTTCCAGACGCATGTTTCTGCCCCTCTGTTTCCAGACTCCTGTTTCTGCCCCTCTGTTTCCAGACTCCTGTTTCTCCGCCTCTGTTTCCAGACTCCTGTTTCTCCCCCTCTGTTTCCAGACTCCTGTTTCTGCCCCTCTGTTTCCAGACTCCTGTTTCTCCCCCTCTGTTTCCAGACTCCTGTTTCTGCCCCTCTGTTTCCAGACTCCTGTTTCTCCCCCTCTGTTTCCAGACTCCTGTTTCTCCCCCTCTGTTTCCAGACTCCTGTTTCTCCCCCTCTGTTTCCAGACTCCTGTTTCTCCCTCCCTGTTTCCAGCCTCCTGTTTCTGCCCCTCAGTTTCCAACCTCCTGTTTCTCGCCCTCTGTTTCCAGACTCCTGTTTCTCCCCCTCTGTTTCCAGCCTCCTGTTTCTGCCCCTCTGTTTCCAGGCTCCTGGTTCTCACCATTTGTTTCCAGACTCCTGTTTCTCCCCCTCTGTTTCCAGACTCCTGTTTCTGCCCCTCTGTTTCCAGACTCCAGTTTCTCCCCCTCTGTTTGCAGACTCCTGTTTCTCCCCCGCTGTTTCCAGACTCCTGTTTCTGCCCCTCTGTTTCCAGACTCCTGTTTCGCACCATTTGTTTCCAGAATCCTGTTTCTCCCCCTCTGTTTCCAGACTCCTGTTTCTGCCCCTCTGTTTCCAGACTCCTGTATCTCACCATCTGTTTCCAGACTTCTGTTTCCCCCCTCTGTTTCCAGACTCCTGTTTCTCACCGTCTGTTTCCAGACTCCTGTTTCTCCCCCTCTGTTTCCAGACTCCAGTTTCACCCCCTCTGTTTCCAGACTCCTGTTTCTGCCCCTCTGTTTCCAGGCTCCTTTTTCTGCCCCTCTGTTTCCAGACTCCTGTTTCTGCCCCTCTGTTTCCAGACTCCTGTTTCTCCCCCTCTGTTTCCAGACTCTTGTTTCTCCCCCACTGTTTCCAGCCTCCTATTTCTGCCCCTCAGTTTCCAACCTCCTGTTTCTCCCCCTCTGTTTCCAGACTCCTGTTTCTCCCCCTCTGTTTCCAGACTCCTGTTTCTCCCCCTCTGTTTCCAGACTCCTGTTTCTCACCCTCTGTTTCCAGCCTCCTGATTCTCCCCCTCTATTTCCAGACTCCTGTTTCTCACCATCTGCTTCCAGACTCCTGTTTCTCCCCCTCTGTTTCCAGACTCCTGTTTCTCCCCCTCAGCTTCCAGACTCCTGATTCTCACCCTCTGTTTCCAGACTCCTGTTTCTCACCCTGAGTTTCCAGACTCCTGTTTCTGCCCCTCTGTTTCCAGCCTCCTGATTCTGCCCCTCTGTATCCAGCCTCCTGTTTCTCCCCGACTGGTTCTACACTCCTGTTTCTGCCCCTCAGTTTCCAGCCTCCTGTTTCTGCCCCTCTGTTTCCAGCCTCCTGTTTCTGCCCCTCTGTTTCCAGACTCCTGTTTCTCAACATTAGTTTCCAGACTCCTGTTTCTCACCCTCTGTTTCCAGACTCCTGTTTCTGCCCCTCTGTTTCCAGACTCCAGTTTCTCCCCCTCTGTTTCCAGACTCCTGTTTCTCCCCCTCTGTTTCCAGACTCCTGTTTCTGCCCCTCTGTTTCCAGACTCCTGTTTCGCACCATTTGTTTCCGGAATCCTGTTTCTCCCCCTCTGTTTCCAGACTCCTGTTTCTGCCCCTCTGTTTCCAGACTCCTGTATCTCACCATCTGTTTCCAGACTTCTGTTTCTCCCCCTCTGTTTCCAGACTCCTGTTTCTGCCCCTCTGTTTCCAGACTCCTGTTTCTGCCTCTCTGTTTCCAGACTCCTGTTTCTCCACCTCTGTTTCCAGACTCCTGTTTCTGCCCCTCTGTTTCCAGGCTCCTGTTTCTGCCCCTCTGTTTCCAGACTCCTGTTTCTGCACCTCTGTTTCCAGCCACCTGTTTCTCCCCCTCTGTTTCCAGACTCCTGTTTCTCCCCCTCTGTTTCCAGCCTCCTGATTTTGCCCCTCAGTTTCCAACCTCCTGATTCTCGCCCTCTGTTTCCAGACTCCTGTTTCTCCCCCTCTGTTTCCAGCCTCCTGATTCTGCCCCTCTGTTTCCAGACTCCTGTTTCTCACCCTCTGTTTCCAGGCTCCTGTTTCTCCCCCACTGTTTTCAGACTCCTGTTTCTGCCCCTCTGTTTCCAGACTCCTGTTTCTCCCTCTCTGTTTCCAGACTCCTGTTTCTCCCCCTCTGTTTCCAGACTCCTGTTTCTCCCCCTCTGTTTCCAGACTCCTGTTTCTGCCCCTCTGTTTCCAGACACCTGTTTCTCACCATCTGTTTCCAGCCTCCTGTTTCTGCCCCTCAGTTTCCAACCTCCTGTTTCTGCCCCTCTGTTTCCAGACTCCTGTTTCTCACCCTCTGTTTCCAGCCTCCTGTTTCTCCGCCTCAGTTTCCAGACGCATGTTTCTGCCCCTCTGTTTCCAGACTCCTGTTTCTGCCCCTCTGTTTCCAGACTCCTGTTTCTCCGCCTCTGTTTCCAGACTCCTGTTTCTCCCCCTCTGTTTCCAGACTCCTGTTTCTGCCCCTCTGTTTCCAGACTCCTGTTTCTCCCCCTCTGTTTCCAGACTCCTGTTTCTGCCCCTCTGTTTCCAGACGCTTGTTTCTCCCCCTCTGTTTCCAGACTCCTGTTTCTCCCCCTCTGTTTCCAGACTCCTGTTTCTGCCCCTCTGTTTCCAGACTCCTGTTTCTGCCCCTCTGTATCCAGACTCCTGTTTCTCACCCTGAGTTTCCAGACTCCTGTTTCTCACCCTCTGTTTCCAGCCTCCTGTTTCTTCCCCTCTGTTTCCAGACTCCTGTTTCTCCCCCTCTGTTTCAGGCCTCCTGATTCTGCCCCTCTGTTCCCAGACTCCTGTTTCTCACCCTCTGTTTCCAGACTCCTGTTTCTCCCCCTCTGTTTCCAGACTCCTGTTTCTCCCCCTCTGCTTCCAGACTCCTGATTCTCACCCTCTGTTTCCTGACTCCTGTTTCTCCCCCTCTCTTTCCAGACTCCTGTTTCTCCCCCTCTGTTTCCAGACTCCTGTTTCTGCCCCTCTGTTTCCAGGCTCCTGTTTCTGCCCCTCTGTTTCCAGACTCCTGTTTCTGCCCCTCAGTTTCCAGCCTCCTGTTTCTCCCCCTCTGTTTCCAGACTCCTGTTTCTCCCTCCCTGTTTCCAGCCTCCTGTTTCTGCCCCTCAGTTTCCAACCTCCAGTTTCTCGCCCTCTGTTTCCAGACTCCTGTTTCTCCCCCTCTGTTTCCAGCCTCCTGTTTCTGCCCCTCTGTTTCCAGGATCCTGGTTCTCACCATTTGTTTCCAGACTCCTGTTTCTCCCCCTCTGTTTCCAGACTCCTGTTTCTGCCCCTCTATTTCCAGACTCCTGTTTCTCCCCCTCTGTTTCCAGACTCCTGTTTCTCCCCCTCTGTTTCCAGACTCCTGTTTCTGCCCCTCTGTTTCCAGACTCCGGTTTCTCACCATTTGTTTCCAGACTCCTGTTTCTCCCCCTCTGTATCCAGACTCCTGTTTCTGCCCCTCTGTTTCCAGACTCCTGTTTCTGCCCGTCTGTTTCCAGACTCCTGTTTCTCCCCCTCTGTTTCCAGCCTCATGTTTCTGCCCCTCTGTTTCCAGACTCCTGTTTCTCGCCCTCTGTTTCCAGCCTCCTGTTTCTCCCCCTCTGTTTCCAGACTCCTGTTTCTCCCCCTCTGTTTCCAGACTCCGGTTTCTCCCCCTCTGTTTCCAGACTCCTGTTTCTCCCCCTCTGTTTCCAGACTCCTGTTTCTCAACATCTTATTCCAGGCTCCTGTTTCTCCCCCTCTGTTTCCAGACTCCTGTTTCTGTCCCTCTGTTTCCAGACTCCTGTTTCTAACCCTGAGTTTCCAGACTCCTGTTTCTCCCCCTCTGTTTCCAGCCTCCTGTTTCTCACCCTCTGCATCCAGCCTCCTGTTTCTTCCCCTCTGTTTCCAGACTCCTGTTTCTGCCCCTCTGTTTCCAGACTCCTGTTTCTGCCCCTCTGTCTCCTGACCCCTGTTTCTGCCTCTCTGTTCCCAGACTCCTGTTTCTCCCCCTCTGTTTCCAGACTCCTGTTTCTCCCCCTCTGTTTCCAGTCTCCTGTTTCTGCCCCTCTGTTTCCAGACTCCTGTTTCTGCCGCTCTTTTTCCAGCCTCCTGTTTCTCCCCCTCTGTTTCCAGACTCCTGTTTCTCCCCCTCTGTTTCCAGCCTCCTGTTTCTGCCCCTCAGTTTCCAACCTCCTGTTTCTCGCCCTCTGATTCCAGACTCCTGTTTCTCCCCCTCTGATTCCAGCCTCCTGTTTCTGCCCCTCTGTTTCCAGACTCCTGTTTCTCACCCTCTGTTTCCAGACTCCTGTTTCTCCCCCTCTGTTTCCAGACACCTGTTTCTGCCCCTCTGTTTCCAGACTTCTGTTTCTCCCCCTCTGTTTCCAGACTCCTGTTTCTCCCCCTCTGTTTCCAGACTCCTGTTTCTCCCCCTCTGTTTCCAGACTCCTGTTTCTGCCCCTCTGTTTCCAGACTCCTGTTTCTCACCCTGAGTTTCCAGACTCCTGTTTCTCCCCCTCTGTTTCCAGACTCCTGTTTCTCACCCTCTGTTTCCAGCCTCCTGTTTCTTCCCCTCTGTTTCCAGACTCCTGTTTCTGCCCCTCTGTTTCCAGCCTCCTGATTCTGACCCACTGTTTCCAGACTCCTGTTTCTCACCCTCTGTTTCCAGAGTCCTGTTTCTCCCCCTCTGTTTCCAGACTCCTGTTTCTCCCCCTCTGCTTCCAGACTCCTGATTCTCACCCTCTGTTTCCAGACTCCTGTTTCTCCCCCTCTGTTTCCAGACTCCTGTTTCTCCCCCTCTGTTTCCAGACTCCTGTTTCTGCCCCTCTGTTTCCAGGCTCCTGTTTCTGCCCCTCTGTTTCCAGACTCCTGTTTCTGCCCCTCTGTTTCCAGCCTCCTGTTTCTCCCCCTCTGTTTCCAGACTCCTGTTTCTCCCCCTCTGTTTCCAGCCTCCTGTTTCTGCCCCTCAGTTTCCAACCACCTGTTTCTCGCCCTCTGTTTCCAGACTCCTGTTTCTCCCCCTTTGTTTCCAGCCTCCTGTTTCTGCCCCTCTGTTTCCAGACTCCTGTTTCTCCCCCTCTGTTTCCAGACTCCTGTTTCTCCCCCTCTGTTTCCAGACTCCTGTTTCTGCCCCTCTGTTTCCAGACTCCTGTTTCTGCCCCTCTGTTTCCAGACTCCTGTTTCTCCCCCTCTGTTTCCAGACTCCTGTTTCTCGCCCTCTGTTTCCAGACTCCTGTTTCTCACAATCTGTTTCCAGACTCCTGTTTCTCCCCCTCTGTTTCCAGACTCCTGTTTCTGCCCCTCTGTTTCCAGACTCCTGTTTCTCACCCTGAGTTTCCAGACTCCTGTTTCTCCGCCTCTGTTTCCAGCCTCCTGTTTTCACCCTCTGTTTCCAGCCTCCTGTTTCTTCCCCTCTGTTTCCAGACTCCTGTTTCTGGCCCTCTGTTTCCAGACTCCTGTTTCTGCCCCTCTGTTTCCAGACTTCTGTTTCTCCCTTTCTGTTTCCAGACCCCTGTATCTGCCCCTCTGTTTCCATACTCCTGTTTCTGCCTCTCTGTTTCCAGACTCCTGTTTCTGCCCCTCTGTTTCCAGACTCCTGTTTCTGCCCCTCTGTTTCCAGGCTCCTGTTTCTGCCCCTCTGTTTCCAGACTCCTGTTTCTGCCCCTCTGTTTCCAGCCTCCTGTTTCTCCCCCTCTGTTTCCAGACTCCTGATTCTCCCCCTCTGTTTCCAGCCTCCTGTTTCTGCCCCTCAGTTTCCAACCTCCTGTTCCTCGCACTCTGTTTCCAGACTCCTGTTTCTCCCCCTCTGTTTCCAGCCTCCTGTTTCTGCCCCTCTGTTTCCAGACTCCTGTTTCTCACCCTCTGTTTCCAGACTCCTGTTTCTCCCCCTCTGTTTCCAGACTCCTGTTTCTGCCCCTCTGTTTCCCGACTTCTGTTTCTCCCCCTCTGTTTCCAGACACCTGTTTCTCCCCCTCTGTTTCCAGACTCCTGTTTCTTCCCCTCTGTTTCCAGACTCCTGTTTCTGCCCCTCTGTTTCCAGCCTCCTGATTCTGCCCCTCTGATTCCTGACTCCTGTTTCTCACCCTCTGTTTCCAGACTCCTGTTTCTCCCCCTCTGTTTCCAGACTCCTGTTTCTCCCCATCTGCTTCCAGACTCCTGATTCTCACCCTTTGGTTCCAGACTCCTGTTTCTCCCCCTCTGTTTCCAGACTCCTGTTTCTCCCCCTCTGTTTCCACACTCCTGTTTCTGCCCCTCTGTTTCCAGCCTCCTGTTTCTGCCCCTCTGTTTCCAGACTCCTGTTTCTGCCCCTCTGTTTCCAGCCTCCTGTTTCTCCCCCTCTGTTTCCAGACTCCTGTTTCTCCCCCACTGTTTCCAGCCTCCTGTTTCTGCCCCTCAGTTTCCATCCTCCTGTTTCTCGCCCTCTGTTTCCAGACTCCTGTTTCTCCCCCTCTGTTTCCAGCCTCCTGTTTCTGCCCCTCTGTTTCCAGACTCCTGTTTCTCACCCTCTGTTTCCAGACTCCTGTTTGTCCCCCTCTGTTTCCAGACTCCTGTTTCTGCCCCTCTGTTTCCTGACTCCTGTTTCTCCCCCTCTGTTTCCAGACTCCTGATTCTCACCCTCTGTTTCCAGACTCCTGTTTCTGCCCCTCTGTTTCCAGGCGCCTGTTTCTGCCCCTCTGTTTCCAGACTCCTGTTTCTGCACCTCTGTTTCCAGCCTCCTGTTTCTCCCCCTCTGTTTCCAGACTCCTGTTTCTCCCCCTCTGTTTCCAGCCTCCTGTTTCTGCCCCTCAGTTTCCAACCTCCTGTTTCTCGCCCTCTGTTTCCAGACTCCTGTTTCTGCCCCTCTGTTTCCAGACTTGTGTTTCTCCCCCTCTGTTTCCAGACTCCTGTTTCTCCCCCTCTGTTTCCAGACTCCTGTTCCTCCCCCTCTGTTTCCAGTCTCGTGTTTCTGCCCCTCTGTTTCCAGACTCCTGTTTCTCACCGTCTGTTTCCAGAATCCTGTTCCTCCCCCTCTGTTTCCAGACTCCTGTTTCTGCCCCTCTGTTTCCAGACTCCTGTGTCTCACCCTGAGTTTCCAGACTCCTGTTTCTCCCCCTCTGTTTCCAGCCTCCTGTTTCTCCCCCTCTGTTTCCAGCCTCCTGTTTCTTCCCCTCTGTTTCCAGACTCCTGTTTCTGCCCCTCTGTTTCCAGCCTCCTGATTCTGCCCCTCTGTTTCCAGACTCCTGTTTCTCACCCTCTGTTTCCAGACTCCTGTTTCTCTCCCTTTGTTTCCAGACTCCTGTTTCTCCCCCTCTGCTTCCAGACTCCTGTTTCTCACCATTTGTTTCCAGAATCCTGTTTCTCCCCCTCTGTTTCCAGACTCCTGTTTCTGCCCCTCTGTTTCCAGACTCCTGTATCTCACCATCTGTTTCCAGACTTCTGTTTCTCCCCCTCTGTTTCCAGACTCCTGTTTCTGCCCCTCTGTTTCCAGACTCCTGTTTCTGCCTCTCTGTTTCCAGACTCCTGTTTCTCCACCTCTGTTTCCAGACTCCTGTTTCTGCCCCTCTGTTTCCAGGCTCCTGTTTCTGCCCCTCTGTTTCCAGACTCCTGTTTCTGCACCTCTGTTTCCAGCCACCTGTTTCTCCCCCTCTGCTTCCAGACTCCTGTTTCTCCCCCTCTGTTTCCAGCCTCCTGATTTTGCCCCTCAGTTTCCAACCTCCTGATTCTCGCCCTCTGTTTCCTGACTCCTGTTTCTCCCCCTCTGTTTCCAGCCTCCTGATTCTGCCCCTCTGTTTCCAGACTCCTGTTTCTCACCCTCTGTTTCCAGGCTCCTGTTTCTCCCCCACTGTTTTCAGACTCCTGTTTCTGCCCCTCTGTTTCCAGACTCCTGTTTCTCCCCCTCTGTTTCCAGACTCCTGTTTCTCCCCCTCTGTTTCCAGACTCCTGTTTCTCCCTCTCTGTTTCCAGACTCCTGTTTCTCCCCCTCTGTTTCCAGACTCCTGTTTCTGCCCCTCTGTTTCCAGCCTCCTGATTCTGCCCCTCTGTTTCCAGACTCCTGTTTCTCACCCTCTGTTTCCAGACTCCTGTTTCTCCTTCTCTGTTTCCAGACTCCTGTTTCTCCCCCTCTGCTTCCAGACTCCTGATTCTCACCGTCTGTTTCCAGACTCCTGTTTCTCCCCCTCTGTTTCCAGGTTCCAGTTTCACCCCCTCTGTTTCCAGACTCCTGTTTCTGCCCCTCTGTTTCCAGGCTCCTGTTTCTGCCCCTCTGTTTCCAGACTCCTGTTTCTGCACCTCTGTTTCCAGCCTCCTGTTTCTCCCCCTCTGTTTCCAGACTCCTGTTTCTCCCCCTCTGTTTCCAGCCTCCTGTTTCTGCCCCTCAGTTTCCAACCTCCTGTTTCTCGCCCTCTGTTTCCAGACTCCTGTTTCTGCCCCTCTGTTTCCAGACTTGTGTTTCTCCCCCTCTGTTTCCAGACTCCTGTTTCTCCCCCTCTGTTTCCAGACTCCTGTTCCTCCCCCTCTGTTTCCAGTCTCGTGTTTCTGCCCCTCTGTTTCCAGACTCCTGTTTCTCACCGTCTGTTTCCAGAATCCTGTTCCTCCCCCTCTGTTTCCAGACTCCTGTTTCTGCCCCTCTGTTTCCAGACTCCTGTGTCTCACCCTGAGTTTCCAGACTCCTGTTTCTCCCCCTCTGTTTCCAGCCTCCTGTTTCTCCCCCTCTGTTTCCAGCCTCCTGTTTCTTCCCCTCTGTTTCCAGACTCCTGTTTCTGCCCCTCTGTTTCCAGCCTCCTGATTCTGCCCCTCTGTTTCCAGACTCCTGTTTCTCACCCTCTGTTTCCAGACTCCTGTTTCTCTCCCTTTGTTTCCAGACTCCTGTTTCTCCCCCTCTGCTTCCAGACTCCTGTTTCTCACCATTTGTTTCCAGAATCCTGTTTCTCCCCCTCTGTTTCCAGACTCCTGTTTCTGCCCCTCTGTTTCCAGACTCCTGTATCTCACCATCTGTTTCCAGACTTCTGTTTCTCCCCCTCTGTTTCCAGACTCCTGTTTCTGCCCCTCTGTTTCCAGACTCCTGTTTCTGCCTCTCTGTTTCCAGACTCCTGTTTCTCCACCTCTGTTTCCAGACTCCTGTTTCTGCCCCTCTGTTTCCAGGCTCCTGTTTCTGCCCCTCTGTTTCCAGACTCCTGTTTCTGCACCTCTGTTTCCAGCCACCTGTTTCTCCCCCTCTGCTTCCAGACTCCTGTTTCTCCCCCTCTGTTTCCAGCCTCCTGATTTTGCCCCTCAGTTTCCAACCTCCTGATTCTCGCCCTCTGTTTCCTGACTCCTGTTTCTCCCCCTCTGTTTCCAGCCTCCTGATTCTGCCCCTCTGTTTCCAGACTCCTGTTTCTCACCCTCTGTTTCCAGGCTCCTGTTTCTCCCCCACTGTTTTCAGACTCCTGTTTCTGCCCCTCTGTTTCCAGACTCCTGTTTCTCCCCCTCTGTTTCCAGACTCCTGTTTCTCCCCCTCTGTTTCCAGACTCCTGTTTCTCCCTCTCTGTTTCCAGACTCCTGTTTCTCCCCCTCTGTTTCCAGACTCCTGTTTCTGCCCCTCTGTTTCCAGCCTCCTGATTCTGCCCCTCTGTTTCCAGACTCCTGTTTCTCACCCTCTGTTTCCAGACTCCTGTTTCTCCTTCTCTGTTTCCAGACTCCTGTTTCTCCCCCTCTGCTTCCAGACTCCTGATTCTCACCGTCTGTTTCCAGACTCCTGTTTCTCCCCCTCTGTTTCCAGACTCCAGTTTCACCCCCTCTGTTTCCAGACTCCTGTTTCTGCCCCTCTGTTTCCAGGCTCCTGTTTCTGCCCCTCTGTTTCCAGACTCCTGTTTCTGCCCCTCTGTTTCCAGACTCCTGTTTCTCCCCCTCTGTTTCCAGACTCTTGTTTCTCCCCCACTGTTTCCAGCCTCCTATTTCTGCCCCTCAGTTTCCAACCTCCTGTTTCTCCCCCTCTGTTTCCAGACTCCTGTTTCTCCCCCTCTGTTTCCAGACTCCTGTTTCTCCCCCTCTGTTTCCAGACTCCTGTTTCTCACCCTCTGTTTCCAGCCTCCTGATTCTGCCCCTCTATTTCCAGACTCCTGTTTCTCACCATCTGCTTCCAGACTCCTGTTTCTCCCCCTCTGTTTCCAGACTCCTGTTTCTCCCCCTCTGCTTCCAGACTCCTGATTCTCACCCTCTGTTTCCAGACTCCTGTTTCTCACCCTGAGTTTCCAGACTCCTGTTTCTGCCCCTCTGTTTCCAGCCTCCTGATTCTGCCCCTCTGTATCCAGCCTCCTGTTTCTCCCCGACTGGTTCTACACTCCTGTTTCTGCCCCTCAGTTTCCAGCCTCCTGTTTCTGCCCCTCTGTTTCCAGCCTCCTGTTTCTGCCCCTCTGTTTCCAGACTCCTGTTTCTCAACATTAGTTTCCAGACTCCTGTTTCTCCCCCTCTGTTTCCAGACTCCTGTTTCTGCCCCTCTGTTTCCAGACTCCAGTTTCTCCCCCTCTGTTTCCAGACTCCTGTTTCTCCCCCTCTGTTTCCAGACTCCTGTTTCTGCCCCTCTGTTTCCAGACTCCTGTTTCGCACCATTTGTTTCCAGAATCCTGTTTCTCCCCCTCTGTTTCCAGACTCCTGTTTCTGCCCCTCTGTTTCCAGACTCCTGTATCTCACCATCTGTTTCCAGACTTCTGTTTCTCCCCCTCTGTTTCCAGACTCCTGTTTCTCACCGTCTGTTTCCAGACTCCTGTTTCTCCCCCTCTGTTTCCAGACTCCAGTTTCACCCCCTCTGTTTCCAGACTCCTGTTTCTGCCCCTCTGTTTCCAGGCTCCTGTTTCTGCCCCTCTGTTTCCAGACTCCTGTTTCTGCCCCTCTGTTTCCAGACTCCTGTTTCTCCCCCTCTGTTTCCAGACTCTTGTTTCTCCCCCACTGTTTCCAGCCTCCTATTTCTGCCCCTCAGTTTCCAACCTCCTGTTTCTCCCCCTCTGTTTCCAGACTCCTGTTTCTCCCCCTCTGTTTCCAGACTCCTGTTTCTCCCCCTCTGTTTCCAGACTCCTGTTTCTCACCCTCTGTTTCCAGCCTCCTGATTCTGCCCCTCTATTTCCAGACTCCTGTTTCTCACCATCTGCTTCCAGACTCCTGTTTCTCCCCCTCTGTTTCCAGACTCCTGTTTCTCCCCCTCTGCTTCCAGACTCCTGATTCTCACCCTCTGTTTCCAGACTCCTGTTTCTCACCCTGAGTTTCCAGACTCCTGTTTCTGCCCCTCTGTTTCCAGCCTCCTGATTCTGCCCCTCTGTATCCAGCCTCCTGTTTCTCCCCGACTGGTTCTACACTCCTGTTTCTGCCCCTCAGTTTCCAGCCTCCTGTTTCTGCCCCTCTGTTTCCAGCCTCCTGTTTCTGCCCCTCTGTTTCCAGACTCCTGTTTCTCAACATTAGTTTCCAGACTCCTGTTTCTCCCCCTCTGTTTCCAGACTCCTGTTTCTGCCCCTCTGTTTCCAGACTCCAGTTTCTCCCCCTCTGTTTCCAGACTCCTGCTTCTCCCCGTCTATTTCCAGACTCCTGTTTCTGCCCCTCTGTTTCCAGACTCCTGTTTCGCACCATTTGTTTCCGGAATCCTGTTTCTCCCCCTCTGTTTCCAGACTCCTGTTTCTGCCCCTCTGTTTCCAGACTCCTGTATCTCACCATCTGTTTCCAGACTTCTGTTTCTCCCCCTCTGTTTCCAGACTCCTGTTTCTCCCCCTCTGTTTCCAGACTCCTGTTTCTGCCTCTCTGTTTCCAGACTCCTGTTCCTGCCCCTCTGTTTCCAGGCTCCTGTTTCTGCCCCTCTGTTTCCAGACTCCTGTTTCTGCACCTCTGTTTCCAGCCACCTGTTTCTCCCCCTCTGTTTCCAGACTCCTGTTTCTCCCCCTCTGTTTCCAGCCTCCTGATTTTGCCCCTCAGTTTCCAACCTCCTGATTCTCGCCCTCTGTTTCCAGACTCCTGTTTCTCCCCCTCTGTTTCCAGCCTCCTGATTCTGCCCCTCTGTTTCCAGACTCCTGTTTCTCACCCTCTGTTTCCAGGCTCCTGTTTCTCCCCCACTGTTTTCAGACTCCTGTTTCTGCCCCTCTGTTTCCAGACTCCTGTTTCTCCCCCTCTGTTTCCAGACTCCTGTTTCTCCCCCTCTGTTTCCAGACTCCTGTTTCTCCCCCTCTGTTTCCAGAAACCTGTTTCTGCCCCTCTGTTTCCAGACACCTGTTTCTCACCATCTGTTTCCAGCCTCCTGTTTCTGCCCCTCAGTTTCCAACCTCCTGTTTCTCGCCCTCTGTTTCCAGTCTCCCTTTTCTCCCCCTCTGTTTCCAGCCTCCTGTTTCTGCCCCTCTGTTTCCAGACTCCTGTTTCTCACCCTCTGTTTCCAGCCTCCTGTTTCTCCGCCTCAGTTTCCAGACGCATGTTTCTGCCCCTCTGTTTCCAGACTCCTGTTTCTGCCCCTCTGTTTCCAGACTCCTGTTTCTCCGCCTCTGTTTCCAGACTCCTGTTTCTCCCCCTCTGTTTCCAGACTCCTGTTTCTGCCCCTCTGTTTCCAGACTCCTGTTTCTCCCCCTCTGTTTCCAGACTCCTGTTTCTGCCCCTCTGTTTCCAGACTCCTGTTTCTCCCCCTCTGTTTCCAGACTCCTGTTTCTCCCCCTCTGTTTCCAGACTCCTGTTTCTCCCCCTCTGTTTCCAGACTCCTGTTTCTCCCTCCCTGTTTCCAGCCTCCTGTTTCTGCCCCTCAGTTTCCAACCTCCTGTTTCTCGCCCTCTGTTTCCAGACTCCTGTTTCTCCCCCTCTGTTTCCAGCCTCCTGTTTCTGCCCCTCTGTTTCCAGGCTCCTGGTTCTCACCATTTGTTTCCAGACTCCTGTTTCTCCCCCTCTGTTTCCAGACTCCTGTTTCTGCCCCTCTGTTTCCAGACTCCAGTTTCTCCCCCTCTGTTTCCAGACTCCTGTTTCTCCCCCGCTGTTTCCAGACTCCTGTTTCTGCCCCTCTGTTTCCAGACTCCTGTTTCGCACCATTTGTTTCCAGAATCCTGTTTCTCCCCCTCTGTTTCCAGACTCCTGTTTCTGCCCCTCTGTTTCCAGACTCCTGTATCTCACCATCTGTTTCCAGACTTCTGTTTCCCCCCTCTGTTTCCAGACTCCTGTTTCTCACCGTCTGTTTCCAGACTCCTGTTTCTCCCCCTCTGTTTCCAGACTCCAGTTTCACCCCCTCTGTTTCCAGACTCCTGTTTCTGCCCCTCTGTTTCCAGGCTCCTTTTTCTGCCCCTCTGTTTCCAGACTCCTGTTTCTGCCCCTCTGTTTCCAGACTCCTGTTTCTCCCCCTCTGTTTCCAGACTCTTGTTTCTCCCCCACTGTTTCCAGCCTCCTATTTCTGCCCCTCAGTTTCCAACCTCCTGTTTCTCCCCCTCTGTTTCCAGACTCCTGTTTCTCCCCCTCTGTTTCCAGACTCCTATTTCTCCCCCTCTGTTTCCAGGCTCCTGTTTCTCACCCTCTGTTTCCAGCCTCCTGATTCTCCCCCTCTATTTCCAGACTCCTGTTTCTCACCATCTGCTTCCAGACTCCTGTTTCTCCCCCTCTGTTTCCAGACTCCTGTTTCTCCCCCTCAGCTTCCAGACTCCTGATTCTCACCCTCTGTTTCCAGACTCCTGTTTCTCACCCTGAGTTTCCAGACTCCTGTTTCTGCCCCTCTGTTTCCAGCCTCCTGATTCTGCCCCTCTGTATCCAGCCTCCTGTTTCTCCCCGACTGGTTCTACACTCCTGTTTCTGCCCCTCAGTTTCCAGCCTCCTGTTTCTGCCCCTCTGTTTCCAGCCTCCTGTTTCTGCCCCTCTGTTTCCAGACTCCTGTTTCTCAACATTAGTTTCCAGACTCCTGTTTCTCACCCTCTGTTTCCAGACTCCTGTTTCTGCCCCTCTGTTTCCAGACTCCAGTTTCTCCCCCTCTGTTTCCAGACTCCTGTTTCTGCCCCTCTGTTTCCAGACTCCAGTTTCTCCCCCTCTGTTTCCAGACTCCTGTTTCTCCCCCTCTGTTTCCAGACTCCTGTTTCTGCCCCTCTATTTCCAGACTCCTGTTTCGCACCATTTGTTTCCGGAATCCTGTTTCTCCCCCTCTGTTTCCAGACTCCTGTTTCTGCCCCTCTGTTTCCAGACTCCTGTATCTCACCATCTGTTTCCAGACTTCTGTTTCTCCCCCTCTGTTTCCAGACTCCTGTTTCTGCCCCTCTGTTTCCAGACTCCTGTTTCTGCCTCTCTGTTTCCAGACTCCTGTTTCTCCACCTCTGTTTCCAGACTCCTGTTTCTGCCCCTCTGTTTCCAGGCTCCTGTTTCTGCCCCTCTGTTTCCAGACTCCTGTTTCTGCACCTCTGTTTCCAGCCACCTGTTTCTCCCCCTCTGTTTCCAGACTCCTGTTTCTCCCCCTCTGTTTCCAGCCTCCTGATTTTGCCCCTCAGTTTCCAACCTCCTGATTCTCGCCCTCTGTTTCCAGACTCCTGTTTCTCCCCCTCTGTTTCCAGCCTCCTGATTCTGCCCCTCTGTTTCCAGACTCCTGTTTCTCACCCTCTGTTTCCAGGCTCCTGTTTCTCCCCCACTGTTTTCAGACTCCTGTTTCTGCCCCTCTGTTTCCAGACTCCTGTTTCTCCCCCTCTGTTTCCAGACTCCTGTTTCTCCCCCTCTGTTTCCAGACTCCTGTTTCTCCCCCTCTGTTTCCAGACTCCTGTTTCTGCCCCTCTGTTTCCAGACACCTGTTTCTCACCATCTGTTTCCAGCCTCCTGTTTCTGCCCCTCAGTTTCCAACCTCCTGTTTCTCGCCCTCTGTTTCCAGTCTCCCTTTTCTCCCCCTCTGTTTCCAGCCTCCTGTTTCTGCCCCTCTGTTTCCAGACTCCTGTTTCTCACCCTCTGTTTCCAGCCTCCTGTTTCTCCGCCTCAGTTTCCAGACGCATGTTTCTGCCCCTCTGTTTCCAGACTCCTGTTTCTGCCCCTCTGTTTCCAGACTCCTGTTTCTGCCCCTCTGTTTCCAGACTCCTGTTTCTCCCCCTCTGTTTCCAGACTCCTGTTTCTGCCCCTCTGTTTCCAGACTCCTGTTTCTCCCCCTCTGTTTCCAGACTCCTGTTTCTGCCCCTCTGTTTCCAGACGCTTGTTTCTCCCCCTCTGTTTCCAGACTCCTGTTTCTCCCCCTCTGTTTCCAGACTCCTGTTTCTGCCCCTCTGTTTCCAGACTCCTGTTTCTGCCCCTCTGTATCCAGACTCCTGTTTCTCACCCTGAGTTTCCAGACTCCTGTTTCTCACCCTCTGTTTCCAGCCTCCTGTTTCTTCCCCTCTGTTTCCAGACTCCTGTTTCTCCCCCTCTGTTTCAGGCCTCCTGATTCTGCCCCTCTGTTCCCAGACTCCTGTTTCTCACCCTCTGTTTCCAGACTCCTGTTTCTCCCCCTCTGTTTCCAGACTCCTGTTTCTCCCCCTCTGCTTCCAGACTCCTGATTCTCATCCTCTGTTTCCTGACTCCTGTTTCTCCCCCTCTCTTTCCAGACTCCTGTTTCTCCCCCTCTGTTTCCAGACTCCTGTTTCTGCCCCTCTGTTTCCAGGCTCCTGTTTCTGCCCCTCTGTTTCCAGACTCCTGTTTCTGCCCCTCAGTTTCCAGCCTCCTGTTTCTCCCCCTCTGTTTCCAGACTCCTGTTTCTCCCTCCCTGTTTCCAGCCTCCTGTTTCTGCCCCTCAGTTTCCAACCTCCAGTTTCTCGCCCTCTGTTTCCAGACTCCTGTTTCTCCCCCTCTGTTTCCAGCCTCCTGTTTCTGCCCCTCTGTTTCCAGGATCCTGGTTCTCACCATTTGTTTCCAGACTCCTGTTTCTCCCCCTCTGTTTCCAGACTCCTGTTTCTGCCCCTCTATTTCCAGACTCCTGTTTCTCCCCCTCTGTTTCCAGACTCCTGTTTCTCCCCCTCTGTTTCCAGACTCCTGTTTCTGCCCCTCTGTTTCCAGAATCCGGTTTCTCACCATTTGTTTCCAGACTCCTGTTTCTCCCCCTCTGTATCCAGACTCCTGTTTCTGCCCCTCTGTTTCCAGACTCCTGTTTCTGCCCGTCTGTTTCCAGACTCCTGTTTCTCCCCCTCTGTTTCCAGCCTCATGTTTCTGCCCCTCTGTTTCCAGACTCCTGTTTCTCGCCCTCTGTTTCCAGCTTCCTGTTTCTCCCCCTCTGTTTCCAGACTCCTGTTTCTCCCCCTCTGTTTCCAGACTCCGGTTTCTCCCCCTCTG
The DNA here is from genome assembly GCF_965287045.1 of Carcharhinus amblyrhynchos. Lineage (NCBI taxonomy): Eukaryota > Metazoa > Chordata > Chondrichthyes > Carcharhiniformes > Carcharhinidae > Carcharhinus > Carcharhinus amblyrhynchos. The sequence continues at coordinate 335,789 of NW_027649874.1, forward strand.
TTTCCAGACTCCTGTTTCTCCCCCTCTGTTTCCAGACTCCTGTTTCTCAACATCTTATTCCAGGCTCCTGTTTCTCCCCCTCTGTTTCCAGACTCCTGTTTCTGTCCCTCTGTTTCCAGACTCCTGTTTCTAACCCTGAGTTTCCAGACTCCTGTTTCTCCCCCTCTGTTTCCAGCCTCCTGTTTCTCACCCTCTGCATCCAGCCTCCTGTTTCTTCCCCTCTGTTTCCAGACTCCTGTTTCTGCCCCTCTGTTTCCAGACTCCTGTTTCTGCCCCTCTGTCTCCTGACCCCTGTTTCTGCCTCTCTGTTCCCAGACTCCTGTTTCTCCCCCTCTGTTTCCAGACTCCTGTTTCTCCCCCTCTGTTTCCAGTCTCCTGTTTCTGCCCCTCTGTTTCCAGACTCCTGTTTCTGCCGCTCTTTTTCCAGCCTCCTGTTTCTCCCCCTCTGTTTCCAGACTCCTGTTTCTCCCCCTCTGTTTCCAGCCTCCTGTTTCTGCCCCTCTGTTTCCAGACTCCTGTTTCTCACCCTCTGTTTCCAGACTCCTGTTTCTCCCCCTCTGTTTCCAGACACCTGTTTCTGCCCCTCTGTTTCCAGACTTCTGTTTCTCCCCCTCTGTTTCCAGACTCCTGTTTCTCCCCCTCTGTTTCCAGACTCCTGTTTCTCCCCCTCTGTTTCCAGACTCCTGTTTCTGCCCCTCTGTTTCCAGACTCCTGTTTCTCACCCTGAGTTTCCAGACTCCTGTTTCTCCCCCTCTGTTTCCAGACTCCTGTTTCTCACCCTCTGTTTCCAGCCTCCTGTTTCTTCCCCTCTGTTTCCAGACTCCTGTTTCTGCCCCTCTGTTTCCAGCCTCCTGATTCTGACCCACTGTTTCCAGACTCCTGTTTCTCACCCTCTGTTTCCAGAGTCCTGTTTCTCCCCCCCTGTTTCCAGACTCCTGTTTCTCCCCCTCTGCTTCCAGACTCCTGATTCTCACCCTCTGTTTCCAGACTCCTGTTTCTCCCCCTCTGTTTCCAGACTCCTGTTTCTCCCCCTCTGTTTCCAGACTCCTGTTTCTGCCCCTCTGTTTCCAGGCTCCTGTTTCTGCCCCTCTGTTTCCAGACTCCTGTTTCTGCCCCTCTGTTTCCAGCCTCCTGTTTCTCCCCCTCTGTTTCCAGACTCCTGTTTCTCCCCCTCTGTTTCCAGCCTCCTGTTTCTGCCCCTCAGTTTCCAACCTCCTGTTTCTCGCCCTCTGTTTCCAGACTCCTGTTTCTCCCCCTCTGTTTCCAGCCTCCTGTTTCTGCCCCTCTGTTTCCAGACTCCTGTTTCTCCCCCTCTGTTTCCAGACTCCTGTTTCTCCCCCTCTGTTTCCAGACTCCTGTTTCTGCCCCTCTGTTTCCAGACTCCTGTTTCTGCCCCTCTGTTTCCAGACTCTTGTTTCTCCCCCTCTGTTTCCAGACTCCTGTTTCTCGCCCTCTGTTTCCAGACTCCTGTTTCTCACAATCTGTTTCCAGACTCCTGTTTCTCCCCCTCTGTTTCCAGACTCCTGTTTCTGCCCCTCTGTTTCCAGACTCCTGTTTCTCACCCTGAGTTTCCAGACTCCTGTTTCTCCGCCTCTGTTTCCAGCCTCCTGTTTTCACCCTCTGTTTCCAGCCTCCTGTTTCTTCCCCTCTGTTTCCAGACTCCTGTTTCTGGCCCTCTGTTTCCAGACTCCTGTTTCTGCCCCTCTGTTTCCAGACTTCTGTTTCTCCCTTTCTGTTTCCAGACCCCTGTATCTGCCCCTCTGTTTCCATACTCCTGTTTCTGCCTCTCTGTTTCCAGACTCCTGTTTCTGCCCCTCTGTTTCCAGACTCCTGTTTCTGCCCCTCTGTTTCCAGGCTCCTGTTTCTGCCCCTCTGTTTCCAGACTCCTGTTTCTGCCCCTCTGTTTCCAGCCTCCTGTTTCTCCCCCTCTGTTTCCAGACTCCTGATTCTCCCCCTCTGTTTCCAGCCTCCTGTTTCTGCCCCTCAGTTTCCAACCTCCTGTTCCTCGCACTCTGTTTCCAGACTCCTGTTTCTCCCCCTCTGTTTCCAGCCTCCTGTTTCTGCCCCTCTGTTTCCAGACTCCTGTTTCTCACCCTCTGTTTCCAGACTCCTGTTTCTCCCCCTCTGTTTCCAGACTCCTGTTTCTGCCCCTCTGTTTCCCGACTTCTGTTTCTCCCCCTCTGTTTCCAGACACCTGTTTCTCCCCCTCTGTTTCCAGACTCCTGTTTCTTCCCCTCTGTTTCCAGACTCCTGTTTCTGCCCCTCTGTTTCCAGCCTCCTGATTCTGCCCCTCTGATTCCTGACTCCTGTTTCTCACCCTCTGTTTCCAGACTCCTGTTTCTCCCCCTCTGTTTCCAGACTCCTGTTTCTCCCCATCTGCTTCCAGACTCCTGATTCTCACCCTTTGGTTCCAGACTCCTGTTTCTCCCCCTCTGTTTCCAGACTCCTGTTTCTCCCCCTCTGTTTCCACACTCCTGTTTCTGCCCCTCTGTTTCCAGCCTCCTGTTTCTGCCCCTCTGTTTCCAGACTCCTGTTTCTGCCCCTCTGTTTCCAGCCTCCTGTTTCTCCCCCTCTGTTTCCAGACTCCTGTTTCTCCCCCTCTGTTTCCAGCCTCCTGTTTCTGCCCCTCAGTTTCCATCCTCCTGTTTCTCGCCCTCTGTTTCCAGACTCCTGTTTCTCCCCCTCTGTTTCCAGCCTCCTGTTTCTGCCCCTCTGTTTCCAGACTCCTGTTTCTCACCCTCTGTTTCCAGACTCCTGTTTGTCCCCCTCTGTTTCCAGACTCCTGTTTCTGCCCCTCTGTTTCCTGACTCCTGTTTCTCCCCCTCTGTTTCCAGACTCCTGATTCTCACCCTCTGTTTCCAGACTCCTGTTTCTGCCCCTCTGTTTCCAGGCGCCTGTTTCTGCCCCTCTGTTTCCAGACTCCTGTTTCTGCACCTCTGTTTCCAGCCTCCTGTTTCTCCCCCTCTGTTTCCAGACTCCTGTTTCTCCCCCTCTGTTTCCAGCCTCCTGTTTCTGCCCCTCAGTTTCCAACCTCCTGTTTCTCGCCCTCTGTTTCCAGACTCCTGTTTCTGCCCCTCTGTTTCCAGACTTGTGTTTCTCCCCCTCTGTTTCCAGACTCCTGTTTCTCCCCCTCTGTTTCCAGACTCCTGTTCCTCCCCCTCTGTTTCCAGTCTCGTGTTTCTGCCCCTCTGTTTCCAGACTCCTGTTTCTCACCGTCTGTTTCCAGAATCCTGTTCCTCCCCCTCTGTTTCCAGACTCCTGTTTCTGCCCCTCTGTTTCCAGACTCCTGTGTCTCACCCTGAGTTTCCAGACTCCTGTTTCTCCCCCTCTGTTTCCAGCCTCCTGTTTCTCCCCCTCTGTTTCCAGCCTCCTGTTTCTTCCCCTCTGTTTCCAGACTCCTGTTTCTGCCCCTCTGTTTCCAGCCTCCTGATTCTGCCCCTCTGTTTCCAGACTCCTGTTTCTCACCCTCTGTTTCCAGACTCCTGTTTCTCTCCCTTTGTTTCCAGACTCCTGTTTCTCCCCCTCTGCTTCCAGACTCCTGATTCTCACCCTCTGTTTCCAGACTCCTGCTTCTCCCCCTCTGTTTCCAGACTCCTGTTTCTCCCCCTCTGCTTCCAGACTCCTGTTTCTCCCCTCTGTTTCCAGCCTCCTGTTTCTGCTCCTCTGTTTCCAGAATCCTGTTTCTCACCCTCTGTTTCCAGACTCCTTTTTCTCCCCCTCTGTTTCCAGACTCCTGTTTCTGCCCCTCTGTTTCCAGACTTCTGTTTCTGCCCCTCTGTTTCCAGGCTCCTGTTTCTCCCCCTCTGTTTCCAGACTCCTGTTTCTTCCCCTCTGTTTCCAGGCTCATGTTTCTGCCCCTCTGTTTCCAGACTCCTGTTTCTCACCATCTGTTTCCAGACTCCTGTTCCTCCCCCTCTGTTTCCAGACTCCTGTTTCTGCCCCTCTGTTTCCAGACTCCTGTTTCTCACCCTGAGTTTCCAGACTCCTGTTCCTCCCCCTCTGTTTCCAGCCTCCTGTTTCTCCCCCTCTGTTTCCAGCCTCCTGTTTCTTCCACTCTGTTTCCAGACTCCTGTTTCTGCCCCTCTATTTCCCGCCTCCTGATTCTGCCCCTCTGTTTCCAGACTCCTGTTTCTCACCCTCTGTTTCCAGACTCCTGTTTCTCTCCCTCTGTTTCCAGACTCCTGTTTCTCCCCCTCTGCTTCCAGACTCCTGATTCTCACCCTCTATTTCCAGACTCCTGTTTCTCCCCCTCTGTTTCCAGACTCCTGTTTCTCCCCCTCTGTTTCCAGACTCCTGTTTCTGCCCCTCTGTTTCCAGGCTCCTGTTTCTGCCCCACTGTTTCCAGACTCCTGTTTCTGCCCCTCTGTTTCCAGACTCCTGTTTCTCCCCCTCTGTTTCCTGACTCCTGTCTCTCCCCCTCTGTTTTCAGCCTCCTGTTTCTGCCCCTCAGTTTCCAACCTCCTGTTTCTCGCCCTCTGTTTCCAGACTCCTGTTTCTCCACCTCTGTTTCCAGCCGCCTGTTTCTGCCCCTCTGATTCCAGACTCCTGTTTCTCCCCCTCTGTTTCCATACTCCTGTTTCTGCCCCTCTGTTTCCAGACTCCTGTTTCTCCCCCTCTGTTTCCAGACTCCTGTTTCTCCCCCACTGTTTCCAGCCTCCTGTTTCTCCCCCTCTGTTTCCAGACTCCTGTTTCTCCCCCTCTGTTTCCAGACTCCTGTTTCTCCCCCTCTGTTTCCAGACTCCTGTTTCTGCCCCTCTGTTTCCAGACTCCTGTTTCTCCCCATCTGTTTCCAGACTCCTGTTTCTCCCCCTCTGTTTCCAGACTCCTGTTTCTGCCCCTCTGTTTCCAGACTACTGTTTCTCACCCTCTGTTTCCAGCCTCCTGTTTCTCCGCCTCAGTTTCCAGACGCCTGTTTCTGCCCCTCTGTTTCCAGACTCCTGTTTCTGCCCCTCTGTTTCCAGACTCCTGTTTCTCCGCCTCTGTTTCCAGACTCCTGTTTCTCCCCCTCTGTTTCCAGACTCCTGTTTCTGCCCCTCTGTTTCCAGACTCCTGTTTCTCCCCCTCTGTTTCCAGACTCCTGTTTCTCCCCCTCTGTTTCCAGACTCCTGTTTCTGCCCCTCTGTTTCCAGACTCCTGTTTCTGCCCCTCTGTATCCAGACTCCTGTTTCTCACCCTGAGTTTCCAGACTCCTGTTTCTCCCCCTCTGTTTCCAGCCTCCTGTTTCTCACCCTCTGTTTCCAGCCTCCTGTTTCTTCCCCTCTGTTTCCAGATTCCTGTTTCTCCCCCTCTGTTTCAGGCCTCCTGATTCTGCCCCTCTGTTCCCAGACTCCTGTTTCTCACCCTCTGTTTCCAGACTCCTGTTTCTCCCCCTCTGTTTCCAGACTCCTGTTTCTCCCCCTCTGCTTCCAGACTCCTGATTCTCACCCTCTGTTTCCTGACTCCTGTTTCTCCCCCTCTCTTTCCAGACTCCTGTTTCTCCCCCTCTGTTTCCAGACTACTGTTTCTGCCCCTCTGTTTCCAGGCTCCTGTTTCTGCCCCTGTGTTTCCAGACTCCTGTTTCTGCCCCTCTGTTTCCAGCCTCCTGTTTCTCCCCCTCTGTTTCCAGACTCCTGTTTCTCCCTCCCTGTTTCCAGCCTCCTGTTTCTGCCCCTCAGTTTCCAACCTCCAGTTTCTCGCCCTCTGTTTCCAGACTCCTGTTTCTCCCCCTCTGTTTCCAGCCTCCTTTTCCTGCCCCTCTGTTTCCAGGCTCCTGGTTCTCACCATTTGTTTCCAGACTCCTGTTTCTCCCCCTCTGTTACCAGACTCCTGTTTCTGCCCCTCTGTTTCCAGACTCCTGTTTCTCCCCATCTGTTTCCAGACTCCTGTTTCTCCCCCTCTGTTTCCAGACTCCTGTTTCTGCCCCTCTGTTTCCAGACTCCTGTTTCTCACCGTCTGTTTCCAGAATCCTGTTCCTCCCCCTCTGTTTCCAGACTCCTGTTTCTGCCCCTCTGTTTCCAGACTCCTGTGTCTCACCCTGAGTTTCCAGACTCCTGTTTCTCCCCCTCTGTTTCCAGCCTCCTGTTTCTCCCCCTCTGTTTCCAGCCTCCTGTTTCTTCCCCTCTGTTTCCAGACTCCTGTTTCTGCCCCTCTGTTTCCAGCCTCCTGATTCTGCCCCTCTGTTTCCAGACTCCTGTTTCTCACCCTCTGTTTCCAGACTCCTGTTTCTCTCCCTTTGTTTCCAGACTCCTGTTTCTCCCCCTCTGCTTCCAGACTCCTGATTCTCACCCTCTGTTTCCAGACTCCTGTTTCTCCCCCTCTGTTTCCAGACTCCTGTTTCTCCCCCTCTGTTTCCAGACTCCTGTTTCTCCCCTCTGTTTCCAGCCTCCTGTTTCTGCTCCTCTGTTTCCAGAATCCTGTTTCTCACCCTCTGTTTCCAGACTCCTTTTTCTCCCCCTCTGTTTCCAGACTCCTGTTTCTGCCCCTCTGTTTCCAGACTTCTGTTTCTGCCCCTCTGTTTCCAGGCTCCTGTTTCTCCCCCTCTGTTTCCAGACTCCTGTTTCTTCCCCTCTGTTTCCAGGCTCATGTTTCTGCCCCTCTGTTTCCAGACTCCTGTTTCTCACCATCTGTTTCCAGACTCCTGTTCCTCCCCCTCTGTTTCCAGACTCCTGTTTCTGCCCCTCTGTTTCCAGACTCCTGTTTCTCACCCTGAGTTTCCAGACTCCTGTTCCTCCCCCTCTGTTTCCAGCCTCCTGTTTCTCCCCCTCTGTTTCCAGCCTCCTGTTTCTTCCACTCTGTTTCCAGACTCCTGTTTCTGCCCCTCTATTTCCCGCCTCCTGATTCTGCCCCTCTGTTTCCAGACTCCTGTTTCTCACCCTCTGTTTCCAGACTCCTGTTTCTCTCCCTCTGTTTCCAGACTCCTGTTTCTCCCCCTCTGCTTCCAGACTCCTGATTCTCACCCTCTATTTCCAGACTCCTGTTTCTCCCCCTCTGTTTCCAGACTCCTGTTTCTCCCCCTCTGTTTCCAGACTCCTGTTTCTGCCCCTCTGTTTCCAGGCTCCTGTTTCTGCCCCACTGTTTCCAGACTCCTGTTTCTGCCCCTCTGTTTCCAGACTCCTGTTTCTCCCCCTCTGTTTCCTGACTCCTGTCTCTCCCCCTCTGTTTTCAGCCTCCTGTTTCTGCCCCTCAGTTTCCAACCTCCTGTTTCTCGCCCTCTGTTTCCAGACTCCTGTTTCTCCACCTCTGTTTCCAGCCTCCTGTTTCTGCCCCTCTGATTCCAGACTCCTGTTTCTCCCACTCTGTTTCCATACTCCTGTTTCTGCCCCTCTGTTTCCAGACTCCTGTTTCTCCCCCTGTGTTTCCAGACTCCTGTTTCTCCCCCACTGTTTCCAGCCTCCTGTTTCTGCCCCTCTGTTTCCAGACTACTGTTTCTCACCCTCTGTTTCCAGCCTCCTGTTTCTCCGCCTCAGTTTCCAGACGCCTGTTTCTGCCCCTCTGTTTCCAGACTCCTGTTTCTGCCCCTCTGTTTCCAGACTCCTGTTTCTCCGCCTCTGTTTCCAGACTCCTGTTTCTCCCCCTCTGTTTCCAGACTCCTGTTTCTGCCCCTCTGTTTCCAGACTCCTGTTTCTCCACCTCTGCTTCCAGCCTCCTGTTTCTGCCCCTCTGATTCCAGACTCCTGTTTCTCCCCCTCTGTTTCCAGACTCCTGTTTCTCACCCTCTGTTTCCAGACTCCTGTTTCTCACCCTCTGTTTCCAGACTCCTGTTTCTCCCCCTCTGTTTCCAGACTCCTGTTTCTGCCCCTCTGTTTCCAGACTTCTGTTTCTCCCCCACTGTTTCCAGACTCCTGTTTCTCCCCCTCTGTTTCCAGACTCCTATTTCTCACCCTCTGTTTCCAGACTCCTGTTTCTCACCCTCTGTTTCCAGAGTCCTGTTTCTCCCCCTCTGTTTCCAGACTCCTGTTTCTCCCCCTCTGCTTCCAGACTCCTGATTCTCACCCTCTGTTTCCAGACTCCTGTTTCTCACCCTGAGTTTCCAGACTCCTGTTTCTGCCCCTCTGTTTCCAGCCTCCTGATTCTGCCCCTCTGTATCCAGCCTCCTGTTTCTCCCCGACTGGTTCTACACTCCTGTTTCTGCCCCTAGGTTTCCAGCCTCCTGTTTCTGCCCCTCTGTTTCCAGCCTCCTGTTTCTCCCCCGCTGTTTCCAGTCTCCTGTTTCTGCCCCTCTGTTTCCAGACTCCTGTTTCTCCCCCTCTGTTTCTAGACTCCTGTTTCTCCCCCTCTGTTTCCAGACTCCTGTTTCTGCCCCTCTGTTTCCAGACTCCTGTTTCTCCCCCTCTGTTTCCAGACTCCTGTTTCTGCCCCTCTGTTTCCAGAACTCTGTTTCTCACCATCTGTTTCCACACTTCTGTTTCTCCCCCTCTGTTTCCAGACTCCTGTTTCTGCCCCTCTGTTTCCACACTCCTGTTTCTGCCTCTCTGTTTCCAGACTCCTGTTTCTCCCCCTATGTTTCCAGACTCCTGTTTCTGCCCCTCTGTTTCCAGGCTCCTGTTTCTCGCCCTCTGTTTCCAGACTCCTGTTTCTGCCCCTCTGTTTCCAGCCACCTGTTTCTCCCCCTCTGTTTCCAGACTCCTGTTTAACCCCCTCGGTTTCCAGCCTCCTGATTTTGCCCCTCAGTTTCCAACCTCCTGATTCCCGCCCTCTGTTTCCAGACTCCTGTTTCTCCCCCTCTGTTTCCAGCCACCTGTTTCTGCTCCTCTGTTTCCAGACTCCTGCTTCTCAACCTCTGTTTCCAGGCTCCTGTTTCTCCCCCTCTGTTTTCAGAATCCTTTTTCTGCCCCTCTGTTTCCAGACTCCTGTTTCTCCCCCACTGTTTCCAGACTCCTGTTTCTCCCCCTCTGTTTCCAGACTCCTGTTTCTCCCCCTCTGTTTCCAGACACCTGTTTCTGCCCCTCTGTTTCCAGACAGCTGTTTCTCACCATCTGTTTCCAGACTCCTGTTTCTCCCCCTCTATTTCCAGACTCCTGTTTCTCCCCCTCTGTTTCCAGACTCCTGTTTCTGCCCCTCTGTTTCCAGACTTCTGTTTCTCCCCCTCTGTTTCCAGACACCTGTTTCTCCCCCTCTGTTTCCAGACTCCTGTTTCTCCCCCTCTGTTTCCAGACTCCTGTTTCTGCCCCTCTGTTTCAAACCTCCTGATTCTGCCCCTCTGATTCCTGACTCCTGTTTCTCACCCTCTGTTTCCAGACTCCTGTTTCTCCCCCTCTGTTTCCAGACTCCTGTTTCTCCCCCTCTGCTTCCAGACTCCTGATTCGCACCCTCGGGTTCCAGACTTCTGTTTCTCCCCCTCTGTTTCCAGACTCCTGTTTCTCCCCCTCTGTTTCCACACTCCTGTTTCTGCCCCGCTGTTTCCAGCCTCCTGTTTCTCCCCCTCTGTTTCCAGACTCCTGTTTCTGCCCCTCTGTTTCAAGCCTCCTGATTCTGCCCCTCTGATTCCTGACTCCTGTTTCTCACCCTCTGTTTCCAGACTCCTGTTTCTCCCCCTCTGTTTCCACACTCCTGTTTCTCCCCCTCTGCTTCCAGACTCCTGATTCGCACCCTCGGGTTCCAGACTGCTGTTTCTCCCCCTCTGCTTCCAGACTCCTGTTTCTCCCCCTCTGTTTCCACACTCCTGTTTCTGCCCCGCTGTTTCCAGCCTCCTGTTTCTGCCCCTCTGTTTCCAGACTCCTGTTTCTGCCCCTCTGTTTCCAGCCTCCTGTTTCTCCCCCTCTGTTTCCAGACTCCTGTTTCTCCCCCTCTGTTTCCAGCCTCCTGTTTCTGCACCTCAGTTTCCATCCTCCTGTTTCTCGCCCTCTGTTTCCAGCCTCCTGTTTCTGCCCCTCTGTTTCCAGACTCCTGTTTCTCACCCTCTGTTTCCAGACTCCTGTTTCTCCCCCTCTGTTTCCAGACTCCTGTTTCTGCCCCTCTGTTTCCAGACTCCTGTTTCTCCCCCTCTGTTTCCAGACTCCTGATTCTCACCCACAGTTTCCAGACTCCTGTTTCTGCCCCTCTGTTTCCAGGCGCCTGTTTCTGCCCCTCTGTTTCCAGACTCCTGTTTCTGCCCCTCTGTTTCCAGCCTCCTGTTTCTCCCCCTCTGTTTCCAGACTCCAGTTTCTCCCCCTCTGTTTCCAGACTCCTGTTTCTGCACCTCAGTTTCCAACCTCCTGTTTCTCGCCCTCTGTTTCCAGACTCCTGTTTCTCCCCCTCTGTTTCCAGCCTCCTGTTTCTGCCCCTCTGTTTCCAGACTCCTGTTTCTGCCCCTCTGTTTCCAGACTCCTGTTTCTGCCCCTCTGTTTCCAGACTCCTGTTTCTCCCCCTCTGTTTCCAGACTCCTGTTTCTGCCCCTCTGTTTCCAGACTGCTGTTACTGCCTCTCTGTTTCCAGACTCCTGTTTCTCCCCCTCTGTTTCCAGACTCCTGTTTCTGCCCCTCTGTTTCCAGGCTCCTGTTTCTGCCCCTCTGTTTCCAGACTCCTGTTTCTGCCCCTCTGTTTCCAGACTCCTGTTTCTCCCCCTCTGTTTCCAGCCTCCTGTTTCTTGCCCTCTGTTTCCAGCCTCCTGTTTCTGCCCCTCAGTTTCCAACCTCCAGTTTCTCGCCCTCTGTTTCCAGACTCCTGTTTCTCCCCCTCTGTTTCCAGCCTCCTGTTTCTGCCCCTCTGTTTCCAGACACCTGTTTCTCACCCTCTGTTTCCAGACTCCTGTTTCTCCACCTCTGTTTCCAGACTCCTGTTTCTGCCCCTCTGTTTCCAGTCTTCTGTTTCTCCCCCTCTGTTTCCAGACTCCTGTTTCTCCCCCTCTGTTTCCAGACTCGTGTTTCTGCCCCTCTGTTTCCAGACTCCTGTTTCTCACCGTCTGTTTCCAGACTCCTGTTCCTCCCCCTCTGTTTCCAGACTCCTGTTTCTTCCCCTCTGTTTCCAGACTCCTGTTTCTGCCCCTCTGTTTCCAGCCTCCTGATTCTGCCCCTCTGTTTCCAGTCTTCTGTTTCTCCCCCTCTGTTTCCAGACTCCTGTTTCTCCCCCTCTGTTTCCAGACTCGTGTTTCTGCCCCTCTGTTTCCAGACTCCTGTTTCTCACCGTCTGTTTCCAGACTCCTGTTCCTCCCCCTCTGTTTCCAGACTCCTGTTTCTGCCCCTCTGTTTCCAGACTCCTGTTTCTCATCCTGAGTTTCCAGACTCCTGTTTCTCCCCCTCTGTTTCCAGCCTCCTGTTTCTCCCCCTCTGTTTCCAGCCTCCTGTTTCTTCCCCTCTGTTTCCAGACTCCTGTTTCTGCCCCTCTGTTTCCAGCCTCCTGATTCTGCCCCTCTGTTTCCAGACTCCTGTTTCTCACCCTCTGTTTCCAGACTCCTGTTTCTCTCCCTTTGTTTCCAGACTCCTGTATCTCCCCCCCTGCTTCCAGTCTCCTGATTCTCACCCTCTGTTTCCAGACTCCTGTTTCTCCCCCTCTGTTTCCAGACTCCTGTTTCTCCCCCTCTGTTTCCAGACTCCTGTTTCTCCCCCTCTGTTTCCAGCCTCCTGTTTCTGCTCCTCTGTTTCCAGAATCCTGTTTCTCACCCTCTGTTTCCAGACTCCTGTTTCTCCCCCTCTGTTTCCAGACTCCTGTTTCTGCCCCTCTGTTTCCAGACTTCTGTTTCTGCGCCTCTGTTTCCAGGCTCCTGTTTCTCCCCCTCTGTTTCCAGACTCCTGTTTCTCCCCCTCTGTTTCCAGACTCCTGTTTCTGCCCCTCTGTTTCCAGACTCCTGTTTCTCACCATCTGTTTCCAGACTCCTCTTCCTCCCACTCTGTTTCCAGACTCCTGTTTCTGCCCCTCTGTTTCCAGACTCCTGTTTCTCACCCTGAGTTTCCAGACTCCTGTTTCTCCCCCTCTGTTTCCAGCCTCCTGTTTCTCCCCCTCTGTTTCCAGCCTCCTGTTTCTTCCCCTCTGTTTCCAGACTCCTGTTTCTGCCCCTCTATTTCCAGCCTCCTGATTCTGCCCCTCTGCTTCCAGACTCCTGTTTCTCACCCTCTGTTTCCAGACTCCTGTTTCTCTCCCTCTGTTTTCAGACTCCTGTTTCTCCCCCTCTGCTTCCAGACTCCTGATTCTCACCCTCTGTTACCACCCTCCTGTTTCTCCCCCTCTTTTTCCAGACTCCTGTTTCTCCCCCTCTGTTTCCAGACTCCTGTTAATGCCCCTCTGTTTCCAGACTCCTGTTTCTTCCCCTCTGTTTCCAGACTCCTGTTTCTGCCCCTCTGTTTCCAGACTTCTGTTTCTCCCCCTCTGTTTCCAGATTCCTGTTTCTCCCCGTCTGTTTCCAGACTCCTGTTTCTCCACCTCTGTTTCCAGACTCCTGTTTCTGCCCCTCTGTTTCCAGCCTCCTGTTTCTCCCCCTCTGTTTCCAGACTCCTGTTTCTCCCCCTCTGTTTCTAGACTCCTGTTTCTGCCCCTCTGTTTCCAGACTCCTGTTTCTCCCCCTCTGTTTCCAGACTCCTGTTTCTCCCCCTCTGTTTCCAGGCTCCTCTTTCTGCCCCTCTGTTTCCAGACTCCTGTTTCTCACCATTTGTTTCCAGACTCCTGTTTCTCCCCTCTGTTTCCAGACTCCTGTTTCTGCCCCTCTGTTTCCAGACTCCTGTTTCTCACCCTGAGTTTCCAGACTCCTGTTTCTCCCCCTCTGTTTCCAGCCTCCTGATTCTGCCCCTCTCTATCCAGCCTCTTGTTTCTCCCCCACTGGTTCCACACTCCTGTTTCTGCCCCTCAGTTTCCAGCCTCCTGTTTCTGCACCTCTGTTTCCAGCCTCCTGTTTCTCCCCCTCTGTTTCCAGACTCCTGTTTCTGCCCCTTTGTTTGCAGACTCCTGTTTCTCCCCCTCTGTTTCCAGACTCCTGTTTCTCCCCCTCTGTTTCCAGACTCCTGTTTCTGCCCCTCTGTTTCCAGACTCCGGTTTCTGCCCCTCTGTTTCCAGACTCCTGTTTCTCACCGTTCGTTTCCAGACTCCTGTTTCTCCCCCTCTGTTTCCAGACTCCTGTTTCTGCCCCTTTGTTTGCAGACTCCTGTTTCTCCCCCTCTGTTTCCAGACTCCTGTTTCTCCCCCTCTGTTTCCAGACTCCTGTTTCTGCCCCTCTGTTTCCAGACTCCGGTTTCTGCCCCTCTGTTTCCAGACTCCTGTTTCTCACCGTTCGTTTCCAGACTCCTGTTTCTCCCCCTCTGTTTCCAGACTCCTGTTTCTGCCCCTCTGTTTCCAGACTCCTGTTTCTCACCCTCTGTTTCCAGACTCCTGTTTCTCCCCCTCTGTTTCCAGACTCCTGTTTCTGCCCCTCTGTTTCCAGACTCCTGTTTCTGCCTCTCTGTTTCCAGACTCCTGTTTCTCACCCTCTGTTTCCAGACTCCTGATTCTCCCCCTCTGTTTCCAGGCTCCTGTTTCTGCCCATCTGTTTCCAGACTCCTGTTTCTGCCCCTCTGTTTCCAGACTCCTGTTTCTCACCCTCAGTTTCCAGACTCCTGTTTCTCCCCCTCTGTTTCCAGACTCCTGTTTCTCCCCCTCTGTTTCCAGACTCCTATTTCTCAACCTCTGTTTCCAGACTCCTGTTTCTCCCCCTCTGTTTCCAGACTCCTGTTTCTCCCCCTCTGTTTCCAGACTCCTGTCTCTCACCCTCTGTTTCCAAACAACTGTTTCTCCCCCTCTGTTTCCAGACTCCTGTTTCTGCCCCTTTGTTTGCAGACTCCTGTTTCTCCCCCTCTGTTTCCAGACTCCTGTTTCTCCCCCTCTGTTTCCAGACTCCTGTTTCTGCCCCTCTGTTTCCAGACTCCGGTTTCTGCCCCTCTGTTTCCAGACTCCTGTTTCTCACCGTTCGTTTCCAGACTCCTGTTTCTCCCCCTCTGTTTCCAGACTCCTGTTTCTGCCCCTCTGTTTCCAGACTCCTGTTTCTCCCCCTCTGTTTCCAGACTCCTGTGTCCGCCCCTCTGTTTCCAGACTCCTGTTTCTGCCTCTCTGTTTCCAGACTCCTGTTTCTCCCCCTCTGTTTCCAGACTCCTGTTTCTGCCCCTCTGTTTCCAGACTCCTGTTTCTGCCCCTCTGTTTCGAGGCTCCTGTTTCTGCCCCTCTGTTTCCAGCCTCCTGTTTCTCCCCCTCTGTTTCCAGACTCGTGTTTCTCCCCCTCTGTTTCCACGCTTCTGTTTCTGCCCCTCAGTTTCCAACCTCCTGTTTCCGCCCTCTGTTTCCTGACTCCTGTTTCTCCCCCTCTGTTTCCAGCCTCCTGTTTCTTCCCCTCTGTTTCCAGACTCCTGTTTCTGCCCCTCGGTTTCCAGACTCCTGTTCCTCCCCCTCTGTTTCCAGACTCCTGTTTCTGCCCCTCTGTTTCCAGACTCCTGTTTCTCGCCCTCTGTTTCCAGACTCCTGTTTCTCCCCCTCTGTTTCCAGACTCCTGTTTCTGCCCCTCTGTTTCCAGACTTCTGTTTCTCCCCCTCTGTTTCCAGACTCCTGTTTCTCCCCCTCTGTTTCCAGACTCCTGTTTCTCCCCCTCTGTTTCTAGACTCCTGTTTCTGCCCCTCTGTTTCCAGACTCCTGTTTCTCCCCCTCTGTTTCCAGACACCTGTTTCTCCCCCTCTGTTTCCAGGCTCCTCTTTCTGCCCCTCTGTTTCCAGACTCCTGTTTCTCACCCTGAGTTTCCAGACTCCTGTTGCTCCCCCTCTGTTTCCAGCCTCCTGATTCTGCCCCTCTCTATCCAGCCTCCTGTTTCTCCCCCACTGGTTCCACACTCCTGTTTCTGCCCCTCAGTTTCCAGCCTCCTGTTTCTGCCCCTCTGTTTCCAGCCTCCTGTTTCTCCCCCTCTGTTTCCAGACTCCTGTTTCTGCCCCTCTGTTTGCAGACTCCTGTTTCTCCCCCTCTGTTTCCAGACTCCTGTTTCTCCCCCTCTGTTTCCAGACTCCTGTTTCTGCCCCTCTGTTACCAGACTCCTGTTTCTCACCATTTGTTTCCAGACTCCTGTTTCTCCCCGTCTGTTTCCAGACTCCTGTTTCTGCCCCTCTGTTTCCAGACTCCTGTTTCTCACCATTTGTTTCCAGACTCCTGTTTCTCCCCCTCTGTTTCCAGACTCCTGTTTCTGCCCCTCTGTTTCCAGACTCCTGTTTCTCACCCTCTGTTTCCAGACTCCTGTTTCTCCCCCTCTGTTTCCAGACTCCTGTTTCTGCCCCTCTGTTTCCAGACTCCTGTTTCTGCCTCTCTGTTTCCAGACTCCTGTTTCTCCCCCTCTGTTTCCAGACTCCTCTTTCTGCCCCTCTGTTTCCAGGCTCCTGTTTCTGCCCCTCTGTTTCCAGACTCCTGTTTCTGCCCCTCTGTCTCCAGCCACCTGTTTCTCCCCCTCTGTTTCCAGACTCCTGTTTCTCCCCCTCTGTTTCCAGCCTCCTGTTTCTGCCCCTCAGTTACCAAACCCCCTGTTTCTCGCCCTCTGTTTCCAGACTCCTGTTTCTCCCCCTCTGTTTCCAGCCTCCGGTTTCTGCCCCTCAGTTACCAAACCCCCTGTTTCTCGCCCTCTGTTTCCAGACTCCTGTTTCTCCCCCTCTGTTTCCAGCCTCCTGTTTCTGCCCCTCTGTTTCCAGACTCCTGTTTCTCACCCTCTGTTTCCAGACTCCTGTTTCTCCCCCTCTGTTTTCAGACTCCTGTTTCTCCCCCTCTGTTTCCAGACTCCTGTTTCTGCCCCTCTGTTTCCAGACTCCTGTTTCTCACCCTCTGTTTCCAGACTCCTGTTTCTCCCCCTCTGTTTCCAGACTCCTGTTTCTGCCCTTCAGTTTCCAGACCCCTGTTTCTGCCTCTCTGTTTCCAGACTCCTGTTTCTCACCCTCTGTTTCCAGACTCCTGTTTCTGCCCCTCTGTTTCCAGGCTCCTGTTTCTGCCCCTCTGTTTCCAGACTCCTGTTTCTGCCCCTCTGTTTCCAGCCACCTGTTTCTCCCCCTCTGTTTCCAGACTCCTGTTTCTCCCCCTCTGTTTCCAGCCTCCTGTTTCTGCCCCTCAGTTTCCAACCTCCTGTTTCTCGCCCTCTGTTTCCAGACTCCTGTTTCTCCCCCTCTGTTTCCAGCCTCCTGTTTCTGCCCCTCTGTTTCCAGACTCCTGTTTCTCACCCTCTGTTTCCAGACTCCTGTTTCTCCCCCTCTGTTTCCAGCCTCCTGTTTCTTCCCCTCTGATTCCAGACTACTGTTTCTGCCCCTCTGTTTCCAGACTGCTGTTTCTGCCCCTCTGTTTCCAGACTCCTGTTTCTCCCCCTCTGTTTCCAGACTCCTGTGTCCGCCCCTCTGTTTCCAGACTCCTGTTTCTGCCTCTCTGTTTCCAGACTCCTGTTTCTCCCCCTCTGTTTCCAGACTCCTGTTTCTGCCCCTCTGTTTCCAGACTCCTGTTTCTGCCCCTCTGTTTCGAGGCTCCTGTTTCTGCCCCTCTGTTTCCAGCCTCCTGTTTCTCCCCCTCTGTTTCCAGACTCGTGTTTCTCCCCCTCTGTTTCCAGGCTTCTGTTTCTGCCCCTCAGTTTCCAACCTCCTGTTTCCGCCCTCTGCTTCCTGACTCCTGTTTCTCCCCCTCTGTTTCCAGCCTCCTGTTTCTTCCCCTCTGTTTCCAGACTCCAGTTTCTGCCCCTCGGTTTCCAGACTCCTGTACCTCCCCCTCTGTTTCCAGACTCCTGTTTCTGCCCCTCTGTTTCCAGACTCCTGTTTCTCCCCCTCTGTTTCTAGACTCCTGTTTCTGCCCCTCTGTTTCCAGACTCCTGTTTCTCCCCCTCTGTTTCCAGACTCCTGTTTCTCCCCCTCTGTTTCCAGGCTCCTCTTTCTGCCCCTCTGTTTCCAGACTCCTGTTTCTCACCCTGAGTTTCCAGACTCCTGTTTCTCCCCCTCTGTTTCCAGCCTCCTGATTCTGCCCCTCTCTATCCAGCCTCCTGTTTCTCCCCCACTGGTTCCACACTCCTGTTTCTGCCCCTCAGTTTCCAGCCTCCTGTTTCTGCCCCTCTGTTTCCAGCCTCCTGTTTCTCCCCCTCTGTTTCCAGACTCCTGTTTCTGCCCCTTTGTTTGCAGACTCCTGTTTCTCCCCCTCTGTTTCCAGACTCCTGTTTCTCCCCCTCTGTTTCCAGACTCCTGTTTCTGCCCCTCTGTTACCAGACTCCTGTTTCTCACCATTTGTTTCCAGACTCCTGTTTCTCCCCCTCTGTTTCCAGACTCCTGTTTCTGCCCCTCTGTTTCCAGACTCCTGTTTCTCACCATTTGTTTCCAGACTCCTGTTTCTCCCCCTCTGTTTCCAGACTCCTGTTTCTGCCCCTCTGTTTCCAGACTCCTGTTTCTCACCCTCTGTTTCCAGACTCCTGTTTCTCCCCCTCTGTTTCCAGACTCCTGTTTCTGCCCCTCTGTTTCCAGACTCCTGTTTCTGCCTCTCTGTTTCCAGACTCCTGTTTCTCCCCCTCTGTTTCCAGACTCCTCTTTCTGCCCCTCTGTTTCCAGGCTCCTGTTTCTGCCCCTCTGTTTCCAGACTCCTGTTTCTGCCCCTCTGTTTCCAGCCACCTGTTTCTCCCCCTCTGTTTCCAGACTCCTGTTTCTCCCCCTCTGTTTCCAGCCTCCTGTTTCTGCCCCTCAGTTACCAAACCCCCTGTTTCTCGCCCTCTGTTTCCAGACTCCTGTTTCTCCCCCTCTGTTTCCAGCCTCCTGTTTCTGCCCCTCAGTTACCAAACCCCCTGTTTCTCGCCCTCTGTTTCCAGACTCCTGTTTCTTCCCCTCTGTTTCCAGCCTCCTGTTTCTGCCCCTCTGTTTCCAGACTCCTGTTTCTCACCCTCTGTTTCCAGACTCCTGTTTCTCCCCCTCTGTTTTCAGACTCCTGTTTCTCCCCCTCTGTTTCCAGACTCCTGTTTCTGCCCCTCTGTTTCCAGACTCCTGTTTCTCACCCTCTGTTTCCAGACTCCTGTTTCTCCCCCTCTGTTTCCAGACTCCTGTTTCTGCCCTTCTGTTTCCAGACTCCTGTTTCTGCCTCTCTGTTTCCAGACTCCTGTTTCTCACCCTCTGTTTCCAGACTCCTGTTTCTGCCCCTCTGTTTCCAGGCTCCTGTTTCTGCCCCTCTGTTTCCAGACTCCTGTTTCTGCCCCTCTGTTTCCAGCCACCTGTTTCTCCCCCTCTGTTTCCAGACTCCTGTTTCTCCCCCTCTGTTTCCAGCCTCCTGTTTCTGCCCCTCAGTTTCCAACCTCCTGTTTCTCGCCCTCTGTTTCCAGACTCCTGTTTCTCCCCCTCTGTTTCCAGCCTCCTGTTTCTGCCCCTCTGTTTCCAGACTCCTGTTTCTCACCCTCTGTTTCCAGACTCCTGTTTCTCCCCCTCTGTTTCCAGCCTCCTGTTTCTTCCCCTCTGATTCCAGACTACTGTTTCTGCCCCTCTGTTTCCAGACTGCTGTTTCTGCCCCTCTGTTTCCAGACTCCTGTTTCTCCCCCTCTGTTTCCAGACTCCTGTGTCCGCCCCTCTGTTTCCAGACTCCTGTTTCTGCCTCTCTGTTTCCAGACTCCTGTATCTCCCCCTCTGTTTCCAGACTCCTGTTTCTGCCCCTCTGTTTCCAGACTCCTGTTTCTGCCCCTCTGTTTCCATACTCCTGATTCTGCCCCTCTGTTTCCAGCCTCCTGTTTCTCCCCCTCTGTTTCCAGACTCGTGTTTCTCCCCCTCTGTTTCCAGGCTCCTGTTTCTGCCCCTCAGTTTCCAACCTCCTGTTTCCGCCCTCTGTTTCCAGAATCCTGTTTCTCCCCCTCTGTTTCCAGCCTCCTGTTTCTTCCCCTCTGTTTCCAGCCTCCTGTTTCTGCCCCTCTGTTTCCAGACTCCTGTTCCTCCCCCTCTGTTTCCAGCCTCCTGTTTCTGCCCCTCTGTTTCCAGACTCCTGTTTCTCACCCTCTGTTTCCAGACTCCTGTTTCTCCCCCTCTGTTTCCAGACTCCTGTTTCTGCCCCTCTGTTTCCAGACTTCTGTTTCTCCCCCTCTGTTTCCAGACTCCTGTTTCTCCCCCTCTGTTTCCAGACTCCTGTTTCTCCCCCTCTGTTTCCAGACTCCTGTTTCTGCCCCTCTGTTTCCAGACTCCTGTTTCTCACCATCTGTTTCCAGACTCCTGTTTCTCCCCCTCTGTTTCTAGACTCCTGTTTCTGCCCCTCTGTTTCCAGACTACTGTTTCTCCCCCTCTGTTTCCAGACTCCTGTTTCTCCCCCTCTGTTTCCAGGCTCCTCTTTCTGCCCCTCTGTTTCCAGACTCCTGTTTCTCACCATTTGTTTCCAGACTCCTGTTTCTCCCCTCTGTTTCCAGACTCCTGTTTCTGCCCCTCTGTTTCCAGACTCCTGTTTCTCACCCTGAGTTTCCAGACTCCTGTTTCTCCCCCTCTGTTTCCAGCCTCCTGATTCTGCCCCTCTCTATCCAGCCTCTTGTTTCTCCCCCACTGGTTCCACACTCCTGTTTCTGCCCCTCAGTTTCCAGCCTCCTGTTTCTGCCCCTCTGTTTCCAGCCTCCTGTTTCTCCCCCTCTGTTTCCAGACTCCTGTTTCTGCCCCCTTGATTGCAGACTTCTGTTTCTCCCCCTCTGTTTCCAGACTCCTGTTTCTCCCCCTCTGTTTCCAGACTCCTGTTTCTGCCCCTCTGTTTCCAGACTCCGGTTTCTGCCCCTCTGTTTCCAGACTCCTGTTTCTCACCATTTGTTTCCAGACTCCTGTTTCTCCCCCTCTGTTTCCAGACTCCTGTTTCTGCCCCTCTGTTTCCAGACTCCTGTTTCTCACCCTCTGTTTCCAGACTCCTGTTTCTCCCCCTCTGTTTCCAGACTCCTGTTTCTGCCCCTCTGTTTCCAGACTCCTGTTTCTGCCTCTCTGTTTCCAGACTCCTGTTTCTCACCCTCTGTTTCCAGACTCCTGTTTCTCCCCCTCTGTTTCCAGACTCCTGTTTCTGCCCATCTGTTTCCAGACTCCTGTTTCTGCCCCTCTGTTTCCAGACTCCTGTTTCTCACCCTCAGTTTCCAGACTCCTGTTTCACCCCCTCTGTTTCCAGACTCCTGTTTCTCCCCCTCTGTTTCCAGACTCCTATTTCTCACCCTCTGTTTCCAGACTCCTGTTTCTCCCCCTCTGTTTCCAGACTCCTGTTTCTCCCCCTCTGTTTCCAGACTCCTGTCTCTCACCCTCTGTTTCCAGACAACTGTTTCTGCCCCTCTGTTTCCAGACTCCTGATTCTGCCCCTCTGTTTCCAGACGCCTGTTTCTCACCCTCTGTTTCCAGACTCCTGTTTCTGCCCCTCTGTTTCCAGACTCCTGTTTCTCACCCTCTGTTTCCAGCCTCCTGTTTCTCCCCCTCTGTTTCCAGACTCCTGTTTCTGCCCCTCTGTTTCCAGACTCCTGTTTCTCCCCCTCTGTTTCCAGACTCCTGTTTCTCCCCCTCTGTTTCCAGGCCCCTCTTTCTGCCCCTCTGTTTCCAGACTCCTGTTTCTCACCATTTGTTTCCAGACTCCTGTTTCTCCCCTCTGTTTCCAGACTCCTGTTTCTGCCCCTCTGTTTCCAGACTCCTGTTTCTCACCCTGAGTTTCCAGACTCCTGTTTCTCCCCCTCTGTTTCCAGCCTCCTGATTCTGCCCCTCTCTATCCAGCCTCTTGTTTCTCCCCCACTGGTTCCACACTCCTGTTTCTCCCCCTCTGTTTCCAGCCTCCTGTTTCTGCCCCTCTGTTTCCAGCCTCCTGTTTCTCCCCCTCTGTTTCCAGACTCCTGTTTCTGCCCCTTTGTTTGCAGACTCCTGTTTCTCCCCCTCTGTTTCAAGACTCCTGTTTCTCCCCCTCTGTTTCCAGACACCTGTTTCTGCCCCTCTGTTTCCAGACTCCGGTTTCTGCCCCTCTGTTTCCAGACTCCTGTTTCTCACCATTTGTTTCCAGACTCCTGTTTCTCCCCCTCTGTTTCCAGACTCCTGTTTCTGCCCCTCTGTTTCCAGACTCCTGTTTCTCACCCTCTGTTTCCAGACTCCTGTTTCTCCCCCTCTGTTTCCAGACTCCTGTTTCTCCCCCTCTGTTTCCAGACTCCTATTTCTCACCCTCTGTTTCCACACTCCTGTTTCTCACCCTCTGTTTCCAGACTCCTGTTTCTCCCCCTCTGTTTCCAGACTCCTGTCTCTCACCCTCTGTTTCCAGACAACTGTTTCTGCCCCTCTGTTTCCAGACTCCTGTTTCTGCCCCTCTGTTTCCAGACGCCTGTTTCTCACCCTCTGTTTCCAGACTCCTGTTTCTGCCCCTCTGTTTCCAGACTCCTGTTTCTCACCCTGAGTATCCAGACTCCTGTTTCTCCCCCTCTGTTTCCAGCCTCCTGTTTCTCTCCCTCTGTATCCAGCCTCCTGTTTCTTCCCCTCTGATTCCCGACTACTGTTTCTGCCCCTCTGTTTCCAGACTCCTGTTTCTGCCCCTCTGTTTCCAGACTCCTGTTTCTCCCCCTCTGTTTCCAGACTCCTGTGTCCGCCCCTCTGTTTCCAGACTCCTGTTTCTGCCTCTCTGTTTCCAGACTCCTGTTTCTCCCCCTCTGTTTCCAGACTCCTGTTTCTGCCCCTCTGTTTCCAGACTCCTTTTTCTGCCCCTCTGTTTCCAGGCTCCTGTTTCTGCCCCTCAGTTTCCAACCTCCTGTTTCCGCCCTCTGTTTCCTGACTCCTGTTTCTCCCCCTCTGTTTCCAACCTCCTGTTTCTTCCCCTCTGTTTCCAGACTCCTGTTTCTGCCCCTCGGTTTCCAGACTCCTGTTCCTCCCCCTCTGTTTCCAGCCTCCTATTTCTGCCCCTCTGTTTCCAGACTCCTGTTTCTCACCCTCTGTTTCCAGACTCCTGTTTCTCCCCCTCTGTTTCCAGACTCCTGTTTCTGCCCCTCTGTTTCCAGACTTCTGTTTGTCCCCCTCTGTTTCCAGACTCCTGTTTCTCCCCCTCTGTTTCCAGACTCCTGTTTCTCCCCCTCTGTTTCTAGACTCCTGTTTCTGCCCCTCTGTTTCCAGACTCCTGTTTCTCCCCCTCTGTTTCCAGACTCCTGTTTCTCCCCCTCTGTTTCCAGGCTCCTCTTTCTGCCCCTCTGTTTCCAGACTCCTGTTTCTCACCCTGAGTTTCCAGACTCCTGTTTCTCCCCCTCTGTTTCCAGCCTCCTGATTCTGCCCCTCTCTATCCAGCCTCCTGTTTCTCCCCCACTGGTTCCACACTCCTGTTTCTGCCCATCAGTTTCCAGCCTCCTGTTTCTGCCCCTCTGTTTCCAGCCTCCTGTTTCTGCCCCTCTGTTTCCAGCCTCCTGTTTCTCCCCCTCTGTTTCCAGACTCCTGTTTCTGCCCCTTTGTTTGCAGACTCCTGTTTCTCCCCCTCTGTTTCCAGACTCCTGTTTCTCCCCCTCGGTTTCCAGACTCCTGTTTCTGCCCCTCTGTTACCAGACTCCTGTTTCTCACCATTTGTTTCCAGACTCCTGTTTCTCCCCCTCTGTTTCCAGACTCCTGTTTCTGCCCCTCTGTTTCCAGACTCCTGTTTCTCACCATTTGTTTCCAGACTCCTGTTTCTCCCCCTCTGTTTCCAGACTCCTGTTTCTGCCCCTCTGTTTCCAGACTCCTGTTTCTCACCCTCTGTTTCCAGACTCCTGTTTCTCCCCCTCTGTTTCCAGACTCCTGTTTCTGCCCCTCTGTTTCCAGACTCCTGTTTCTGCCTCTCTGTTTCCAGACTCCTGTTTCTCCCCCTCTGTTTCCAGACTCCTCTTTCTGCCCCTCTGTTTCCAGGCTCCTGTTTCTGCCCCTCTGTTTCCAGACTCCTGTTTCTGCCCCTCTGTTTCCAGCCACCTGTTTCTCCCCCTCTGTTTCCAGACTCCTGTTTCTCCCCCTCTGTTTCCAGCCTCCTGTTTCTGCCCCTCAGTTACCAAACCCCCTGTTTCTCGCCCTCTGTTTCCAGACTCCTGTTTCTCCCCCTCTGTTTCCAGCCTCCTGTTTCTGCCCCTCAGTTACCAAACCCCCTGTTTCTCGCCCTCTGTTTCCAGACTCCTGTTTCTCCCCCTCTGTTTCCAGCCTCCTGTTTCTGCCCCTCTGTTTCCAGACTCCTGTTTCTCACCCTCTGTTTCCAGACTCCTGTTTCTCCCCCTCTGTTTTCAGACTCCTGTTTCTCCCCCTCTGTTTCCAGACTCCTGTTTCTGCCCCTCTGTTTCCAGACTCCTGTTTCTGCCCCTCTGTTTCCAGACTCCTGTTTCTGCCTCTCTGTTTCCAGACTCCTGTTTCTCCCCCTCTGTTTCCAGACTCCTCTTTCTGCCCCTCTGTTTCCAGGCTCCTGTTTCTGCCCCTCTGTTTCCAGACTCCTGTTTCTGCCCCTCTGTTTCCAGCCACCTGTTTCTCCCCCTCTGTTTCCAGACTCCTGTTTCTCCCCCTATGTTTCCAGCCTCCTGTTTCTGCCCCTCAGTTTCCAACCTCCTGTTTCTCGCCCTCTGTTTCCAACCTCCTGTTTCTCGCCCTCTGTTTCCAGACTCCTGTTTCTCCCCCTCTGTTTCCAGCCTCCTGTTTCTGCCCCTCTGTTTCCAGACTCCTGTTTCTCACCCTCTGTTTCCAGACTCCTGTTTCTCCCCCTCTGTTTCCAGCCTCCTGTTTCTTCCCCTCTGATTCCAGACTACTGTTTCTGCCCCTCTGTTTCCAGACTGCTGTTTCTGCCCCTCTGTTTCCAGACTCTTGTTTCTCCCCCTCTGTTTCCAGACTCCTGTGTCCGCCCCTCTGTTTCCAGACTCGTGTTTCTCCCCCTCTGTTTCCAGGCTCCTGTTTCTGCCCCTCAGTTTCCAACCTCCTGTTTCCGCCCTCTGTTTCCAGACTCCTGTTTCTCCCCCTCTGTTTCCAGCCTCCTGTTTCTTCCCCTCTGTTTCCAGACTCCTGTTTCTGCCCCTCTGTTTCCAGACTCCTGTTCCTCCCCCTCTGTTTCCAGCCTCCTGTTTCTGCCCCTCTGTTTCCAGACTCCTGTTTCTCACCCTCTGTTTCCAGACTCCTGTTTCTCCCCCTCTGTTTCCAGACTCCTGTTTCTGCCCCTCTGTTTCCAGACTTCTGTTTCTCCCCCTCTGTTTCCAGACTCCTGTTTCTCCCCCTCTGTTTCCAGACTCCTGTTTCTCCCCCTCTGTTTCCAGACTCCTGTTTCTGCCCCTCTGTTTCCAGACTCCTGTTTCTCACCATCTGTTTCCAGACTCCTGTTTCTCCCCCTCTGTTTCCAGACTCCTGTTTCTGCCCCTCTGTTTCCAGACTCCTGTTTCTCACCCTGAGTTTCCAGACTCCTGCTTCTCCCCCTCTGTTTCCATCCTCCTGTTTCTCCCCCTCTGTTTCCAGCCTCCTGTTTCTTCCCCTCTGTTTCCAGACTCCTGTTTCTGCCCCTCTGTTTCCAGCCTCCTGATTCTGCCCCTCTGTTTCCAGACTCCTGTTTCTCACCCTCTGTTTCCAGACTCCTGTTTCTCCCACTCTGTTTCCAGACTCCTGTTTCTCCCCCTCTGCTTCCAGACTCCTGATTCTCACCCTCTGTTTCCAGACTCCTGTTTCTCCCCCTCTGTTTCCAGACTCCTGTTTCTCCCCCTCTGTTTCCAGACTCCTGTTTCTGCCCCTCTGTTTCCAGGCTCCTGTTTCTGCCCCTCTGTTTCCAGACTCCTGTTTCTGCCCCTCTGTTTCCAGCCCCCTGTTTCTCCCCCTCTGTTTCCAGACTCCTGTTTCTCCCCCTCTGTTTCCAGCCTCCTGTTTCTGCCCCTCAGTTTCCAACCTCCTGTTTCTCGCCCTCTGTTTCCAGAATCCTGTTTCTCCCCCTCTGTTTCCAGCCTCCTGTTTCTGCCCCTCTGTTTCCAGACTCCTGTTTCTCACCCTCTGTTTCCAGACTCCTGTTTCTCCCCTGTGTTTCCAGACTCCTGTTTCTGCCCCTCTGTTTTGAGACTCCTGTTTCTCCCCCTCTGTTTCCAGACTCCTGTTTCTCCCCCTCTGTTTCCAGACTCCTGTTTCTCACCATCTGTTTCCTGACTCCTGTTTCTCCCCCTCTGTTTCCAGACTCCTATTTCTGCCCCTCTGTTTCCAGACTCCTGTTTCTCACCCTGAGTTTCCAGACTCCTGTTTCTCCCCCTCTGTTTCCAGCCTTCTGTTTCTCACCCACTGTTTCCAGCCTCCTTTTTTATCCCCTCTGTTTCCAGACTACTGTTTCTGCCCCTCTGTTTCCAGACTCCTGTTTCTGCCCCTCTGTTTCCAGACTCCTGTTTCTCCCCCTCTGTTTCCAGACTCCTGTTTCTGCCCCTCTGTTTCCAGACTCCTGTTCCTGCCTCTCTGTTTCCAGACTCCTGTTTCTCCCCCTCTGATTCCAGACTCCTGTTTCTGCCCCTCTGTTTCCAGGCTCCTGTTTCTGCCCCTCTGTTTCCAGACTCCTGTTTCAGCCCCTCTGTTTCCAGCCTCCTGTTTCTCCCCCTCTGTTTCCAGACTCCTGTTTCTCCCCCTCTGTTTCCAGCCTCCTGTTTCTGCCCCTCAGTTTCCAACCTCCTGTTTCTCGCCCTCTGTTTCCAGACTCCTGTTTCTGCCCCTCTGTTTCCAGACTTCTGTTTCTCCCCCTCTGTTTCCAGACTCCTGTTTCTCCCCCTCTGTTTCCAGACTCCTGTTTCTCCCCCTCTGTTTCCAGACTCCTGTTTCTGCCCCTCTGTTTCCAGACTCCTGTTTCTCACCATCTGTTTCCAGACTCATGTTCCTCCCCCTCTGTTTCCAGAATCCTGTTTCTGCCCCTCTGTTTCCAGACTCCTGTTTCTCACCCTGAGTTTCCAGACTCCTGTTTCTCCCCCTCTGTTTCCAGCCTCCTGTTTCTCCCCCTCTGTTTCCAGCCTCCTGTTTCTTCCCCTCTGTTTCCAGACTCCTGTTTCTGCCCCTCTGTTTCCAGACTCCTGTTTCTCCCCCTCTGTTTCCAGCCTCCGGTTTCTCCCCCTCTGTTTCCAGACTCCTGTTTCTGCCCCTCTGTTTCCAGACTCCTGTTTCTCACCATCTGTTTCCAGACTCCTGTTTCTCCCCCTCTGTTTCCAGACTCCTGTTTCTGCCCCTCTGTTTCCAGACTCCTGTTTCTCACCCTGAGTTTCCAGACTCCTGCTTCTCCCCCTCTGTTTCCATCCTCCTGTTTCTCCCCCTCTGTTTCCAGCCTCCTGTTTCTTCCCCTCTGTTTCCAGACTCCTGTTTCTGCCCCTCTGTTTCCAGCCTCCTGATTCTGCCCCTCTGTTTCCAGACTCCTGTTTCTCACCCTCTGTTTCCAGACTCCTGTTTCTCCCACTCTGTTTCCAGACTCCTGTTTCTCCCCCTCTGCTTCCAGACTCCTGATTCTCACCCTCTGTTTCCAGACTCCTGTTTCTCCCCCTCTGTTTCCAGACTCCTGTTTCTCCCCCTCTGTTTCCAGACTCCTGTTTCTGCCCCTCTGTTTCCAGGCTCTTGTTTCTGCCCCTCTGTTTCCAGACTCCTGTTTCTGCCCCTCTGTTTCCAGACTCCTGTTTCAGCCCCTCTGTTTCCAGCCTCCTGTTTCTCCCCCTCTGTTTCCAGACTCCTGTTTCTCCCCCTCTGTTTCCAGCCTCCTGTTTCTGCCCCTCAGTTTCCAACCTCCTGTTTCTCGCCCTCTGTTTCCAGACTCCTGTTTCTGCCCCTCTGTTTCCAGACTTCTGTTTCTCCCCCTCTGTTTCCAGACTCCTGTTTCTCCCCCTCTGTTTCCAGACTCCTGTTTCTCCCCCTCTGTTTCCAGACTCCTGTTTCTGCCCCTCTGTTTCCAGACTCCTGTTTCTCACCATTTGTTTCCAGACTCATGTTCCTCCCCCTCTGTTTCCAGACTCCTGTTTCTGCCCCTCTGTTTCCAGACTCCTGTTTCTCACCCTGAGTTTCCAGACTCCTGTTTCTCCCCCTCTGTTTCCAGCCTCCTGTTTCTCCCCCTCTGTTTCCAGCCTCCTGTTTCTTCCCCTCTGTTTCCAGACTCCTGTTTCTGCCCCTCTGTTTCCAGACTCCTGTTTCTCCCCCTCTGTTTCCAGCCTCCGGTTTCTCCCCCTCTGTTTCCAGACTCCTGTTTCTGCCCCTCTGTTTCCAGACTCCTGTTTCTCACCATCTGTTTCCAGACTCCTGTTTCTCCCCCTCTGTTTCCAGACTCCTGTTTCTGCCCCTCTGTTTCCAGACTCCTGTTTCTCACCCTGAGTTTCCAGACTCCTGCTTCTCCCCCTCTGTTTCCATCCTCCTGTTTCTCCCCCTCTGTTTCCAGCCTCCTGTTTCTTCCCCTCTGTTTCCAGACTCCTGTTTCTGCCCCTCTGTTTCCAGCCTCCTGATTCTGCCCCTCTGTTTCCAGACTCCTGTTTCTCACCCTCTGTTTCCAGACTCCTGTTTCTCCCACTCTGTTTCCAGACTCCTGTTTCTCCCCCTCTGCTTCCAGACTCCTGATTCTCACCCTCTGTTTCCAGACTCCTGTTTCTCCCCCTCTGTTTCCAGACTCCTGTTTCTCCCCCTCTGTTTCCAGACTCCTGTTTCTGCCCCTCTGTTTCCAGGCTCCTGTTTCTGCCCCTCTGTTTCCAGACTCCTGTTTCTGCCCCTCTGTTTCCAGCCCCATGTTTCTCCCCCTCTGTTTCCAGACTCCTGTTTCTCCCCCTCTGTTTCCAGCCTCCTGTTTCTGCCCCTCAGTTTCCAACCTCCTGTTTCTCGCCCTCTGTTTCCAGAATCCTGTTTCTCCCCCTCTGTTTCCAGCCTCCTGTTTCTGCCCCTCTGTTTCCAGACTCCTGTTTCTCACCCTCTGTTTCCAGACTCCTGTTTCTCCCCTGTGTTTCCAGACTCCTGTTTCTGCCCCTCTGTTTTGAGAC
Source organism: Carcharhinus amblyrhynchos (assembly GCF_965287045.1). NCBI lineage: Eukaryota > Metazoa > Chordata > Chondrichthyes > Carcharhiniformes > Carcharhinidae > Carcharhinus > Carcharhinus amblyrhynchos. The sequence goes on from NW_027649874.1 coordinate 363,567, forward strand.
TCCTGTTTCTCCCCCTCTGTTTCCAGACTCCTGTTTCTCCCCCTCTGTTTCCAGACTCCTGTTTCTCCCCCTCTGTTTCCAGACTCCTGTTTCTGCCCCTCTGTTTCCAGACTCCTGTTTCTCACCATCTGTTTCCTGACTCCTGTTTCTCCCCCTCTGTTTCCAGACTCCTATTTCTGCCCCTCTGTTTCCAGACTCCTGTTTCTCACCCTGAGTTTCCAGACTCCTGTTTCTCCCTCTCTGTTTCCAGCCTCCTGTTTCTCACCCACTGTTTCCAGCCTCCTGTTTTATCCCCTCTGTTTCCAGACTACTGTTTCTGCCCCTCTGTTTCCAGACTCCTGTTTCTGCCCCTCTGTTTCCAGACTCCTGTTTCTCCCCCTCTGTTTCCAGCCTCCTGTTTCTGCCCCTCAGTTTCCAACCTCCTGTTTCTCGCCCTCTGTTTCCAGAATCCTGTTTCTCCCCCTCTGTTTCCAGCCTCCTGTTTCTGCCCCTCTGTTTCCAGACTCCTGTTTCTCACCCTCTGTTTCCAGACTCCTGTTTCTCCCCTGTGTTTCCAGACTCCTGTTTCTGCCCCTCTGTTTTGAGACTCCTGTTTCTCCCCCTCTGTTTCCAGACTCCTGTTTCTCCCCCTCTGTTTCCAGACTCCTGTTTCTCCCCCTCTGTTTCCAGACTCCTGTTTCTGCCCCTCTGTTTCCAGACTCCTGTTTCTCACCATCTGTTTCCTGACGCCTGTTTCTCCCCCTCTGTTTCCAGACTCCTATTTCTGCCCCTCTGTTTCCAGACTCCTGTTTCTCACCCTGAGTTTCCAGACTCCTGTTTCTCCCCCTCTGTTTCCAGCCTCCTGTTTCTCACCCACTGTTTCCAGCCTCCTGTTTTATCCCCTCTGTTTCCAGACTACTGTTTCTGCCCCTCTGTTTCCAGACTCCTGTTTCTGCCCCTCTGTTTCCAGACTCCTGTTTCTCCCCCTCTGTTTCCAGACTCCTGTTTCTGCCCCTCTGTTTCCAGACTCCTGTTCCTGCCTCTCTGTTTCCAGACTTCTGTTTCTCCCCCTCTGTTTCCAGACTCCTGTTTCTCCCCCTCTGTTTCCAGACTCCTGTTTCTCCCCCTCTGTTTCCAGACTCCTGTTTCTGCCCCTCTGTTTCCAGACTCCTGTTTTTCACCATCTGTTTCCAGACTCATGTTCCTCCCCCTCTGTTTCCAGACTCCTGTTTCTTCCCCTCTGTTTCCAGACTCCTGTTTCTCACCCTGAGTTTCCAGACTCCTGTTTCTCCCCCTCTGTTTCCAGCCTCCTGTTTCTCCCCCTCTGTTTCCAGCCTCCTGTTTCTTCCCCTCTGTTTCCAGACTCCTGTTTCTGCCCCTCTGTTTCCAGACTCCTGTTTCTCCCCCTCTGTTTCCAGCCTCCGGTTTCTCCCCCTCTGTTTCCAGACTCCTGTTTCTGCCCCTCTGTTTCCAGACTCCTGTTTCTCACCATCTGTTTCCAGACTCCTGTTTCTCCCCCTCTGTTTCCAGACTCCTGTTTCTGCCCCTCTGTTTCCAGACTCCTGTTTCTCACCCTGAGTTTCCAGACTCCTGCTTCTCCCCCTCTGTTTCCATCCTCCTGTTTCTCACCCTGAGTTTCCAGACTCCTGCTTCTCCCCCTCTGTTTCCATCCTCCTGTTTCTCCCCCTCTGTTTCCAGCCTCCTGTTTCTTCCCCTCTGTTTCCAGACTCCTGTTTCTGCCCCTCTGTTTCCAGCCTCCTGATTCTGCCCCTCTGTTTCCAGACTCCTGTTTCTCACCCTCTGTTTCCAGACTCCTGTTTCTCCCACTCTGTTTCCAGACTCCTGTTTCTCCCCCTCTGCTTCCAGACTCCTGATTCTCACCCTCTGTTTCCAGACTCCTGTTTCTCCCCCTCTGTTTCCAGACTCCTGTTTCTCCCCCTCTGTTTCCAGACTCCTGTTTCTGCCCCTCTGTTTCCAGGCTCCTGTTTCTGCCCCTCTGTTTCCAGACTCCTGTTTCTGCCCCTCTGTTTCCAGCCCCCTGTTTCTCCCCCTCTGTTTCCAGACTCCTTTTTCTCCCGCTCTGTTTCCAGCCTCCTGTTTCTGCCCCTCAGTTTCCAACCTCCTGTTTCTCGCCCTCTGTTTCCAGAATCCTGTTTCTCCCCCTCTGTTTCCAGCCTCCTGTTTCTGCCCCTCTGTTTCCAGACTCCTGTTTCTCACCCTCTGTTTCCAGACTCCTGTTTCTCCCCTGTGTTTCCAGACTCCTGTTTCTGCCCCTCTGTTTTGAGACTCCTGTTTCTCCCCCTCTGTTTCCAGACTCCTGTTTCTCCCCCTCTGTTTCCAGACTCCTGTTTCTGCCCCTCTGTTTTGAGACTCCTGTTTCTCCCCCTCTGTTTCCAGACTCCTGTTTCTCCCCCTCTGTTTCCAGACTCCTGTTTCTCCCCCTCTGTTTCCAGACTCCTGTTTCTGCCCCTCTGTTTCCAGACTCCAGTTTCTCAAAATTTGTGTCCAGACTCCTGTTTCTCCCCCTCTGTTTCAGACTCCTGTTTCTGCCCCTCTGTTTCCAGACTCCTGTTTCTGCCCCTCTGTTTCCAGACTCCTGTTTCTCACCCTCTGTTTCCAGACTCCTGTTTCTCCCCCTCTGTTTCCAGACTCCTGTTTCTGCCCCTCTGTTTCCAGACTCCTGTTTCTGCCTCTCTGTTTCCAGACTCCTGTTTCTCCCCCTCTGTTTCCATCCTCCTGTTTCTCCCCCTCTGTTTCCAGCCTCCTGTTTCTTCCCCTCTGTTTCCAGACTCCTGTTTCTGCCCCTCTGTTTCCAGCCTCCTGATTCTGCCCCTCTGTTTCCAGACTCCTGTTTCTCACCCTCTGTTTCCAGACTCCTGTTTCTCCCACTCTGTTTCCAGACTCCTGTTTCTCCCCCTCTGCTTCCAGACTCCTGATTCTCACCCTCTGTTTCCAGACTCCTGTTTCTCCCCCTCTGTTTCCAGACTCCTGTTTCTGCCCCTCTGTTTCCAGGCTCCTGTTTCTGCCCCTCTGTTTCCAGACTCCTGTTTCTGCCCCTCTGTTTCCAGCCCCATGTTTCTCCCCCTCTGTTTCCAGACTCCTGTTTCTCCCCCTCTGTTTCCAGCCTCCTGTTTCTGCCCCTCAGTTTCCAACCTCCTGTTTCTCGCCGTCTGTTTCCAGAATCCTGTTTCTCCCCCTCTGTTTCCAGCCTCCTGTTTCTGCCCCTCTGTTTCCAGACTCCTGTTTCTCACCCTCTGTTTCCAGACTCCTGTTTCTCCCCTGTGTTTCCAGACTCCTGTTTCTGCCCCTCTGTTTTGAGACTCCTGTTTCTCCCCCTCTGTTTCCAGACTCCTGTTACTCCCCCTCTGTTTCCAGTCTCCTGTTTCTCCCCCTCTGTTTCCAGACTCCTGTTTCTGCCCCTCTGTTTCCAGACTCCTGTTTCTCACCATCTGTTTCCTGACTCCTGTTTCTCCCCCTCTGTTTCCAGACTCCTATTTCTGCCCCTCTGTTTCCAGACTCCTGTTTCTCACCCTGAGTTTCCAGACTCCTGTTTCTCCCCCTCTGTTTCCAGCCTCCTGTTTCTCACCCACTGTTTCCAGCCTCCTGTTTTATCCCCTCTGTTTCCAGACTACTGTTTCTGCCCCTCTGTTTCCAGACTCCTGTTTCTGCCCCTCTGTTTCCAGACTCCTGTTTCTCCCCCTCTGTTTCCAGCCTCCTGTTTCTGCCCCTCAGTTTCCAACCTCCTGTTTCTCGCCCTCTGTTTCCAGAATCCTGTTTCTCCCCCTCTGTTTCCAGCCTCCTGTTTCTGCCCCTCTGTTTCCAGACTCCTGTTTCTCACCCTCTGTTTCCAGACTCCTGTTTCTCCCCTGTGTTTCCAGACACCTGTTTCTGCCCCTCTGTTTTGAGACTCCTGTTTCTCCCCCTCTGTTTCCAGACTCCTGTTTCTCCCCCTCTGTTTCCAGACTCCTGTTTCTCCCCCTCTGTTTCCAGACTCCTGTTTCTGCCCCTCTGTTTCCAGACTCCTGTTTCTCACCATCTGTTTCCTGACGCCTGTTTCTCCCCCTCTGTTTCCAGACTCCTATTTCTGCCCCTCTGTTTCCAGACTCCTGTTTCTCACCCTGAGTTTCCAGACTCCTGTTTCTCCCCCTCTGTTTCCAGCCTCCTGTTTCTCACCCACTGTTTCCAGCCTCCTGTTTTATCCCCTCTGTTTCCAGACTACTGTTTCTGCCCCTGAGTTTCCAGACTCCTGTTTCTGCCCCTCTGTTTCCAGCCTCCTGTTTCTCACCATTTGTTTCCAGACTCATGTTCCTCCCCCTCTGTTTCCAGACTCCTGTTTCTGCCCCTCTGTTTCCAGACTCCTGTTTCTCACCCTGAGTTTCCAGACTCCTGTTTCTCCCCCTCTGTTTCCAGCCTCCTGTTACTCCCCCTCTGTTTCCAGTCTCCTGTTTCTCCCCCTCTGTTTCCAGACTCCTGTTTCTGCCCCTCTGTTTCCAGACTCCTGTTTCTCACCATCTGTTTCCTGACTCCTGTTTCTCCCCCTCTGTTTCCAGACTCCTATTTCTGCCCCTCTGTTTCCAGACTCCTGTTTCTCACCCTGAGTTTCCAGACTCCTGTTTCTCCCCCTCTGTTTCCAGCCTCCTGTTTCTCACCCACTGTTTCCAGCCTCCTGTTTTATCCCCTCTGTTTCCAGACTACTGTTTCTGCCCCTCTGTTTCCAGACTCCTGTTTCTGCCCCTCTGTTTCCAGACTCCTGTTTCTCCCCCTCTGTTTCCAGCCTCCTGTTTCTGCCCCTCAGTTTCCAACCTCCTGTTTCTCGCCCTCTGTTTCCAGAATCCTGTTTCTCCCCCTCTGTTTCCAGCCTCCTGTTTCTGCCCCTCTGTTTCCAGACTCCTGTTTCTCACCCTCTGTTTCCAGACTCCTGTTTCTCCCCTGTGTTTCCAGACACCTGTTTCTGCCCCTCTGTTTTGAGACTCCTGTTTCTCCCCCTCTGTTTCCAGACTCCTGTTTCTCCCCCTCTGTTTCCAGACTCCTGTTTCTCCCCCTCTGTTTCCAGACTCCTGTTTCTGCCCCTCTGTTTCCAGACTCCTGTTTCTCACCATCTGTTTCCTGACGCCTGTTTCTCCCCCTCTGTTTCCAGACTCCTATTTCTGCCCCTCTGTTTCCAGACTCCTGTTTCTCACCCTGAGTTTCCAGACTCCTGTTTCTCCCCCTCTGTTTCCAGCCTCCTGTTTCTCACCCACTGTTTCCAGCCTCCTGTTTTATCCCCTCTGTTTCCAGACTACTGTTTCTGCCCCTCTGTTTCCAGACTCCTGTTTCTGCCCCTCTGTTTCCAGACTCCTGTTTCTCCCCCTCTGTTTCCAGACTCCTGTTTCTGCCCCTCTGTTTCCAGACTCCTGTTCCTGCCTCTCTGTTTCCAGACTTCTGTTTCTCCCCCTCTGTTTCCAGACTCCTGTTTCTCCCCCTCTGTTTCCAGACTCCTGTTTCTCCCCCTCTGTTTCCAGACTCCTGTTTCTGCCCCTCTGTTTCCAGACTCCTGTTTTTCACCATTTGTTTCCAGACTCATGTTCCTCCCCCTCTGTTTCCAGACTCCTGTTTCTTCCCCTCTGTTTCCAGACTCCTGTTTCTCACCCTGAGTTTCCAGACTCCTGTTTCTCCCCCTCTGTTTCCAGCCTCCTGTTTCTCCCCCTCTGTTTCCAGCCTCCTGTTTCTTCCCCTCTGTTTCCAGACTCCTGTTTCTGCCCCTCTGTTTCCAGACTCCTGTTTCTCCCCCTCTGTTTCCAGACTCCTGTTTCTCCCCCTCTGTTTCCAGACTCCTCTTTCTGCCCCTCTGTTTCCAGACTCCTGTTTCTCACCATTTGTTTCCAGACTCCTGTTTCTCCCCTCTGTTTCCAGACTCATGTTTCTGCCCCTCTGTTTCCAGCCTCCTGTTTCTCACCCTGAGTTTCCAGACTCCAGTTTCTGCCCCACTGTTTCCAGCCTCCTGATTCTGCCCCTCTGTATCCAGCCTCCTGTTTCTCCCCCACTGGTTCCACACTCCTGTTTCTGCCCCTCAGTTTCCAGCCTTCTGTTTCTGCCCCTCTGTTTCCAGCCTCCTGTTTCTCCCCCTCTGTTTCCAGACTCCTGTTTCTGCCCCTTTGTTTGCAGACTCCTGTTTCTCCCCCTCTGTTTCCAGACTCCTGTTTCTCCCCCTCTGTTTCCAGACTCCTGTTTCTGCCCCTCTGTTTCCAGACTCCAGTTTCTCAAAATTTGTGTCCAGACTCCTGTTTCTCCCCCTCTGTTTCAGACTCCTGTTTCTGCCCCTCTGTTTCCAGACTCCTGTTTCTGCCCCTCTGTTTCCAGACTCCTGTTTCTCACCCTCTGTTTCCAGACTCCTGTTTCTCCCCCTCTGTTTCCAGACTCCTGTTTCTGCCCCTCTGTTTCCAGACTCCTGTTTCTGCCTCTCTGTTTCCAGACTCCTGTTTCTCCCCCTCTGTTTCCATCCTCCTGTTTCTCCCCCTCTGTTTCCAGCCTCCTGTTTCTTCCCCTCTGTTTCCAGACTCCTGTTTCTGCCCCTCTGTTTCCAGCCTCCTGATTCTGCCCCTCTGTTTCCAGACTCCTGTTTCTCACCCTCTGTTTCCAGACTCCTGTTTCTCCCACTCTGTTTCCAGACTCCTGTTTCTCCCCCTCTGCTTCCAGACTCCTGATTCTCACCCTCTGTTTCCAGACTCCTGTTTCTCCCCCTCTGTTTCCAGACTCCTGTTTCTCCCCCTCTGTTTCCAGACTCCTGTTTCTGCCCCTCTGTTTCCAGGCTCCTGTTTCTGCCCCTCTGTTTCCAGACTACTGTTTCTGCCCCTCTGTTTCCAGCCCCATGTTTCTCCCCCTCTGTTTCCAGACTCCTGTTTCTCCCCCTCTGTTTCCAGCCTCCTGTTTCTGCCCCTCAGTTTCCAACCTCCTGTTTCTCGCCCTCTGTTTCCAGAATCCTGTTTCTCCCCCTCTGTTTCCAGCCTCCTGTTTCTGCCCCTCTGTTTCCAGACTCCTGTTTCTCACCCTCTGTTTCCAGACTCCTGTTTCTCCCCTGTGTTTCCAGACTCCTGTTTCTGCCCCTCTGTTTTGAGACTCCTGTTTCTCCCCCTCTGTTTCCAGACTCCTGTTACTCCCCCTCTGTTTCCAGTCTCCTGTTTCTCCCCCTCTGTTTCCAGACTCCTGTTTCTGCCCCTCTGTTTCCAGACTCCTGTTTCTCACCATCTGTTTCCTGACTCCTGTTTCTCCCCCTCTGTTTCCAGACTCCTATTTCTGCCCCTCTGTTTCCAGACTCCTGTTTCTCACCCTGAGTTTCCAGACTCCTGTTTCTCCCCCTCTGTTTCCAGCCTCCTGTTTCTCACCCACTGTTTCCAGCCTCCTGTTTTATCCCCTCTGTTTCCAGACTACTGTTTCTGCCCCTCTGTTTCCAGACTCCTGTTTCTGCCCCTCTGTTTCCAGACTCCTGTTTCTCCCCCTCTGTTTCCAGCCTCCTGTTTCTGCCCCTCAGTTTCCAACCTCCTGTTTCTCGCCCTCTGTTTCCAGAATCCTGTTTCTCCCCCTCTGTTTCCAGCCTCCTGTTTCTGCCCCTCTGTTTCCAGACTCCTGTTTCTCACCCTCTGTTTCCAGACTCCTGTTTCTCCCCTGTGTTTCCAGACACCTGTTTCTGCCCCTCTGTTTTGAGACTCCTGTTTCTCCCCCTCTGTTTCCAGACTCCTGTTTCTCCACCTCTGTTTCCAGACTCCTGTTTCTCCCCCTCTGTTTCCAGACTCCTGTTTCTGCCCCTCTGTTTCCAGACTCCTGTTTCTCACCATCTGTTTCCTGACGCCTGTTTCTCCCCCTCTGTTTCCAGACTCCTATTTCTGCCCCTCTGTTTCCAGACTCCTGTTTCTCACCCTGAGTTTCCAGACTCCTGTTTCTCCCCCTCTGTTTCCAGCCTCCTGTTTCTCACCCACTGTTTCCAGCCTCCTGTTTTATCCCCTCTGTTTCCAGACTACTGTTTCTGCCCCTCTGTTTCCAGACTCCTGTTTCTGCCCCTCTGTTTCCAGACTCCTGTTTCTCCCCCTCTGTTTCCAGACTCCTGTTTCTGCCCCTCTGTTTCCAGACTCCTGTTCCTGCCTCTCTGTTTCCAGACTTCTGTTTCTCCCCCTCTGTTTCCAGACTCCTGTTTCTCCCCCTCTGTTTCCAGACTCCTGTTTCTCCCCCTCTGTTTCCAGACTCCTGTTTCTGCCCCTCTGTTTCCAGACTCCTGTTTTTCACCATCTGTTTCCAGACTCATGTTCCTCCCCCTCTGTTTCCAGACTCCTGTTTCTTCCCCTCTGTTTCCAGACTCCTGTTTCTCACCCTGAGTTTCCAGACTCCTGTTTCTCCCCCTCTGTTTCCAGCCTCCTGTTTCTCCCCCTCTGTTTCCAGCCTCCTGTTTCTTCCCCTCTGTTTCCAGACTCCTGTTTCTGCCCCTCTGTTTCCAGACTCCTGTTTCTCCCCCTCTGTTTCCAGCCTCCGGTTTCTCCCCCTCTGTTTCCAGACTCCTGTTTCTGCCCCTCTGTTTCCAGACTCCTGTTTCTCACCATCTGTTTCCAGACTCCTGTTTCTCCCCCTCTGTTTCCAGACTCCTGTTTCTGCCCCTCTGTTTCCAGACTCCTGTTTATCACCCAGAGTTTCCAGACTCCTGCTTCTCCCCCTCTGTTTCCATCCTCCTGTTTCTCCCCCTCTGTTTCCAGCCTCCTGTTTCTTCCCCTCTGTTTCCAGACTCCTGTTTCTGCCCCTCTGTTTCCAGCCTCCTGATTCTGCCCCTCTGTTTCCAGACTCCTGTTTCTCACCCTCTGTTTCCAGACTCCTGTTTCTCCCACTCTGTTTCCAGACTCCTGTTTCTCCCCCTCTGCTTCCAGACTCCTGATTCTCACCCTCTGTTTCCAGACTCCTGTTTCTCCCCCTCTGTTTCCAGACTCCTGTTTCTCCCCCTCTGTTTCCAGACTCCTGTTTCTGCCCCTCTGTTTCCAGGCTCCTGTTTCTGCCCCTCTGTTTCCAGACTCCTGTTTCTGCCCCTCTGTTTCCAGCCCCCTGTTTCTCCCCCTCTGTTTCCAGACTCCTTTTTCTCCCGCTCTGTTTCCAGCCTCCTGTTTCTGCCCCTCAGTTTCCAACCTCCTGTTTCTCGCCCTCTGTTTCCAGAATCCTGTTTCTCCCCCTCTGTTTCCAGCCTCCTGTTTCTGCCCCTCTGTTTCCAGACTCCTGTTTCTCACCCTCTGTTTCCAGACTCCTGTTTCTCCCCTGTGTTTCCAGACTCCTGTTTCTGCCCCTCTGTTTTGAGACTCCTGTTTCTCCCCCTCTGTTTCCAGACTCCTGTTTCTCCCCCTCTGTTTCCAGACTCCTGTTTCTGCCCCTCTGTTTTGAGACTCCTGTTTCTCCCCCTCTGTTTCCAGACTCCTGATTCTCCCCCTCTGTTTCCAGACTCGTATTTCTGCCCCTCTGTTTCCAGACTCCTGTTTCTCACCCTGAGTTTCCAGACTCCTGTTTCTCCCCCTCTGTTTCCAGCCTCCTGTTTCTCACCCACTGTTTCCAGCCTCCTGTTTTATCCCCTCTGTTTCCAGACTACTGTTTCTGCCCCTCTGTTTCCAGACTCCTGTTTCTCCCCCTCTGTTTCCAGACTCCTGTTTCTCCCCCTCTGTTTCCAGACTCCTCTTTCTGCCCCTCTGTTTCCAGACTCCTGTTTCTCACCATTTGTTTCCAGACTCCTGTTTCTCCCCTCTGTTTCCAGACTCCTATTTCTCACCCTTTGTTTCCAGACTCCTGTTTCTCCCCCTCTGTTTCCAGACTCCTGTTTCTCCCCCTCTGTTTCCAGACTCCTCTTTCTGCCCCTCTTTTTCCAGACTCCTGTTTCTCACCATTTGTTTCCAGACTCCTGTTTCTCCCCACTGTTTCCAGACTCCTGTTTCTGCCCCTCTGTTTCCAGACTCCTGTTTCTCACCCTGAGTTTCCAGAACCAGTTTCTCCCCCTCTGTTTCCAGCCTCCTGAATCTGCCCCTCTGTTTCCAGACTCCTGTCTCTCCCCCTCTGTTTCCAGACTCCTGTTTCTGCCCCTTTGTTTGCAGACTCCTGTTTCCCCCCCTCTGTTTCCAGACTCCTCTTTCTCCCCCTCTGTTTCCAGACTCCTGTTTCTGCCCCTCTGTTTCCAGACTCCTGTTTCTCACCCTCTGTTTTCAGACTCCTGTTTCTGCCCCTCTGTTTCCAGACTCCTGTTTCTCTCCCTCTGTATCCAGCCTCCTGTTTCTTCCCCTCTGATTCCAGACTCCTGTTTCTGCCCCTCTGTTTCCAGACTCCTGTTTCTGCCCCTCTGTTTCCAGACTCCTGTTTCTCCCCCTCTGTTTCCAGACTCCTGTGTCCGCCACTCTGTTTCCAGACTCCTGTTTCTGCCTCTCTGTTTCCAGACTCCTGTTTCTCCCCCTCTGTTTCCAGACTCCTGTTTCTGCCCCTCTGTTTCCAGACTCCTGTTTCTGCCCCTCTGTTTCCAGACTCCTGTTTCTGCCCCTCTGTTTCCAGCCTCCTGTTTCTCCCCCTCTGTTTCCAGACTCCTGTTTCTCACCCTGAGTTTCCAGACTCCTGTTTCTCCCCCTCTGTTTCCAGCCTCCTGTTTCTCCCCCTCTGTTTCCAGCCTCCTGTTTCTTCCCCTCTGTTTCCAGACTCCTGTTTCTGCCCCTCTGTTTCCAGACTCCTGTTTCTCCCCCTCTGTTTCCAGCCTCCGGTTTCTCCCCCTCTGTTTCCAGACTCCTGTTTCTGCCCCTCTGTTTCCAGACTCCTGTTTCTCACCATCTGTTTCCAGACTCCTGTTTCTCCCCCTCTGTTTCCAGACTCCTGTTTCTGCCCCTCTGTTTCCAGACTCCTGTTTCTCACCCTGAGTTTCCAGACTCCTGCTTCTCCCCCTCTGTTTCCATCCTCCTGTTTCTCCCCCTCTGTTTCCAGCCTCCTGTTTCTTCCCCTCTGTTTCCAGACTCCTGTTTCTGCCTCTCTGTTTCCAGACTCCTGTTTCTCCCCCTCTGTTTCCAGACTCCTGTTTCTGCCCCTCTGTTTCCAGACTCCTGTTTCTGCCCCTCTGTTTCCAGACTCCTGTTTCTGCCCCTCTGTTTCCAGCCTCCTGTTTCTCCCCCTCTGTTTCCAGACTCGTGTTTCTCCCCCTCTGTTTCCAGGCTCCTGTTTCTGCCCCTCAGTTTCCAACCTCCTGTTTCCGCCCTCTGTTTCCAGACTCCTGTTTCTCCCCCTCTGTTTCCAGCCTCCTGTTTCTTCCCCTCTGCTTCCAGACTCCTGTTTCTCACCCTGTGTTTCCAGACTCCTGTTCCTGCCCCTCTGATACCCGACTCCATTTCTGCCCCACTGTTTCCAGCCTCCTGATTCTCCCCCTCTGTTTCCAGACTCCTGTTTCTCCCCCTCTGTTTCCACCCTCCTGTTTCTGCCCCTCAGTTTCCAACCTCCTGTTTCTCCCCCTCTGTTTCCAGACTCCTGTTTCTCCCCCTCTGTTTCCAGCCTCCTGTTTCTGCCCCACTGCTTCCAGACTCCTGTTTCTCACCCTCTGTTTCCAGACTCCTGTTTCTCCCCCTCTGTTTCCAGACTCCTGTTTCTGCCCCTCTGTTGCCAGACTCCTGTTTCTCACACTGAGTATCCAGACTCCTGTTTCTCCCCCTCTGTTTCCAGCTTCCTGTTTCTCACCCTCTGTTTCCACCCTCCTGTTTCTCCCCCTCTGTATCCAGACTCCTGTTTCTGCCCCTCTGTTTCCAGACTCCTGTTTCTCCCCCTCTGTTTCCAGACTCCTGTTTCTGCCCCTCTGTTTCCAGACTCCTGTTTCCTCCCACCTCTGTTTCCAGACTCCTGTTCCTGACCCTGTGTTTCCAGACTCCTGTTTCTGCCCCTCTGTTTCCAGCCTCCTGATTCTGCCCCTATGTTTCCAGACTCCTGTTTCTCACCCTCTGTTTCCAGACTCCTGTTTCTCCCCCTCTGTTTCCAGACTCCTGTTTCTCCCCCTCTGTTTCCAGACTCCAATTTCTCACCCTCTGTTTCCAGACTCCTGTTTCTCCCCCTCTGTTTCCAGACTCCTGTTTCTCCCCCTCTGTTTCCAGACTCCTGTCTCTCACCCTCTGTTTCCAGACAACTGTTTCTGCCCCTCTGTTTCCAGACTCCTGTTTCTGCCCCTCTGTTTCCAGACGCCTGTTTCTCACCCTCTGTTTCCAGACTCCTGTTTCTGCCCCTCTGTTTCCAGACTCCTGTTTCTCACCCTCTGTTTCCAGCCTCCTGTTTCTCCCCCTCTGTTTCCAGACTCCTGTTTCTGCCTCTCTGTTTCCAGACTCCTGTTTCTCCCCCTCTGTTTCCAGACTCCTGTTTCTCCCCCTCTGTTTCCAGACTCCTCTTTCTGCCCCTCTGTTTCCAGACTCCTGTTTCTCACCATTTGTTTCCAGACTCCTGTTTCTCCCCTCTGTTTCCAGACTCCTGTTTCTGCCCCTCTGTTTCCAGACTCCTGTTTCTCACCCTGAGTTTCCAGCCTCCTGTTTCTCCCCCTCTGTTTCCAGACTCCTGTTTCTGCCCCTTTGTTTGCAGACTCCTGTTTCTCCCCGTCTGTTTCCAGACTCCTGTTTCTCCCCCTCTGTTTCCAGACTCCTGTTTCTGCCCCTCTGTTTCCAGACTCCAGTTTCTCAAAATTTGTTTCCAGACTCCTGTTTCTCCCCCTCTGTTTCCAGACTCCTGTTTCTGCCCCTCTGTTTCCAGACTCCTGTTTCTCCCCCTCTGTTTCCAGACTCCTGTTTCTCCCCCTCTGTTTCCAGACTCCTTTTTCTGCCCCTCTGTTTCCAGACTCCTGTTTCTCACCCTCTGTTTCCAGACTCCTGTTTCTCCCCCTCTGTATCCAGACTCCTGCTTCTGCCCCTCTGTTTCCAGACTCCTGTTTCTGCCTCTCTGTTTCCAGACTCCTGTTTCTCCCCCTCTGTTTCCAGACTCCTCTTTCTGCCCCTCTGTTTCCAGGCTCCTGTTTCTGCCCCTCTGTTTCCAGACTCCTGTTTCTGCCCCTCTGTTTCCAGCCACCTGTTTCTCCCCCTCTGTTTCCAGACTCCTGTTTTTCCCCCTCTGTTTCCAGCCTCCTGTTTCTACCCCTCAGTTTCCAACCTCCTGTTTCTGCCCCTTTGTTTGCAGACTCCTGTTTCTCCCCCTCTGTTTCCAGACTCCTGTTTCTCCCCCTCTGTTTCCAGACTCCTGTTTCTGCCCCTCTGTTTCCAGACTCCTGTTTCTCACCATTTGTTTCCAGACTCCTGTTTCTCCCCCTCTGTTTCCAGACTCCTGTTTCTGCCCCTCTGTTTCCAGACTCCTGTTTCTCCCCCTCTGTTTCCAGACTCCTGTTTCTCCCCCTCTGTTTCCAGACTCCTGTTTCTGCCACTCTGTTTCCAGACTCCTGTTTCTCACCCTCTGTTTCCAGACTCCTGTTTCTCCCCCTCTGTTTCCAGACTCCTGTTTCTGCCCCTCTGTTTCCAGACTCCTGTTTCTGCCTCTCTGTTTCCAGACTCCTGTTTCTCCCCCTCTGTTTCCAGACTCCTCTGTCTGCCCCTCTGTTTCCAGGATCCTGTTTCTGCCCCTCTGTTTCCAGACTCCTGTTTCTGCCCCTCTGTTTCCAGCCACCTGTTTCTCCCCCTCTGTTTCCAGACTCCTGTTTTTCCCCCTCTGTTTCCAGCCTCCTGTTTCTACCCCTCAGATTCCAACCTCCTGTTTCTCGCCCTCTGTTTCCAGACTCCTGTTTCTCCCCCTCTGTTTCCAGCCTCCTGTTTCTGCCCCTCTGTTTCCAGACTCCTGTTTCTCACCCTCTGTATTCAGACTCCTGTTTCTGCCCCTCTGTTTCCAGACTCCTGTTTCTCCCCCTCTGTTTCCAGACTCCTGTTTCTCCCCCTCTGTTTCCAGACTCCTGTTTCTCCCCCTCTGTTTCCAGACTCCTGTTTCTGCCTCTCTGTTTCCAGACACCTGTTTCTCACCCTGAGTATCCAGCCTCCTGTTTCTCCCCCTCTGTTTCCAGCCTCCTCTTTCTCTCCCTCTTTATCCAGCCTCCTGTTTCTTCCCCTCTGATTCCAGACTCCTGTTTCTGCCCCTCTGTTTCCAGACTCCTGTTTCTGCCCCTCTGTTTCCAGACTCCTGTTTCTCCCCCTCTGTTTCCAGACTCCTGTTTCTGCCCCTCTGTTTCCAGACTCCTGTTTCTGCCTCTCTGTTTCCAGACTCCTGTTTCTCCCCCTCTGTTTCCAGACTCCTCTTTCTGCCCCTCTGTTTCCAGGATCCTGTTTCTGCCCCTCTGTTTCCAGACTCCTGTTTCTGGCCCTCTGTTTCCAGCCCCCTGTTTCTCCCCCTCTGTTTCCAGACTCCTGTTTCTCACCCTCTGTTTCCAGACTCCTGTTTCTCCCCCTCTGTTTCCAGACTCCTGTTTCTCCCCCTCTGTTTCCAGACTCCAATTTCTCACCCTCTGTTTCCAGACTCCTGTTTCTCCCCCTCTGTTTCCAGACTCCTGTTTCTCCCCCTCTGTTTCCAGACTCCTGTCTCTCACCCTCTGTTTCCAGACAACTGTTTCTGCCCCTCTGTTTCCAGACTCCTGTTTCTGCCCCTCTGTTTCCAGACGCCTGTTTCTCACCCTCTGTTTCCAGACTCCTGTTTCTGCCCCTCTGTTTCCAGACTCCTGTTTCTCACCCTCTGTTTCCAGCCTCCTGTTTCTCCCCCTCTGTTTCCAGACTCCTGTTTCTGCCTCTCTGTTTCCAGACTCCTGTTTCTCCCCCTCTGTTTCCAGACTCCTGTTTCTCCCCCTCTGTTTCCAGACTCCTCTTTCTGCCCCTCTGTTTCCAGACTCCTGTTTCTCACCATTTGTTTCCAGACTCCTGTTTCTCCCCTCTGTTTCCAGACTCCTGTTTCTGCCCCTCTGTTTCCAGACTCCTGTTTCTCACCCTGAGTTTCCAGCCTCCTGTTTCTCCCCCTCTGTTTCCAGACTCCTGTTTCTGCCCCTTTGTTTGCAGACTCCTGTTTCTCCCCGTCTGTTTCCAGACTCCTGTTTCTCCCCCTCTGTTTCCAGACTCCTGTTTCTGCCCCTCTGTTTCCAGACTCCAGTTTCTCAAAATTTGTTTCCAGACTCCTGTTTCTCCCCCTCTGTTTCCAGACTCCTGTTTCTGCCCCTCTGTTTCCAGACTCCTGTTTCTCCCCCTCTGTTTCCAGACTCCTGTTTCTCCCCCTCTGTTTCCAGACTCCTTTTTCTGCCCCTCTGTTTCCAGACTCCTGTTTCTCACCCTCTGTTTCCAGACTCCTGTTTCTCCCCCTCTGTATCCAGACTCCTGCTTCTGCCCCTCTGTTTCCAGACTCCTGTTTCTGCCTCTCTGTTTCCAGACTCCTGTTTCTCCCCCTCTGTTTCCAGACTCCTCTTTCTGCCCCTCTGTTTCCAGGCTCCTGTTTCTGCCCCTCTGTTTCCAGACTCCTGTTTCTGCCCCTCTGTTTCCAGCCACCTGTTTCTCCCCCTCTGTTTCCAGACTCCTGTTTTTCCCCCTCTGTTTCCAGCCTCCTGTTTCTACCCCTCAGTTTCCAACCTCCTGTTTCTGCCCCTTTGTTTGCAGACTCCTGTTTCTCCCCCTCTGTTTCCAGACTCCTGTTTCTCCCCCTCTGTTTCCAGACTCCTGTTTCTGCCCCTCTGTTTCCAGACTCCTGTTTCTCACCATTTGTTTCCAGACTCCTGTTTCTCCCCCTCTGTTTCCAGACTCCTGTTTCTGCCCCTCTGTTTCCAGACTCCTGTTTCTCCCCCTCTGTTTCCAGACTCCTGTTTCTCCCCCTCTGTTTCCAGACTCCTGTTTCTGCCACTCTGTTTCCAGACTCCTGTTTCTCACCCTCTGTTTCCAGACTCCTGTTTCTCCCCCTCTGTTTCCAGACTCCTGTTTCTGCCCCTCTGTTTCCAGACTCCTGTTTCTGCCTCTCTGTTTCCAGACTCCTGTTTCTCCCCCTCTGTTTCCAGACTCCTCTGTCTGCCCCTCTGTTTCCAGGATCCTGTTTCTGCCCCTCTGTTTCCAGACTCCTGTTTCTGCCCCTCTGTTTCCAGCCACCTGTTTCTCCCCCTCTGTTTCCAGACTCCTGTTTTTCCCCCTCTGTTTCCAGCCTCCTGTTTCTACCCCTCAGATTCCAACCTCCTGTTTCTCGCCCTCTGTTTCCAGACTCCTGTTTCTCCCCCTCTGTTTCCAGCCTCCTGTTTCTGCCCCTCTGTTTCCAGACTCCTGTTTCTCACCCTCTGTATTCAGACTCCTGTTTCTGCCCCTCTGTTTCCAGACTCCTGTTTCTCCCCCTCTGTTTCCAGACTCCTGTTTCTCCCCCTCTGTTTCCAGACTCCTGTTTCTCCCCCTCTGTTTCCAGACTCCTGTTTCTGCCTCTCTGTTTCCAGACACCTGTTTCTCACCCTGAGTATCCAGCCTCCTGTTTCTCCCCCTCTGTTTCCAGCCTCCTCTTTCTCTCCCTCTTTATCCAGCCTCCTGTTTCTTCCCCTCTGATTCCAGACTCCTGTTTCTGCCCCTCTGTTTCCAGACTCCTGTTTCTGCCCCTCTGTTTCCAGACTCCTGTTTCTCCCCCTCTGTTTCCAGACTCCTGTTTCTGCCCCTCTGTTTCCAGACTCCTGTTTCTGCCTCTCTGTTTCCAGACTCCTGTTTCTCCCCCTCTGTTTCCAGACTCCTCTTTCTGCCCCTCTGTTTCCAGGATCCTGTTTCTGCCCCTCTGTTTCCAGACTCCTGTTTCTGGCCCTCTGTTTCCAGCCCCCTGTTTCTCCCCCTCTGTTTCCAGACTCCTGTTTTTCCCCCTCTGTTTCCAGCCTCCTGTTTCTACCCCTCAGTTTCCAACCTCCTGTTTCTCGCCCTCTGTTTCCAGACTCCTGTTTCTCCCCCTCTGTTTCCAGCCTCCTGTGTCTGCCCCTCTGTTTCCAGACTCCTGTTTCTCACCCTCTGTTTTCAGACTCCTGTTTCTGCCCCTCTGTTTCCAGACTCCTGTTTCTCCCTCTCTGTTTCCAGACTCCTGTTTCTCCCCCTCTGTTTCCAGACTCCTGTTTCTGCCTCTCTGTTTCCAGACACCTGTTTCTCACCCTGAGTATCCAGCCTCCTGTTTCTCCCCCTCTGTTTCCAGCCTCCTCTTTCTCTCCCTCTGTATGCAGCCTCCTGTTTCTTCCCCTCTGATTCCAGACTCCTGTTTCTCCCCCTCTGTTTCCAGACTCCTGTTTCTCCCCCTCTGTTTCCAGACTCCTGTTTCTGCCCCTCTGTTTCCAGACTCCTGTTTCTGCCCCTCTGTTTCCAGACTCCTGTTTCTGCCCCTCTGTTTCCAGCCTCCTGCTTCTCCCCCTCTGGTTCCAGACTCGTGTTTCTCCCCCTCTGTTTCCAGGCTCCTGTTTCTGCCCCCCAGTTTCCAACCTCCTGTTTCCGCCCTCTGTTTCCAGACTCTAGTTTCTCCCCCTCTGTTTCCAGACTCCTGTTTCTGCCCCTCTGTTTCCAGACTTCTGATCCTCCCCCTCTGTTTCCAGACTCCTGTTTCTGCCCCTCTGTTTCCAGACTCCTGTTTCTGCCCCTCTGTTTCCAGACTCCTATTTCTCACCATCTGTTTCCAGACTCCTGTTTCTCCCCCTCTGTTTCCAGACTCCTGTTTCTGCCCCTCTGTTTCCAGACTCCTGTTTCTCACCCTGAGTTTCCAGACTCCTGTTTCTCCCCCTCTGTTTCCAGCCTCCTGTTTCTCCCCCTCTGTTTCCAGACTCCTGTTTCTGCCCCTCTGTTTCCAGACGCCTGTTTCTCACCCTCTGTTTCCAGACTCCTGTTTCTGCCCCTCTGTTTCCAGACTCCTGTTTCTCACCCTCTGTTTCCAGCCTCCTGTTTCTCCCCCTCTGTTTCCGGACTCCTGTTTCTGCCCCTCTGTTTCCAGACTCCTGTTTCTCCCCCTCTGTTTCCAGACTCCTGTTTCTCCCCCTCTGTTTCCAGACTCCTCTTTCTGCCCCTCTGTTTCCAGACCCTGTTTCTCACCATTTGTTTCCAGACTCCTGTTTCTCCCCTCTGTTTCCAGACTCCTGTTTCTGCCCCTCTGTTTCCAGACTCCTGTTTCTCACCCTGAGTTTCCAGACTCCAGTTTCTCCCCCTCTGTTTCCAGCCTCCTGATTCTGCCCCCCTGTATCCAGCCTCCTGTTTCTCCGTCACTGGTTCCACACTCCTGTTTCTGCCCCTCAGTTTCCAGCCTCCTGATTCTGCCCCTCTGTTTCCAGCCTCCTGTTTCTCCCCCTCTGTTTCCAGACTCCTGTTTCTGCCCCTTTGTTTGCAGACTCCTGTTACTCCCCCTCTGTTTCCAGACTCCTGTTTCTCCCCCTCTGTTTCCAGACTCCTGTTTCTCACCATTTGTTTCCAGACTCCTGTTTCTCCCCCTCTGTTTCCAGACTGCTGTTTCTGCCCCTCTGTTTCCAGACTCCTGTTTCTCCCCCTCTGTTTCCAGACTCCTGTTTCTCACCCTCTGTTTCCAGACTCCTGTTTCTGCCCCTCTGTTTCCAGACTCCTGTTTCACACCCTCTGTTTCCAGACTCCTGTTTCTCCCCCTCTGTTTCCAGACTCCTGTTTCTGCCCCTCTGTTTCCAGACTCCTGTTTCTGCCTCTCTGTTTCCAGACTCCTGTTTCTCCCCCTCTGTTTCCAGACTCCTCTTTCTGCCCCTCTGTTTCCAGGCTCCTGTTTCTGCCCCTCTGTTTCCAGACTCCTGTTTCTGCCCCTCTGTTTCCAGCCACCTGTTTCTCCCCCTCTGTTTCCAGACTCCTGTTTTTCCCCCTATGTTTCCAGCCTCCTGTTTCTTCCCCTCAGTTTCCAACCTCCTGTTTCTCGCCCTCTGTTTCCAGACTCCTGTTTCTCCCCCTCTGTTTCCAGCCTCCTGTTTCTGCCCCTCTGTTTCCAGACTCCTGTTTCTCACCCTCTGTTTCCAGACTCCTGTTTCTCCCCCTCTGTTTTCAGACTCCTGTTTCTCCCCCTCTGTTTCCAGACTCCTGTTTCTCCCCCTCTGTTTCCAGACTCCTGTTTCTCCCCCTCTGTTTCCAGACTCCTCTTTCTGCCCCTCTGTTTCCAGACTCCTGTTTCTCACCATTTGTTTCCAGACTCCTGTTTCTCCCCTCTGTTTCCAGACTCCTGTTTCTGCCCCTCTGTTTCCAGACTCCTGTTTCTCACCCTGAGTTTCCAGACACCAGTTTCTCCCCCTCTGTTTCCAGCCTCCTGATTCTGCCCCCCTGTATCCAGCCTCCTGTTTCTCCCCCACTGGTTCCACACTCCTGTTTCTGCCCCTCAGTTTCCAGCCTCCTGTTTCTGCCCCTCTGTTTCCAGCCTCCTGTTTCTCCCCCTCTGTTTCCAGACTCCTGTTTCTGCCCCTTTGTTTGCAGACTCCTGTTTCTCCCCCTCTGTTTCCAGACTCCTGTTTCTCCCCCTCTGTTTCCAGACTCCTGTTTCTGCCCCTCTGTTTCCAGACTCCTGTTTCTCACCATTTGATTCCAGACTCCTGTTTCTCCCCCTCTGTTTCCAGACTCCTGTTTCTGCCCCTCTGTTTCCAGACTCCTGTTTCACACCCTCTGTTTCCAGACTCCTGTTTCTCCCCCTCTGTTTCCAGACTCCTGTTTCTCCCCCTCTGTTTCCAGACTCCTGTTTCTCACCCTCTGTCTTCCGACAACTGTTTCTGCCCCACTGTTTCCAGACTCCTGTTTCTGCCCCTCTGTTTCCAGACGCCTGTTTCTCACCCTCTGTTTCCAGACTCCTTTTTCTGCCCCTCTGTTTCCAGACTCCTGTTTCTCACCCTCTGTTTCCAGCCTCCTGTTTCTCCCCCTCTGTTTCCAGACTCCTGTTTCTGCCCCTCTGTTTCCAGACTCCTGTTTCTCCCCCTCTGTTTCCAGACTCCTGTTTCTCCCCCTCTGTTTCCAGACTCCTCTTTCTGCCCCTCTGTTTCCAGACTCCTGTTTCTCACCATTTGTTTCCAGACTCCTGTTTCTCCCCCTCTGTTTCCAGACTCCTGTATCTGCCCCTCTGTTTCCAGACTACTGTTTCTCCCCCTCTGTTTCCAGACTCCTGATTCTCACCCTCTGTTTCCAGACTCCTGATTCTGCCCTTCTGTATCCAGCCTCCTGTTTCTCCCCCACTGGTTCCACACTCCTGTTTCTGCTCCTCAGTTTCCAGCCTCCTGTTTCTGCCCCTCTGTTTCCAGACTCCTGTTTCTCCCCCTCTGTTTCCAGACTCCTGTTTCTCCCCCTCTGTTTCCAGACTCCTGTTTCTCCCCCTCTGTTTCCAGACTCCTGTTTCTCACCCTGAGTTTCCAGACTCCTGTTTCTCCCCCTCTGTTTCCAGCCTCCTGTTTCTCACCCTCTGGATCCAGCCTACTGTTTCTTCCCCTCTGTTTCCAGACTCCTGTTTCTGCCCCTCTGTTTCCAGACTCCTGTTTCTGCCCCTCTGTTTCCAGACTCCTGTTTCTCCCCCTCTGTTTCCAGACTCCTGTTTCTGCCCCTCTGTTTCCAGACTCCTGTTTCTGCCTCTCTGTTTCCAGACTCCTGTTTCTCCCCGTCTGTTTCTAGACTCCTGTTTCTGCCCCTCTGTTTCCAGGCTCCTGTTTCTGCCCCTCTGTTTCCAGACTCCTGTTTCTGCCCCTCTGTTTCCAGCCTCCTGTTTCTCCCCCTCTGTTTCCAGACTCGTGTTTCTCCCCCTCTGTTTCCAGCCTCCTGTTTCTGCCCCTCAGTTTCCAACCTCCTGTTTCTCGCCATCTGTTACCAGACTCCTGTTTCTCCACCTCTGTTTCCAGCCTCCTGTTTCTGCCCCTCTGTTTCCAGACTCCTGTTTCTCACCCTCTGTTTCCAGACTCCTGTTTCTCCCCCTCTGTTTCCAGACTCCTGTTTCTGCCCCTCTGTTTCCAGACATCTGATTCTCCCCCTCTGTTTCCAGACTCCTGTTTCTCCCCCTCTGTTTCCAGACTCCTGTTTCTCCCCCTCTGTTTCCAGACTCCTATTTCTGCCCCTCTGTTTCCAGACTCCTGTTTTTCCCCCTATGTTTCCAGCCTCCTGTTTCTTCCCCTCAGTTTCCAACCTCCTGTTTCTCGCCCTCTGTTTCCAGACTCCTGTTTCTCCCCCTCTGTTTCCAGCCTCCTGTTTCTGCCCCTCTGTTTCCAGACTCCTGTTTCTCACCCTCTGTTTCCAGACTCCTGTTTCTCCCCCTCTGTTTTCAGACTCCTGTTTCTCCCCCTCTGTTTCCAGACTCCTGTTTCTCCCCCTCTGTTTCCAGACTCCTGTTTCTCCCCCTCTGTTTCCAGACTCCTCTTTCTGCCCCTCTGTTTCCAGACTCCTGTTTCTCACCATTTGTTTCCAGACTCCTGTTTCTCCCCTCTGTTTCCAGACTCCTGTTTCTGCCCCTCTGTTTCCAGACTCCTGTTTCTCACCCTGAGTTTCCAGACACCAGTTTCTCCCCCTCTGTTTCCAGCCTCCTGATTCTGCCCCCCTGTATCCAGCCTCCTGTTTCTCCCCCACTGGTTCCACACTCCTGTTTCTGCCCCTCAGTTTCCAGCCTCCTGTTTCTGCCCCTCTGTTTCCAGCCTCCTGTTTCTCCCCCTCTGTTTCCAGACTCCTGTTTCTGCCCCTTTGTTTGCAGACTCCTGTTTCTCCCCCTCTGTTTCCAGACTCCTGTTTCTCCCCCTCTGTTTCCAGACTCCTGTTTCTGCCCCTCTGTTTCCAGACTCCTGTTTCTCACCATTTGATTCCAGACTCCTGTTTCTCCCCCTCTGTTTCCAGACTCCTGTTTCTGCCCCTCTGTTTCCAGACTCCTGTTTCACACCCTCTGTTTCCAGACTCCTGTTTCTCCCCCTCTGTTTCCAGACTCCTGTTTCTCCCCCTCTGTTTCCAGACTCCTGTTTCTCACCCTCTGTCTTCCGACAACTGTTTCTGCCCCACTGTTTCCAGACTCCTGTTTCTGCCCCTCTGTTTCCAGACGCCTGTTTCTCACCCTCTGTTTCCAGACTCCTTTTTCTGCCCCTCTGTTTCCAGACTCCTGTTTCTCACCCTCTGTTTCCAGCCTCCTGTTTCTCCCCCTCTGTTTCCAGACTCCTGTTTCTGCCCCTCTGTTTCCAGACTCCTGTTTCTCCCCCTCTGTTTCCAGACTCCTGTTTCTCCCCCTCTGTTTCCAGACTCCTCTTTCTGCCCCTCTGTTTCCAGACTCCTGTTTCTCACCATTTGTTTCCAGACTCCTGTTTCTCCCCCTCTGTTTCCAGACTCCTGTATCTGCCCCTCTGTTTCCAGACTACTGTTTCTCCCCCTCTGTTTCCAGACTCCTGATTCTCACCCTCTGTTTCCAGACTCCTGATTCTGCCCTTCTGTATCCAGCCTCCTGTTTCTCCCCCACTGGTTCCACACTCCTGTTTCTGCTCCTCAGTTTCCAGCCTCCTGTTTCTGCCCCTCTGTTTCCAGACTCCTGTTTCTCCCCCTCTGTTTCCAGACTCCTGTTTCTCCCCCTCTGTTTCCAGACTCCTGTTTCTCCCCCTCTGTTTCCAGACTCCTGTTTCTCACCCTGAGTTTCCAGACTCCTGTTTCTCCCCCTCTGTTTCCAGCCTCCTGTTTCTCACCCTCTGGATCCAGCCTACTGTTTCTTCCCCTCTGTTTCCAGACTCCTGTTTCTGCCCCTCTGTTTCCAGACTCCTGTTTCTGCCCCTCTGTTTCCAGACTCCTGTTTCTCCCCCTCTGTTTCCAGACTCCTGTTTCTGCCCCTCTGTTTCCAGACTCCTGTTTCTGCCTCTCTGTTTCCAGACTCCTGTTTCTCCCCGTCTGTTTCTAGACTCCTGTTTCTGCCCCTCTGTTTCCAGGCTCCTGTTTCTGCCCCTCTGTTTCCAGACTCCTGTTTCTGCCCCTCTGTTTCCAGCCTCCTGTTTCTCCCCCTCTGTTTCCAGACTCGTGTTTCTCCCCCTCTGTTTCCAGCCTCCTGTTTCTGCCCCTCAGTTTCCAACCTCCTGTTTCTCGCCATCTGTTACCAGACTCCTGTTTCTCCACCTCTGTTTCCAGCCTCCTGTTTCTGCCCCTCTGTTTCCAGACTCCTGTTTCTCACCCTCTGTTTCCAGACTCCTGTTTCTCCCCCTCTGTTTCCAGACTCCTGTTTCTGCCCCTCTGTTTCCAGACATCTGATTCTCCCCCTCTGTTTCCAGACTCCTGTTTCTCCCCCTCTGTTTCCAGACTCCTGTTTCTCCCCCTCTGTTTCCAGACTCCTATTTCTGCCCCTCTGTTTCCAGACTCCTTTTTCCCACCATCTGTTTCCAGACTCCTGTCTCTCCCCCTCTGTTTCCAGACTCCTGTCTCTCACCCTCAGTTTCCAGTCTCCTGTTTCTCCCCCTCAGTTTCCAGCCTCCTGTTTCTCACCCTCTGTTTACAGCCTCCTGTTTCTTCCCCTCTGTTTCCAGACTCCTGTTTCTGCCCCTCTGTTTCCAGCCTCCTGATTCTGCCCCTCTGTTTCCAGACTCCTGTTTCTCACCCTCTGTTTCCAGACTCCTGTTTCTCCCCCTCTGTTTCCAGACTCTTGATTCTCACCCTCTGTTTCCAGACTCCTGTTTCTCCCCCTCTCTTTCCAGACTCCTGTTTCTCCCCCTATGTTACCAGACTCCTGTTTCTGCCCCTCTGTTTCCAGGCTCCTGTTTCTGCCCCTCTGTTTCCAGACTCCTGTTTCTGCCCCTCTGTTTCCAGCCTCCTGTTTCTGCCCCTCTGTTTCCAGGCTCCTGTTTCTGCCCCTCTGTTTCCAGACTCCTGTTTCTGCCCCTCTGTTTCCAGACTCCTGTTTCTGCCTCTCTGTTTCCAGACTCCTGTTTCTCCCCGTCTGTTTCTAGACTCCTGTTTCTGCCCCTCTGTTTCCAGACTCCTGTTTCTGCCCCTCTGTTTCCAGACTCCTGTTTCTGCCCCTCTGTTTCCAGACTCCTGTTTCTCCCCCTCTGTTTCCAGACTCCTGTTTCTGCCCCTCTGTTTCCAGACTCCTGTTTCTGCCTCTCTGTTTCCAGACTCCTGTTTCTCCCCGTCTGTTTCTAGACTCCTGTTTCTGCCCCTCTGTTTCCAAGCTCCTGTTTCTGCCCCTCTGTTTCCAGACTCCTGTTTCTGCCCCTCTGTTTCCAGCCTCCTGTTTCTCCCCCTCTGTTTCCAGACTCGTGTTTCTCCCCCTCTGTTTCCAGCCTCCTGTTTCTGCCCCTCAGTTTCCAACCTCCTGTTTCTCGCCATCTGTTTCCAGACTCCTGTTTCTCCACCTCTGTTTCCAGCCTCCTGTTTCTGCCCCTCTGTTTCCAGACTCCTGTTTCTCACCCTCTGTTTCCAGACTCCTGTTTCTCCCCCTCTGTTTCCAGACTCCTGTTTCTGCCCCTCTGTTTCCAGACATCTGATTCTCCCCCTCTGTTTTCAGACTCCTGTTTCTCCCCCTCTGTTTCCAGACTCCTGTTTCTCCCCCTCTGTTTCCAGACTCCTGTTTCTGCCCCTCTGTTTCCAGACTCCTTTTTCCCACCATCTGTTTCCAGACTCCTGTCTCTCCCCCTCTGTTTCCAGACTCCTGTTTCTCACCCTCAGTTTCCAGACTCCTATTTCTCCCCCTCAGTTTCCAGCCTCCTGTTTCTCACCCTCTGTTTACAGCCTCCTGTTTCTTCCCCTCTGTTTCCAGACTCCTGTTTCTGCCCCTCTGTTTCCAGCCTCCTGATTCTGCCCCTCTGTTTCCAGACTCCTGTTTCTCACCCTCTGTTTCCAGACTCCTGTTTCTCCCCCTCTGTTTCCAGACTCCTGATTCTCACCCTCTGTTTCCAGACTCCTGTTTCTCCCCCTCTCTTTCCAGACTCCTGTTTCTCCCCCTATGTTTCCAGACTCCTGTTTCTGCCCCTCTGTTTCCAGGCTCCTGTTTCTGCCCCTCTGTTTCCAGACTCCTGTTTCTGCCCCTCTGTTTCCAGCCTCCTGTTTCTGCCCCTCTGTTTCCAGACTCCTGTTTCTGCCCCTCTGTTTCCAGGCTCCTGTTTCTGCCCCTCTGTTTCCAGGCTCCTGTTTCTGCCCCTCTGTTTCCAGCCTCCTGTTTCTGCCCCTCTGTTTCCAGACTCCAGTTTCTGCCCCTCTGTTTCCAGACTCCTGTTTCTGCCCCTCTGTTTCCAGACTCCTGTTTCTGCCTCTCTGTTTCCAGACTCCTGTTTCTCCCCGTCTGTTTCTAGACTCCTGTTTCTGCCCCTCTGTTTCCAGACTCCTGTTTCTGCCCCTCTGTTTCCAGCCTCCTGTTTCTCCCCCTCTGTTTCCAGACTCGTGTTTCTCCCCCTCTGTTTCCAGCCTCCTGTTTCTGCCCCTCAGTTTCCAACCTCCTGTTTCTCGCCATCTGTTTCCAGCCTCCTGTTTCTGCCCCTCTGTTTCCAGACTCCTGTTTCTCACCCTCTGTTTCCAGACTCCTGTTTCTCCCCCTCTGTTTCCAGACTCCTGTTTCTGCCCCTCTGCTTCCAGACATCTGATTCTCCCCCTCTGTTTCCAGACTCCTGTTTCTCACCCTCTGTTTCCAGACTCCTGTTTCTCCCCCTCTGTTTCCAGACTCCTGTTTCTGCCCCTCTGTTTCCAGACTCCTTTTTCCCACCATCTGTTTCCAGACTCCTGTCTCTCCCCCTCTGTTTCCAGACTCCTGTTTCTCACCCTGAGTTTCCAGACTCCTGTTTCTCCCCCTCAGTTTCCAGCCTCCTGTTTCTCACCCTCTGTTGACAGCCTCCTGTTTCTTCCCCTCTGTTTCCAGACTCCTGTTTCTGCCCCTCTGTTTCCAGCCTCCTGATTCTGCCCCTCTGTTTCCAGACTCCTGTTTCTCACCCTCTGTTTCCAGACTCCTGTTTCTCCCCCTCTGTTTCCAGACTCCTGATTCTCACCCTCTGTTTCCAGACTCCTGTTTCTCCCCCTCTCTTTCCAGACTCCTGTTTCTCCCCCTATGTTTCCAGACTCCTGTTTCTCCCCCTCTGTTTCCAGACTCCTGTTTCTCACCCTCTGTCTTCCGACAACTGTTTCTGCCCCACTGTTTCCAGACTCCTGTTTCTGCCCCTCTGTTTCCAGACGCCTGTTTCTCACCCTCTGTTTCCAGACTCCTTTTTCTGCCCCTCTGTTTCCAGACTCCTGTTTCTCACCCTCTGTTTCCAGCCTCCTGTTTCTCCCCCTCTGTTTCCAGACTCCTGTTTCTGCCCCTCTGTTTCCAGACTCCTGTTTCTCCCCCTCTGTTTCCAGACTCCTGTTTCTCCCCCTCTGTTTCCAGACTCCTCTTTCTGCCCCTCTGTTTCCAGACTCCTGTTTCTCACCATTTGTTTCCAGACTCCTGTTTCTCCCCCTCTGTTTCCAGACTCCTGTATCTGCCCCTCTGTTTCCAGACTCCTGTTTCTCACCCTGAGTTTCCAGACTCCTGTTTCTCCCCCTCTGTTTCCAGCCTCCTGATTCTGCCCTTCTGTATCCAGCCTCCTGTTTCTCCCCCACTGGTTCCACACTCCTGTTTCTGCTCCTCAGTTTCCAGCCTCCTGTTTCTGCCCCTCTGTTTCCAGACTCCTGTTTCTCCCCCTCTGTTTCCAGACTCCTGTTTCTCCCCCTCTGTTTCCAGACTCCTGTTTCTCCCCCTCTGTTTCCAGACTCCTGTTTCTCACCCTGAGTTTCCAGACTCCTGTTTCTCCCCCTCTGTTTCCAGCCTCCTGTTTCTCACCCTCTGGATCCAGCCTACTGTTTCTTCCCCTCTGTTTCCAGACTCCTGTTTCTGCCCCTCTGTTTCCAGACTCCTGTTTCTGCCCCTCTGTTTCCAGACTCCTGTTTCTCCCCCTCTGTTTCCAGACTCCTGTTTCTGCCCCTCTGTTTCCAGACTCCTGTTTCTGCCTCTCTGTTTCCAGACTCCTGTTTCTCCCCGTCTGTTTCTAGACTCCTGTTTCTGCCCCTCTGTTTCCAGGCTCCTGTTTCTGCCCCTCTGTTTCCAGACTCCTGTTTCTGCCCCTCTGTTTCCAGACTCGTGTTTCTCCCCCTCTGTTTCCAGCCTCCTGTTTCTGCCCCTCAGTTTCCAACCTCCTGTTTCTCGCCATCTGTTTCCAGACTCCTGTTTCTCCACCTCTGTTTCCAGCCTCCTGTTTCTGCCCCTCTGTTTCCAGACTCCTGTTTCTCACCCTCTGTTTCCACACTCCTGTTTCTCCCCCTCTGTTTCCAGACTCCTGTTTCTGCCCCTCTGTTTCCAGACATCTGATTCTCCCCCTCTGTTTCCAGACTCCTGTTTCTCCCCCTCTGTTTCCAGACTCCTGTTTCTCCCCCTCTGTTTCCAGACTCCTATTTCTGCCCCTCTGTTTCCAGACTCCTTTTTCCCACCATCTGTTTCCAGACTCCTGTCTCTCCCCCTCTGTTTCCAGACTCCTGTTTCTCACCCTCAGTTTCCAGACTCCTGTTTCTCCCCCTCAGTTTCCAGCCTCCTGTTTCTCACCCTCTGTTTACAGCCTCCTGTTTCTTCCCCTCTGTTTCCAGACTCCTGTTTCTGCCCCTCTGTTTCCAGCCTCCTGATTCTGCCCCTCTGTTTCCAGACTCCTGTTTCTCACCCTCTGTTTCCAGACTCCTGTTTCTCCCCCTCTGTTT
Source organism: Carcharhinus amblyrhynchos (assembly GCF_965287045.1). Taxonomy (NCBI): domain Eukaryota; kingdom Metazoa; phylum Chordata; class Chondrichthyes; order Carcharhiniformes; family Carcharhinidae; genus Carcharhinus; species Carcharhinus amblyrhynchos. Next base: position 391,148 of record NW_027649874.1, read on the forward strand.
CCAGACTCCTGATTCTCACCCTCTGTTTCCAGACTCCTGTTTCTCCCCCTCTCTTTCCAGACTCCTGTTTCTCCCCCTATGTTTCCAGACTCCTGTTTCTGCCCCTCTGTTTCCAGGCTCCTGTTTCTGCCCCTCTGTTTCCAGACTCCTGTTTCTGCCCCTCTGTTTCCAGCCTCCTGTTTCTGCCCCTCTGATTCCAGGCTCCTGTTTCTGCCCCTCTGTTTCCAGACTCCTGTTTCTGCCCCTCTGTTTCCAGACTCCTGTTTCTGCCTCTCTGTTTCCAGACTCCTGTTTCTCCCCGTCTGTTTCTAGACTCCTGTTTCTGCCCCTCTGTTTCCAGACTCCTGTTTCTGCCCCTCTGTTTCCAGACTCCTGTTTCTGCCCCTCTGTTTCCAGACTCCTGTTTCTCCCCCTCTGTTTCCAGACTCCTGTTTCTGCCCCTCTGTTTCCAGACTCCTGTTTCTGCCTCTCCGTTTCCAGACTCCTGTTTCTCCCCGTCTGTTTCTAGACTCCTGTTTCTGCCCCTCTGTTTCCAAGCTCCTGTTTCTGCCCCTCTGTTTCCAGACTCCTGTTTCTGCCCCTCTGTTTCCAGCCTCCTGTTTCTCCCCCTCTGTTTCCAGACTCGTGTTTCTCCCCCTCTGTTTCCAGCCTCCTGTTTCTGCCCCTCAGTTTCCAACCTCCTGTTTCTCGCCATCTGTTTCCAGACTCCTGTTTCTCCACCTCTGTTTCCAGCCTCCTGTTTCTGCCCCTCTGTTTCCAGACTCCTGTTTCTCACCCTCTGTTTCCAGACTCCTGTTTCTCCCCCTCTGTTTCCAGACTCCTGTTTCTGCCCCTCTGTTTCCAGACATCTGATTCTCCCCCACTGTTTCCAGACTCCTGTTTCTCCCCCTCTGTTTCCAGACTCCTGTTTCTCCCCCTCTGTTTCCAGACTCCTGTTTCTGCCCCTCTGTTTCCAGACTCCTTTTTCCCACCATCTGTTTCCAGACTCCTGTCTCTCCCCCTCTGTTTCCAGACTCCTGTTTCTCACCCTCAGTTTCCAGACTCCTGTTTCTCCCCCTCAGTTTCCAGCCTCCTGTTTCTGCCCCTCTGTTTCCAGACTCCTGTTTCTGCCCCTCTGTTTACAGACTCCTGTTTCTCCCCCTCTGTTTCCAGACTCCTGTTTCTCCCCCTCTGTTTCCAGACTCCTGTTTCTGCCTCTCTGTTTCCAGACACCTGTTTCTCACCCTGAGTATCCAGCCTCCTGTTTCTCCCCCTCTGTTTCCAGCCTCCTCTTTCTCTCCCTCTTTATCCAGCCTCCTGTTTCTTCCCCTCTGATTCCAGACTCCTGTTTCTGCCCCTCTGTTTCCAGACTCCTGTTTCTGCCCCTCTGTTTCCAGACTCCTGTTTCTCCCCCTCTGTTTCCAGACTCCTGTTTCTGCCCCTCTGTTTCCAGACTCCTGTTTCTGCCTCTCTGTTTCCAGACTCCTGTTTCTCCCCCTCTGTTTCCAGACTCCTCTTTCTGCCCCTCTGTTTCCAGGATCCTGTTTCTGCCCCTCTGTTTCCAGACTCCTGTTTCTGGCCCTCTGTTTCTAGCCCCCTGTTTCTCCCCCTCTGTTTCCAGACTCCTGTTTTTCCCCCTCTGTTTCCAGCCTCCTGTTTCTACCCCTCAGTTTCCAACCTCCTGTTTCTCGCCCTCTGTTTCCAGACTCCTGTTTCTCCCCCTCTGTTTCCAGCCTCCTGTGTCTGCCCCTCTGTTTCCAGACTCCTGTTTCTCACCCTCTGTTTTCAGACTCCTGTTTCTGCCCCTCTGTTTCCAGACTCCTGTTTCTCCCACTCTGTTTCCAGACTCCTGTTTCTCCCCCTCTGTTTCCAGACTCCTGTTTCTGCCTCTCTGTTTCCAGACACCTGTTTCTCACCCTGAGTATCCAGCCTCCTGTTTCTCCCCCTCTGTTTCCAGCCTCCTCTTTCTCTCCCTCTGTATCCAGCCTCCTGTTTCTTCCCCTCTGATTCCAGACTCCTGTTTCTGCCCCTCTGTTTCCAGACTCCTGTTTCTGCCCCTCTGTTTCCAGACTCCTGTTTCTCCCCCTCTGTTTCCAGACTCCTGTGTCCGCCACTCTGTTTCCAGACTCCTGTTTCTCCCCCTCTGTTTCCAGACTCCTGTTTCTCCCCCTCTGTTTCCAGACTCCTGTTTCTGCCCCTCTGTTTCCAGACTCCTGTTTCTGCCCCTCTGTTTCCAGACTCCTGTTTCTGCCCCTCTGTTTCCAGCCTCCTGTTTCTCCCCCTCTGGTTCCAGACTCGTGTTTCTCCCCCTCTGTTTCCAGGCTCCTGTTTCTGCCCCCCAGTTTCCAACCTCCTGTTTCCGCCCTCTGTTTCCAGACTCTAGTTTCTCCCCCTCTGTTTCCAGACTCCTGTTTCTGCCCCTCTGTTTCCAGACTTCTGATTCTCCCCCTCTGTTTCCAGACTCCTGTTTCTGCCCCTCTGTTTCCAGACTCCTGTTTCTGCCCCTCTGTTTCCAGACTCCTATTTCTCACCATCTGTTTCCAGACTCCTGTTTCTCCCCCTCTGTTTCCAGACTCCTGTTTCTGCCCCTCTGTTTCCAGACTCCTGGTTCTCACCCTGAGTTTCCAGACTCCTGTTTCTCCCCCTCTGTTTCCAGCCTCCTGTTTCTCCCCCTCTGTTTCCAGACTCCTGTTTCTGCCCCTCTGTTTCCAGACGCCTGTTTCTCACCCTCTGTTTCCAGACTCCTGTTTCTGCCCCTCTGTTTCCAGACTCCTGTTTCTCACCCTCTGTTTCCAGCCTCCTGTTTCTCCCCCTCTGTTTCCGGACTCCTGTTTCTGCCCCTCTGTTTCCAGACTCCTGTTTCTCCCCCTCTGTTTCCAGACTCCTGTTTCTCCCCCTCTGTTTCCAGACTCCTCTTTCTGCCCCTCTGTTTCCAGACCCTGTTTCTCACCATTTGTTTCCAGACTCCTGTTTCTCCCCTCTGTTTCCAGACTCCTGTTTCTGCCCCTCTGTTTCCAGACTCCTGTTTCTCACCCTGAGTTTCCAGACTCCAGTTTCTCCCCCTCTGTTTCCAGCCTCCTGATTCTGCCCCCCTGTATCCAGCCTCCTGTTTCTCCGTCACTGGTTCCACACTCCTGTTTCTGCCCCTCAGTTTCCAGCCTCCTGATTCTGCCCCTCTGTTTCCAGCCTCCTGTTTCTCCCCCTCTGTTTCCAGACTCCTGTTTCTGCCCCTTTGTTTGCAGACTCCTGTTACTCCCCCTCTGTTTCCAGACTCCTGTTTCTCCCCCTCTGTTTCCAGACTCCTGTTTCTCACCATTTGTTTCCAGACTCCTGTTTCTCCCCCTCTGTTTCCAGACTGCTGTTTCTGCCCCTCTGTTTCCAGACTCCTGTTTCTCCCCCTCTGTTTCCAGACTCCTGTTTCTCCCCCTCTGTTTCCAGACTCCTGTTTCTGCCCCTCTGTTTCCAGACTCCTGTTTCACACCCTCTGTTTCCAGACTCCTGTTTCTCCCCCTCTGTTTCCAGACTCCTGTTTCTGCCCCTCTGTTTCCAGACTCCTGTTTCTGCCTCTCTGTTTCCAGACTCCTGTTTCTCCCCCTCTGTTTCCAGACTCCTCTTTCTGCCCCTCTGTTTCCAGGCTCCTGTTTCTGCCCCTCTGTTTCCAGACTCCTGTTTCTGCCCCTCTGTTTCCAGCCACCTGTTTCTCCCCCTCTGTTTCCAGACTCCTGTTTTTCCCCCTATGTTTCCAGCCTCCTGTTTCTTCCCCTCAGTTTCCAACCTCCTGTTTCTCGCCCTCTGTTTCCAGACTCCTGTTTCTCCCCCTCTGTTTCCAGCCTCCTGTTTCTGCCCCTCTGTTTCCAGACTCCTGTTTCTCACCCTCTGTTTCCAGACTCCTGTTTCTCCCCCTCTGTTTTCAGACTCCTGTTTCTCCCCCTCTGTTTCCAGACTCCTGTTTCTCCCCCTCTGTTTCCAGACTCCTGTTTCTCCCCCTCTGTTTCCAGACTCCTCTTTCTGCCCCTCTGTTTCCAGACTCCTGTTTCTCACCATTTGTTTCCAGACTCCTGTTTCTCCCCTCTGTTTCCAGACTCCTGTTTCTGCCCCTCTGTTTCCAGACTCCTGTTTCTCACCCTGAGTTTCCAGACACCAGTTTCTCCCCCTCTGTTTCCAGCCTCCTGATTCTGCCCCCCTGTATCCAGCCTCCTGTTTCTCCCCCACTGGTTCCACACTCCTGTTTCTGCCCCTCAGTTTCCAGCCTCCTGTTTCTGCCCCTCTGTTTCCAGCCTCCTGTTTCTCCCCCTCTGTTTCCAGACTCCTGTTTCTGCCCCTTTGTTTGCAGACTCCTGTTTCTCCCCCTCTGTTTCCAGACTCCTGTTTCTCCCCCTCTGTTTCCAGACTCCTGTTTCTGCCCCTCTGTTTCCAGACTCCTGTTTCTCACCATTTGATTCCAGACTCCTGTTTCTCCCCCTCTGTTTCCAGACTCCTGTTTCTGCCCCTCTGTTTCCAGACTCCTGTTTCACACCCTCTGTTTCCAGACTCCTGTTTCTCCCCCTCTGTTTCCAGACTCCTGTTTCTCCCCCTCTGTTTCCAGACTCCTGTTTCTCACCCTCTGTCTTCCGACAACTGTTTCTGCCCCACTGTTTCCAGACTCCTGTTTCTCACCCTGAGTTTCCAGACTCCTGTTTCTCCCCCTCTGTTTCCAGCCTCCTGTTTCTCACCCTCTGGATCCAGCCTACTGTTTCTTCCCCTCTGTTTCCAGACTCCTGTTTCTGCCCCTCTGTTTCCAGACTCCTGTTTCTCCCCCTCTGTTACCAGCCTCCTGTTTCTCACCCTCTGGATCCAGCCTACTGTTTCTTCCCCTCTGTTTCCAGACTCCTGTTTCTGCCCCTCTGTATCCAGCCTCCTGTTTCTCCCACACTGGTTCCACACTCCTGTTTCTGCTCCTCAGTTTCCAGCCTCCTGTTTCTGCCCCTCTGTTTCCAGACTCCTGTTTCTCCCCCTCTGTTTCCAGACTCCTGTTTCTCCCCCTCTGTTTCCAGACTCCTGTTTCTCCCCCTCTGTTTCCAGACTCCTGTTTCTCACCCTGAGTTTCCAGACTCCTGTTTCTCCCCCTCTGTTTCCAGCCTCCTGTTTCTCACCCTCTGGATCCAGCCTACTGTTTCTTCCCCTCTGTTTCCAGACTCCTGTTTCTGCCCCTCTGTTTCCAGACTCCTGTTTCTGCCCCTCTGTTTCCAGACTCCTGTTTCTCCCCCTCTGTTTCCAGACTCCTGTTTCTGCCCCTCTGTTTCCAGACTCCTGTTTCTGCCTCTCTGTTTCCAGACTCCTGTTTCTCCCCGTCTGTTTCTAGACTCCTGTTTCTGCCCCTCTGTTTCCAGGCTCCTGTTTCTGCCCCTCTGTTTCCAGACTCCTGTTTCTGCCCCTCTGTTTCCAGCCTCCTGTTTCTCCCCCTCTGTTTCCAGACTCGTGTTTCTCCCCCTCTGTTTCCAGCCTCCTGTTTCTGCCCCTCAGTTTCCAACCTCCTGTTTCTCGCCATCTGTTACCAGACTCCTGTTTCTCCACCTCTGTTTCCAGCCTCCTGTTTCTGCCCCTCTGTTTCCAGATTCCTGTTTCTCACCCTCTGTTTCCAGACTCCTGTTTCTCCCCCTCTGTTTCCAGACTCCTGTTTCTGCCCCTCTGTTTCCAGACATCTGATTCTCCCCCTCTGTTTCCAGACTCCTGTTTCTCCCCCTCTGTTTCCAGACTCCTGTTTCTCCCCCTCTGTTTCCAGACTCCTATTTCTGCCCCTCTGTTTCCAGACTCCTTTTTCCCACCATCTGTTTCCAGACTCCTGTCTCTCCCCCTCTGTTTCCAGACTCCTGTTTCTCACCCTCAGTTTCCAGACTCCTGTTTCTCCCCCTCAGTTTCCAGCCTCCTGTTTCTCCCCCTCTGTTTACAGCCTCCTGTTTCTTCCCCTCTGTTTCCAGACTCCTGTTTCTGCCCCTCTGTTTCCAGCCTCCTGATTCTGCCCCTCTGTTTCCAGACTCCTGTTTCTCACCCTCTGTTTCCAGACTCCTGTTTCTCCCCCTCTGTTTCCAGACTCCTGATTCTCACCCTCTGTTTCCAGACTCCTGTTTCTCCCCCTCTCTTTCCAGACTCCTGTTTCTCCCCCTATGTTACCAGACTCCTGTTTCTGCCCCTCTGTTTCCAGGCTCCTGTTTCTGCCCCTCTGTTTCCAGACTCCTGTTTCTGCCCCTCTGTTTCCAGCCTCCTGTTTCTGCCCCTCTGTTTCCAGGCTCCTGTTTCTGCCCCTCTGTTTCCAGACTCCTGTTTCTGCCCCTCTGTTTCCAGACTCCTGTTTCTGCCTCTCTGTTTCCAGACTCCTGTTTCTCCCCGTCTGTTTCTAGACTCCTGTTTCTGCCCCTCTGTTTCCAGACTCCTGTTTCTGCCCCTCTGTTTCCAGACTCCTGTTTCTGCCCCTCTGTTTCCAGACTCCTGTTTCTCCCCCTCTGTTTCCAGACTCCTGTTTCTGCCCCTCTGTTTCCAGACTCCTGTTTCTGCCTCTCTGTTTCCAGACTCCTGTTTCTCCCCGTCTGTTTCTAGACTCCTGTTTCTGCCCCTCTGTTTCCAAGCTCCTGTTTCTGCCCCTCTGTTTCCAGACTCCTGTTTCTGCCCCTCTGTTTCCAGCCTCCTGTTTCTCCCCCTCTGTTTCCAGACTCGTGTTTCTCCCCCTCTGTTTCCAGCCTCCTGTTTCTGCCCCTCAGTTTCCAACCTCCTGTTTCTCGCCATCTGTTTCCAGACTCCTGTTTCTCCACCTCTGTTTCCAGCCTCCTGTTTCTGCCCCTCTGTTTCCAGACTCCTGTTTCTCACCCTCTGTTTCCAGACTCCTGTTTCTCCCCCTCTGTTTCCAGGCTCCTGTTTCTGCCCCTCTGTTTCCAGACATCTGATTCTCCCCCTCTGTTTTCAGACTCCTGTTTCTCCCCCTCTGTTTCCAGACTCCTGTTTCTCCCCCTCTGTTTCCAGACTCCTGTTTCTGCCCCTCTGTTTCCAGACTCCTTTTTCCCACCATCTGTTTCCAGACTCCTGTCTCTCCCCCTCTGTTTCCAGACTCCTGTTTCTCACCCTCAGTTTCCAGACTCCTATTTCTCCCCCTCAGTTTCCAGCCTCCTGTTTCTCACCCTCTGTTTACAGCCTCCTGTTTCTTCCCCTCTGTTTCCAGACTCCTGTTTCTGCCCCTCTGTTTCCAGCCTCCTGATTCTGCCCCTCTGTTTCCAGACTCCTGTTTCTCACCCTCTGTTTCCAGACTCCTGTTTCTCCCCCTCTGTTTCCAGACTCCTGATTCTCACCCTCTGTTTCCAGACTCCTGTTTCTCCCCCTCTCTTTCCAGACTCCTGTTTCTCCCCCTATGTTTCCAGACTCCTGTTTCTGCCCCTCTGTTTCCAGGCTCCTGTTTCTGCCCCTCTGTTTCCAGACTCCTGTTTCTGCCCCTCTGTTTCCAGCCTCCTGTTTCTGCCCCTCTGTTTCCAGACTCCTGTTTCTGCCCCTCTGTTTCCAGGCTCCTGTTTCTGCCCCTCTGTTTCCAGGCTCCTGTTTCTGCCCCTCTGTTTCCAGCCTCCTGTTTCTGCCCCTCTGTTTCCAGACTCCTGTTTCTGCCCCTCTGCTTCCAGACTCCTGTTTCTGCCCCTCTGTTTCCAGACTCCTGTTTCTGCCTCTCTGTTTCCAGACTCCTGTTTCTCCCCGTCTGTTTCTAGACTCCTGTTTCTGCCCCTCTGTTTCCAGACTCCTGTTTCTGCCCCTCTGTTTCCAGCCTCCTGTTTCTCCCCCTCTGTTTCCAGACTCGTGTTTCTCCCCCTCTGTTTCCAGCCTCCTGTTTCTGCCCCTCAGTTTCCAACCTCCTGTTTCTCGCCATCTGTTTCCAGCCTCCTGTTTCTGCCCCTCTGTTTCCAGACTCCTGTTTCTCACCCTCTGTTTCCAGACTCCTGTTTCTCCCCCTCTGTTTCCAGACTCCTGTTTCTGCCCCTCTGCTTCCAGACATCTGATTCTCCCCCTCTGTTTCCAGACTCCTGTTTCTCACCCTCTGTTTCCAGACTCCTGTTTCTCCCCCTCTGTTTCCAGACTCCTGTTTCTGCCCCTCTGTTTCCAGACTCCTTTTTCCCACCATCTGTTTCCAGACTCCTGTCTCTCCCCCTCTGTTTCCAGACTCCTGTTTCTCACCCTGAGTTTCCAGACTCCTGTTTCTCCCCCTCAGTTTCCAGCCTCCTGTTTCTCACCCTCTGTTGACAGCCTCCTGTTTCTTCCCCTCTGTTTCCAGACTCCTGTTTCTGCCCCTCTGTTTCCAGCCTCCTGATTCTGCCCCTCTGTTTCCAGACTCCTGTTTCTCACCCTCTGTTTCCAGACTCCTGTTTCTCCCCCTCTGTTTCCAGACTCCTGATTCTCACCCTCTGTTTCCAGACTCCTGTTTCTCCCCCTCTCTTTCCAGACTCCTGTTTCTCCCCCTATGTTTCCAGACTCCTGTTTCTCCCCCTCTGTTTCCAGACTCCTGTTTCTCACCCTCTGTCTTCCGACAACTGTTTCTGCCCCACTGTTTCCAGACTCCTGTTTCTGCCCCTCTGTTTCCAGACGCCTGTTTCTCACCCTCTGTTTCCAGACTCCTTTTTCTGCCCCTCTGTTTCCAGACTCCTGTTTCTCACCCTCTGTTTCCAGCCTCCTGTTTCTCCCCCTCTGTTTCCAGACTCCTGTTTCTGCCCCTCTGTTTCCAGACTCCTGTTTCTCCCCCTCTGTTTCCAGACTCCTGTTTCTCCCCCTCTGTTTCCAGACTCCTCTTTCTGCCCCTCTGTTTCCAGACTCCTGTTTCTCACCATTTGTTTCCAGACTCCTGTTTCTCCCCCTCTGTTTCCAGACTCCTGTATCTGCCCCTCTGTTTCCAGACTCCTGTTTCTCACCCTGAGTTTCCAGACTCCTGTTTCTCCCCCTCTGTTTCCAGCCTCCTGATTCTGCCCTTCTGTATCCAGCCTCCTGTTTCTCCCCCACTGGTTCCACACTCCTGTTTCTGCTCCTCAGTTTCCAGCCTCCTGTTTCTGCCCCTCTGTTTCCAGACTCCTGTTTCTCCCCCTCTGTTTCCAGACTCCTGTTTCTCCCCCTCTGTTTCCAGACTCCTGTTTCTCCCCCTCTGTTTCCAGACTCCTGTTTCTCACCCTGAGTTTCCAGACTCCTGTTTCTCCCCCTCTGTTTCCAGCCTCCTGTTTCTCACCCTCTGGATCCAGCCTACTGTTTCTTCCCCTCTGTTTCCAGACTCCTGTTTCTGCCCCTCTGTTTCCAGACTCCTGTTTCTGCCCCTCTGTTTCCAGACTCCTGTTTCTCCCCCTCTGTTTCCAGACTCCTGTTTCTGCCCCTCTGTTTCCAGACTCCTGTTTCTGCCTCTCTGTTTCCAGACTCCTGTTTCTCCCCGTCTGTTTCTAGACTCCTGTTTCTGCCCCTCTGTTTCCAGGCTCCTGTTTCTGCCCCTCTGTTTCCAGACTCCTGTTTCTGCCCCTCTGTTTCCAGCCTCCTGTTTCTCCCCCTCTGTTTCCAGACTCGTGTTTCTCCCCCTCTGTTTCCAGCCTCCTGTTTCTGCCCCTCAGTTTCCAACCTCCTGTTTCTCGCCATCTGTTTCCAGACTCCTGTTTCTCCACCTCTGTTTCCAGCCTCCTGTTTCTGCCCCTCTGTTTCCAGACTCCTGTTTCTCACCCTCTGTTTCCAGACTCCTGTTTCTCCCCCTCTGTTTCCAGACTCCTGTTTCTGCCCCTCTGTTTCCAGACATCTGATTCTCCCCCTCTGTTTCCAGACTCCTGTTTCTCCCCCTCTGTTTCCAGACTCCTGTTTCTCCCCCTCTGTTTCCAGACTCCTATTTCTGCCCCTCTGTTTCCAGACTCCTTTTTCCCACCATCTGTTTCCAGACTCCTGTCTCTCCCCCTCTGTTTCCAGACTCCTGTTTCTCACCCTCAGTTTCCAGCCTCCTGTTTCTCACCCTCTGTTTACAGCCTCCTGTTTCTTCCCCTCTGTTTCCAGACTCCTGTTTCTGCCCCTCTGTTTCCAGCCTCCTGATTCTGCCCCTCTGTTTCCAGACTCCTGTTTCTCACCCTCTGTTTCCAGACTCCTGTTTCTCCCCCTCTGTTTCCAGACTCCTGATTCTCACCCTCTGTTTCCAGACTCCTGTTTCTCCCCCTCTCTTTCCAGACTCCTGTTTCTCCCCCTATGTTTCCAGACTCCTGTTTCTGCCCCTCTGTTTCCAGGCTCCTGTTTCTGCCCCTCTGTTTCCAGACTCCTGTTTCTGCCCCTCTGTTTCCAGCCTCCTGTTTCTGCCCCTCTGTTTCCAGGCTCCTGTTTCTGCCCCTCTGTTTCCAGACTCCTGTTTCTGCCCCTCTGTTTCCAGACTCCTGTTTCTGCCTCTCTGTTTCCAGACTCCTGTTTCTCCCCGTCTGTTTCTAGACTCCTGTTTCTGCCCCTCTGTTTCCAGACTCCTGTTTCTGCCCCTCTGTTTCCAGACTCCTGTTTCTGCCCCTCTGTTTCCAGACTCCTGTTTCTCCCCCTCTGTTTCCAGACTCCTGTTTCTGCCCCTCTGTTTCCAGACTCCTGTTTCTGCCTCTCTGTTTCCAGACTCCTGTTTCTCCCCGTCTGTTTCTAGACTCCTGTTTCTGCCCCTCTGTTTCCAAGCTCCTGTTTCTGCCCCTCTGTTTCCAGACTCCTGTTTCTGCCCCTCTGTTTCCAGCCTCCTGTTTCTCCCCCTCTGTTTCCAGACTCGTGTTTCTCCCCCTCTGTTTCCAGCCTCCTGTTTCTGCCCCTCAGTTTCCAACCTCCTGTTTCTCGCCATCTGTTTCCAGACTCCTGTTTCTCCACCTCTGTTTCCAGCCTCCTGTTTCTGCCCCTCTGTTTCCAGACTCCTGTTTCTCACCCTCTGTTTCCAGACTCCTGTTTCTCCCCCTCTGTTTCCAGACTCCTGTTTCTGCCCCTCTGTTTCCAGACATCTGATTCTCCCCCTCTGTTTCCAGACTCCTGTTTCTCCCCCTCTGTTTCCAGACTCCTGTTTCTCCCCCTCTGTTTCCAGACTCCTGTTTCTGCCCCTCTGTTTCCAGACTCCTTTTTCCCACCATCTGTTTCCAGACTCCTGTCTCTCCCCCTCTGTTTCCAGACTCCTGTTTCTCACCCTCAGTTTCCAGACTCCTGTTTCTCCCCCTCAGTTTCCAGCCTCCTGTTTCTGCCCCTCTGTTTCCAGACTCCTGTTTCTGCCCCTCTGTTTCCAGCCTCCTGTTTCTCCCCCTCTGTTTCCAGGCTCCTGTTTCTCCCCCTCTGTTTCCAGCCTCCTGTTTCTGCCCCTCAGTTTCCAACCTCCTGTTTCTCGCCCTCTGTTTCCAGTCTCCTATTTCTCCCCCTCTGTTTCCAACCTCCTGTTTCTGCCCCTCTGTTTCCAGACTCCTGTTTCTCACCCTCTGTTTGCAGACTCCTGTTTCTCCCCCTCTGTTTCCAGACTCCTGTTTCTGCCCCTCTGTTTCCAGACTCCTGTTTCTGCCCCTCTGTTCCCAGACTCCTGTTTCTCACACTGAGTTTCCAGACTCCTGTTTCTGCCCCTCTGTTTCCAGACTCCTGTTTCTCCCCCTCTGTTTCCAGACTCCTGTTTCTCCCACTCTGTTTCCAGACTCCTGTTTCTCCCCCTCTGTTTCCAGACTCCTTTTTCTGCCCCTCTGTTTCCAGACTCCTGTTTCTCACCATTTGTTTCCAGACTCCTGTTTCTCCCCTCTGTTTCCAGTCTCCTGTTTCTGCCCCTCTGTTTCCAGACTCCTGTTTCTGCCTCTCTATTTCCAGCCTCCTGTTTCTGCCCCTCTGTTTCCAGCCTCCTGTTTCTGCCCCTCTGTTTCCAGACTCCTGTTTCTCACCCTCTGTTTCCAGACTCCTGTTTCTCCCCCTCTGTTTCCAGACTCCTGTTTCTGCCCCTCTGTTTCCAGATTCCTGTTTCTCCCCCTCTGTTTCCAGACTCCTGTTTCTGCCCCTCTGTTTCCAGACTCCTGTTTCTCACGATCTTATTCCAGGCTCCTGTTTCTCCCCCTCTGTTTCCAGACTCCTGAATCTCCCCCTCAGTTTCCACACTCCTGTTACTCCCCCTCTGTTTCCAGACTCCTGTTTCTGCCCCTCTGTTTCCAGGCTCCTGTTTCTCACCATCTGTTTCCAGACTCCTGTTTCTCCCCCTCTGTCTCCAGACTCCTGTATCTGCCCCTCTCTTTCCAGACTCCTGTTTCTCACCCTGAGTTTCCAGACTCCTGTTTCTCCCCCTCTGTTTCAAGCCTCCTGTTTCTCACCCTCTGTTTCCAGCCTCCTGTTTCTTCCCCTCTGTTTCCAGACTCCTGTTTCTGCCCCTCTGTTTCCAGACTCCTGTTTCTCACCATTTGTTTCCAGACTCCTGTTTCTCCCCTCTGTTTCCAGTCTCCTGTTTCTGCCCCTCTGTTTCCAGACTCCTGTTTCTGCCTCTCTATTTCCAGCCTCCTGTTTCTGCCCCTCTGTTTCCAGCCTCCTGTTTCTGCCCCTCTGTTTCCAGACTCCTGTTTCTCACCCTCTGTTTCCAGACTCCTGTTTCTCCCCCTCTGTTTCCAGACTCCTGTTTCTGCCCCTCTGTTTCCAGATTCCTGTTTCTCCCCCTCTGTTTCCAGACTCCTGTTTCTGCCCCTCTGTTTCCAGACTCCTGTTTCTCACGATCTTATTCCAGGCTCCTGTTTCTCCCCCTCTGTTTCCAGACTCCTGAATCTCCCCCTCAGTTTCCACACTCCTGTTACTCCCCCTCTGTTTCCAGACTCCTGTTTCTGCCCCTCTGTTTCCAGGCTCCTGTTTCTCACCATCTGTTTCCAGACTCCTGTTTCTCCCCCTCTGTCTCCAGACTCCTGTATCTGCCCCTCTCTTTCCAGACTCCTGTTTCTCACCCTGAGTTTCCAGACTCCTGTTTCTCCCCCTCTGTTTCAAGCCTCCTGTTTCTCACCCTCTGTTTCCAGCCTCCTGTTTCTTCCCCTCTGTTTCCAGACTCCTGTTTCTGCCCCTCTGTTTCCAGACTCCTGTTTCTGCCCCTCTGTTTCCAGACACCTGTTTCTCCCCCTCTGTTTCCAGACTCCTGTTTCTCCCCCTCTGTTTCCAGACTCCTGTTTCTCCCCCTCTGTTTCCAGACTCCTGTTTCTCACCCTCTGTTTTCCGACATCTGTTTCTGCCCCACTGTTTCCAGACTCCTGTTTCTGCCCCTCTGTTTCCAGACGACTGTTTCTCACCCTTTGTTTCCAGACTCCTTTTTCTGCCCCTCTGTTTCCAGACTCCTGTTTCTCACCCTCTGTTTCCAGCCTCCTGTTTCTCCCCCTCTGTTTCCAGACTCCTGTTTCTGCCCCTCTGTTTCCAGACTCCTGTTTCTCCCCCTCTGTTTCCAGACTCCTGTATTTCCCCCTCTGTTTCCAGACTCCTGATTCTGCCCCTCTGTTTCCAGACTCCTGTTTCTGCCCCTCTGTTTCAAGGCTCCTGTTTCTGCCCCTCTGTTTCCAGCCTCCTGTTTCTCCCCCTCTGTTTCCAGACTCCTGTATTTCCCCCTCTGTTTCCAGACTCCTGTTTCTGCCCCTCTGTTTCCAGACTCCTGTTTCTCCCCCTCTGTTTCCAGACTCCTGTATTTCCCCCTCTGTTTCCAGACTCCTGATTCTGCCCCTCTGTTTCCAGACTCCTGTTTCTCACCCTGAGTTTCCAGACTCCTGTTTCTCCCCCTCTGTTTCCAGCCTCCTGTTTCTCACCCTCTGGATCCAGCCTACTGTTTCTTCCCCTCTGTTTCCAAACTCCTGCTTCTGCCCCTCTGTTTCCAGACTCCTGTTTCTGCCCCTCTGTTTCCAGACTCCTGTTTCTGCCCCTCTGTTTCCAGACTCCTGTTTCTCCCCCTCTGTTTCCAGACTCCTGTTTCTGCCCCTCTGTTTCCAGACTCCTGTTTCTGTCCCTCTGTTTCCAGACTCCTGTTTCTCACCCTGAGTTTCCAGACTCCTGTTTCTCCCCCTCTGTTTCCAGCCTCCTGATTCTGCCCCTCTGTTTCCAGACTCCTGTTTCTCACCCTCTGTTTCCAGACTCCTGTTTCTCCCCCTCTGTTTCCAGACTCCTGATTCTCACCCTCTGTTTCCAGACTCCTGTTTCTCCCCCTCTCTTTCCAGACTCCTGTTTCTCCCCCTATGTTTCCAGACTCCTGTTTCTCCCCCTCTGTTTCCAGACTCCTGTTTCTCACCCTCTGTCTTCCGACAACTGTTTCTGCCCCACTGTTTCCAGACTCCTGTTTCTGCCCCTCTGTTTCCAGACGCCTGTTTCTCACCCTCTGTTTCCAGACTCCTTTTTCTGCCCCTCTGTTTCCAGACTCCTGTTTCTCACCCTCTGTTTCCAGCCTCCTGTTTCTCCCCCTCTGTTTCCAGACTCCTGTTTCTGCCCCTCTGTTTCCAGACTCCTGTTTCTCCCCCTCTGTTTCCAGACTCCTGTTTCTCCCCCTCTGTTTCCAGACTCCTCTTTCTGCCCCTCTGTTTCCAGACTCCTGTTTCTCACCATTTGTTTCCAGACTCCTGTTTCTCCCCCTCTGTTTCCAGACTCCTGTATCTGCCCCTCTGTTTCCAGACTCCTGTTTCTCACCCTGAGTTTCCAGACTCCTGTTTCTCCCCCTCTGTTTCCAGCCTCCTGATTCAGCCCTTCTGTATCCAGCCTCCTGTTTCTCCCCCACTGGTTCCACACTCCTGTTTCTGCTCCTCAGTTTCCAGCCTCCTGTTTCTGCCCCTCTGTTTCCAGACTCCTGTTTCTCCCCCTCTGTTTCCAGACTCCTGTTTCTCCCCCTCTGTTTCCAGACTCCTGTTTCTCCCCCTCTGTTTCCAGACTCCTGTTTCTCACCCTGAGTTTCCAGACTCCTGTTTCTCCCCCTCTGTTTCCAGCCTCCTGTTTCTCACCCTCTGGATCCAGCCTACTGTTTCTTCCCCTCTGTTTCCAGACTCCTGTTTCTCCCCGTCTGTTTCTAGACTCCTGTTTCTGCCCCTCTGTTTCCAAGCTCCTGTTTCTGCCCCTCTGTTTCCAGACTCCTGTTTCTGCCCCTCTGTTTCCAGCCTCCTGTTTCTCCCCCTCTGTTTCCAGACTCGTGTTTCTCCCCCTCTGTTTCCAGCCTCCTGTTTCTGCCCCTCAGTTTCCAACCTCCTGTTTCTCGCCATCTGTTTCCAGACTCCTGTTTCTCCACCTCTGTTTCCAGCCTCCTGTTTCTGCCCCTCTGTTTCCAGACTCCTGTTTCTCACCCTCTGTTTCCAGACTCCTGTTTCTCCCCCTCTGTTTCCAGACTCCTGTTTCTGCCCCTCTGTTTCCAGACATCTGATTCTCCCCCTCTGTTTCCAGACTCCTGTTTCTCCCCCTCTGTTTCCAGACTCCTGTTTCTCCCCCTCTGTTTCCAGACTCCTGTTTCTGCCCCTCTGTTTCCAGACTCCTTTTTCCCACCATCTGTTTCCAGACTCCTGTCTCTCCCCCTCTGTTTCCAGACTCCTGTTTCTCACCCTCAGTTTCCAGACTCCTGTTTCTCCCCCTCAGTTTCCAGCCTCCTGTTTCTGCCCCTCTGTTTCCAGACTCCTGTTTCTGCCCCTCTGTTTCCAGCCTCCTGTTTCTCCCCCTCTGTTTCCAGGCTCCTGTTTCTCCCCCTCTGTTTCCAGCCTCCTGTTTCTGCCCCTCAGTTTCCAACCTCCTGTTTCTCGCCCTCTGTTTCCAGTCTCCTATTTCTCCCCCTCTGTTTCCAACCTCCTGTTTCTGCCCCTCTGTTTCCAGACTCCTGTTTCTCACCCTCTGTTTGCAGACTCCTGTTTCTCCCCCTCTGTTTCCAGACTCCTGTTTCTGCCCCTCTGTTTCCAGACTCCTGTTTCTGCCCCTCTGTTCCCAGACTCCTGTTTCTCACACTGAGTTTCCAGACTCCTGTTTCTGCCCCTCTGTTTCCAGACTCCTGTTTCTCCCCCTCTGTTTCCAGACTCCTGTTTCTCCCACTCTGTTTCCAGACTCCTGTTTCTCCCCCTCTGTTTCCAGACTCCTTTTTCTGCCCCTCTGTTTCCAGACTCCTGTTTCTCACCATTTGTTTCCAGACTCCTGTTTCTCCCCTCTGTTTCCAGTCTCCTGTTTCTGCCCCTCTGTTTCCAGACTCCTGTTTCTGCCTCTCTATTTCCAGCCTCCTGTTTCTGCCCCTCTGTTTCCAGCCTCCTGTTTCTGCCCCTCTGTTTCCAGACTCCTGTTTCTCACCCTCTGTTTCCAGACTCCTGTTTCTCCCCCTCTGTTTCCAGACTCCTGTTTCTGCCCCTCTGTTTCCAGATTCCTGTTTCTCCCCCTCTGTTTCCAGACTCCTGTTTCTGCCCCTCTGTTTCCAGACTCCTGTTTCTCACGATCTTATTCCAGGCTCCTGTTTCTCCCCCTCTGTTTCCAGACTCCTGAATCTCCCCCTCAGTTTCCACACTCCTGTTACTCCCCCTCTGTTTCCAGACTCCTGTTTCTGCCCCTCTGTTTCCAGGCTCCTGTTTCTCACCATCTGTTTCCAGACTCCTGTTTCTCCCCCTCTGTCTCCAGACTCCTGTATCTGCCCCTCTCTTTCCAGACTCCTGTTTCTCACCCTGAGTTTCCAGACTCCTGTTTCTCCCCCTCTGTTTCAAGCCTCCTGTTTCTCACCCTCTGTTTCCAGCCTCCTGTTTCTTCCCCTCTGTTTCCAGACTCCTGTTTCTGCCCCTCTGTTTCCAGACTCCTGTTTCTGCCCCTCTGTTTCCAGACACCTGTTTCTCCCCCTCTGTTTCCAGACTCCTGTTTCTCCCCCTCTGTTTCCAGACTCCTGTTTCTCCCCCTCTGTTTCCAGACTCCTGTTTCTCACCCTCTGTTTTCCGACATCTGTTTCTGCCCCACTGTTTCCAGACTCCTGTTTCTGCCCCTCTGTTTCCAGACGACTGTTTCTCACCCTTTGTTTCCAGACTCCTTTTTCTGCCCCTCTGTTTCCAGACTCCTGTTTCTCACCCTCTGTTTCCAGCCTCCTGTTTCTCCCCCTCTGTTTCCAGACTCCTGTTTCTGCCCCTCTGTTTCCAGACTCCTGTTTCTCCCCCTCTGTTTCCAGACTCCTGTATTTCCCCCTCTGTTTCCAGACTCCTGATTCTGCCCCTCTGTTTCCAGACTCCTGTTTCTGCCCCTCTGTTTCAAGGCTCCTGTTTCTGCCCCTCTGTTTCCAGCCTCCTGTTTCTCCCCCTCTGTTTCCAGACTCCTGTATTTCCCCCTCTGTTTCCAGACTCCTGTTTCTGCCCCTCTGTTTCCAGACTCCTGTTTCTCCCCCTCTGTTTCCAGACTCCTGTATTTCCCCCTCTGTTTCCAGACTCCTGATTCTGCCCCTCTGTTTCCAGACTCCTGTTTCTCACCCTGAGTTTCCAGACTCCTGTTTCTCCCCCTCTGTTTCCAGCCTCCTGTTTCTCACCCTCTGGATCCAGCCTACTGTTTCTTCCCCTCTGTTTCCAAACTCCTGCTTCTGCCCCTCTGTTTCCAGACTCCTGTTTCTGCCCCTCTGTTTCCAGACTCCTGTTTCTGCCCCTCTGTTTCCAGACTCCTGTTTCTCCCCCTCTGTTTCCAGACTCCTGTTTCTGCCCCTCTGTTTCCAGACTCCTGTTTCTGTCCCTCTGTTTCCAGACTCCTGTTTCTCACCCTGAGTTTCCAGACTCCTGTTTCTCCCCCTCTGTTTCCAGCCTCCTGATTCTGCCCCTCTGTTTCCAGACTCCTGTTTCTCACCCTCTGTTTCCAGACTCCTGTTTCTCCCCCTCTGTTTCCAGACTCCTGATTCTCACCCTCTGTTTCCAGACTCCTGTTTCTCCCCCTCTCTTTCCAGACTCCTGTTTCTCCCCCTATGTTTCCAGACTCCTGTTTCTCCCCCTCTGTTTCCAGACTCCTGTTTCTCACCCTCTGTCTTCCGACAACTGTTTCTGCCCCACTGTTTCCAGACTCCTGTTTCTGCCCCTCTGTTTCCAGACGCCTGTTTCTCACCCTCTGTTTCCAGACTCCTTTTTCTGCCCCTCTGTTTCCAGACTCCTGTTTCTCACCCTCTGTTTCCAGCCTCCTGTTTCTCCCCCTCTGTTTCCAGACTCCTGTTTCTGCCCCTCTGTTTCCAGACTCCTGTTTCTCCCCCTCTGTTTCCAGACTCCTGTTTCTCCCCCTCTGTTTCCAGACTCCTCTTTCTGCCCCTCTGTTTCCAGACTCCTGTTTCTCACCATTTGTTTCCAGACTCCTGTTTCTCCCCCTCTGTTTCCAGACTCCTGTATCTGCCCCTCTGTTTCCAGACTCCTGTTTCTCACCCTGAGTTTCCAGACTCCTGTTTCTCCCCCTCTGTTTCCAGCCTCCTGATTCAGCCCTTCTGTATCCAGCCTCCTGTTTCTCCCCCACTGGTTCCACACTCCTGTTTCTGCTCCTCAGTTTCCAGCCTCCTGTTTCTGCCCCTCTGTTTCCAGACTCCTGTTTCTCCCCCTCTGTTTCCAGACTCCTGTTTCTCCCCCTCTGTTTCCAGACTCCTGTTTCTCCCCCTCTGGATCCAGCCTACTGTTTCTTCCCCTCTGTTTCCAGACTCCTGTTTCTGCCCCTCTGTTTCCAGACTCCTGTTTCTCCCCCTCTGTTTCCAGACTCCTGTTTCTCCCCCTCTGTTTCCAGCCTCCTGTTTCTCACCCTCTGGATCCAGCCTACTGTTTCTTCCCCTCTGTTTCCAGACTCCTGTTTCTGCCCCTCTGTTTCCAGACTCCTGTTTCTGCCCCTCTGTTTCCAGACTCCTGTTTCTCCCCCTCTGTTTCCAGACTCCTGTTTCTGCCCCTCTGTTTCCAGACTCCTGTTTCTGCCTCTCTGTTTCCAGACTCCTGTTTCTCCCCGTCTGTTTCTAGACTCCTGTTTCTGCCCCTCTGTTTCCAGGCTCCTGTTTCTGCCCCTCTGTTTCCAGACTCCTGTTTCTGCCCCTCTGTTTCCAGCCTCCTGTTTCTCCCCCTCTGTTTCCAGACTCGTGTTTCTCCCCCTCTGTTTCCAGCCTCCTGTTTCTGCCCCTCAGTTTCCAACCTCCTGTTTCTCGCCATCTGTTTCCAGACTCCTGTTTCTCCACCTCTGTTTCCAGCCTCCTGTTTCTGCCCCTCTGTTTCCAGACTCCTGTTTCTCACCCTCTGTTTCCAGACTCCTGTTTCTCCCCCTCTGTTTCCAGACTCCTGTTTCTGCCCCTCTGTTTCCAGACATCTGATTCTCCCCCTCTGTTTCCAGACTCCTGTTTCTCCCCCTCTGTTTCCAGACTCCTGTTTCTCCCCCTCTGTTTCCAGACTCCTATTTCTGCCCCTCTGTTTCCAGACTCCTTTTTCCCACCATCTGTTTCCAGACTCCTGTCTCTCCCCCTCTGTTTCCAGACTCCTGTTTCTCACCCTCAGTTTCCAGCCTCCTGTTTCTCACCCTCTGTTTACAGCCTCCTGTTTCTTCCCCTCTGTTTCCAGACTCCTGTTTCTGCCCCTCTGTTTCCAGCCTCCTGATTCTGCCCCTCTGTTTCCAGACTCCTGTTTCTCACCCTCTGTTTCCAGACTCCTGTTTCTCCCCCTCTGTTTCCAGACTCCTGATTCTCACCCTCTGTTTCCAGACTCCTGTTTCTCCCCCTCTCTTTCCAGACTCCTGTTTCTCCCCCTATGTTTCCAGACTCCTGTTTCTGCCCCTCTGTTTCCAGGCTCCTGTTTCTGCCCCTCTGTTTCCAGACTCCTGTTTCTGCCCCTCTGTTTCCAGCCTCCTGTTTCTGCCCCTCTGTTTCCAGGCTCCTGTTTCTGCCCCTCTGTTTCCAGACTCCTGTTTCTGCCCCTCTGTTTCCAGACTCCTGTTTCTGCCTCTCTGTTTCCAGACTCCTGTTTCTCCCCGTCTGTTTCTAGACTCCTGTTTCTGCCCCTCTGTTTCCAGACTCCTGTTTCTGCCCCTCTGTTTCCAGACTCCTGTTTCTGCCCCTCTGTTTCCAGACTCCTGTTTCTCCCCCTCTGTTTCCAGACTCCTGTTTCTGCCCCTCTGTTTCCAGACTCCTGTTTCTGCCTCTCTGTTTCCAGACTCCTGTTTCTCCCCGTCTGTTTCTAGACTCCTGTTTCTGCCCCTCTGTTTCCAAGCTCCTGTTTCTGCCCCTCTGTTTCCAGACTCCTGTTTCTGCCCCTCTGTTTCCAGCCTCCTGTTTCTCCCCCTCTGTTTCCAGACTCGTGTTTCTCCCCCTCTGTTTCCAGCCTCCTGTTTCTGCCCCTCAGTTTCCAACCTCCTGTTTCTCGCCATCTGTTTCCAGACTCCTGTTTCTCCACCTCTGTTTCCAGCCTCCTGTTTCTGCCCCTCTGTTTCCAGACTCCTGTTTCTCACCCTCTGTTTCCAGACTCCTGTTTCTCCCCCTCTGTTTCCAGACTCCTGTTTCTGCCCCTCTGTTTCCAGACATCTGATTCTCCCCCTCTGTTTCCAGACTCCTGTTTCTCCCCCTCTGTTTCCAGACTCCTGTTTCTCCCCCTCTGTTTCCAGACTCCTGTTTCTGCCCCTCTGTTTCCAGACTCCTTTTTCCCACCATCTGTTTCCAGACTCCTGTCTCTCCCCCTCTGTTTCCAGACTCCTGTTTCTCACCCTCAGTTTCCAGACTCCTGTTTCTCCCCCTCAGTTTCCAGCCTCCTGTTTCTGCCCCTCTGTTTCCAACCTCCTGTTTCTGCCCCTCTGTTTCCAGACTCCTGTTTCTCACCCTCTGTTTGCAGACTCCTGTTTCTCCCCCTCTGTTTCCAGACTCCTGTTTCTGCCCCTCTGTTTCCAGACTCCTGTTTCTGCCCCTCTGTTCCCAGACTCCTGTTTCTCACACTGAGTTTCCAGACTCCTGTTTCTGCCCCTCTGTTTCCAGACTCCTGTTTCTCCCCCTCTGTTTCCAGACTCCTGTTTCTCCCACTCTGTTTCCAGACTCCTGTTTCTCCCCCTCTGTTTCCAGACTCCTTTTTCTGCCCCTCTGTTTCCAGACTCCTGTTTCTCACCATTTGTTTCCAGACTCCTGTTTCTCCCCTCTGTTTCCAGTCTCCTGTTTCTGCCCCTCTGTTTCCAGACTCCTGTTTCTGCCTCTCTATTTCCAGCCTCCTGTTTCTGCCCCTCTGTTTCCAGCCTCCTGTTTCTGCCCCTCTGTTTCCAGACTCCTGTTTCTCACCCTCTGTTTCCAGACTCCTGTTTCTCCCCCTCTGTTTCCAGACTCCTGTTTCTGCCCCTCTGTTTCCAGATTCCTGTTTCTCCCCCTCTGTTTCCAGACTCCTGTTTCTGCCCCTCTGTTTCCAGACTCCTGTTTCTCACGATCTTATTCCAGGCTCCTGTTTCTCCCCCTCTGTTTCCAGACTCCTGAATCTCCCCCTCAGTTTCCACACTCCTGTTACTCCCCCTCTGTTTCCAGACTCCTGTTTCTGCCCCTCTGTTTCCAGGCTCCTGTTTCTCACCATCTGTTTCCAGACTCCTGTTTCTCCCCCTCTGTCTCCAGACTCCTGTATCTGCCCCTCTCTTTCCAGACTCCTGTTTCTCACCCTGAGTTTCCAGACTCCTGTTTCTCCCCCTCTGTTTCAAGCCTCCTGCTTCTCACCCTCTGTTTCCAGCCTCCTGTTTCTTCCCCTCTGTTTCCAGACTCCTGTTTCTGCCCCTCTGTTTCCAGACTCCTGTTTCTGCCCCTCTGTTTCCAGACACCTGTTTCTCCCCCTCTGTTTCCAGACTCCTGTTTCTCCCCCTCTGTTTCCAGACTCCTGTTTCTCCCCCTCTGTTTCCAGACTCCTGTTTCTCACCCTCTGTTTTCCGACATCTGTTTCTGCCCCACTGTTTCCAGACTCCTGTTTCTGCCCCTCTGTTTCCAGACGACTGTTTCTCACCCTTTGTTTCCAGACTCCTTTTTCTGCCCCTCTGTTTCCAGACTCCTGTTTCTCACCCTCTGTTTCCAGCCTCCTGTTTCTCCCCCTCTGTTTCCAGACTCCTGTTTCTGCCCCTCTGTTTCCAGACTCCTGTTTCTCCCCCTCTGTTTCCAGACTCCTGTATTTCCCCCTCTGTTTCCAGACTCCTGATTCTGCCCCTCTGTTTCCAGACTCCTGTTTCTGCCCCTCTGTTTCAAGGCTCCTGTTTCTGCCCCTCTGTTTCCAGCCTCCTGTTTCTCCCCCTCTGTTTCCAGACTCCTGTATTTCCCCCTCTGTTTCCAGACTCCTGTTTCTGCCCCTCTGTTTCCAGACTCCTGTTTCTCCCCCTCTGTTTCCAGACTCCTGTATTTCCCCCTCTGTTTCCAGACTCCTGATTCTGCCCCTCTGTTTCCAGACTCCTGTTTCTCACCCTGAGTTTCCAGACTCCTGTTTCTCCCCCTCTGTTTCCAGCCTCCTGTTTCTCACCCTCTGGATCCAGCCTACTGTTTCTTCCCCTCTGTTTCCAAACTCCTGCTTCTGCCCCTCTGTTTCCAGACTCCTGTTTCTGCCCCTCTGTTTCCAGACTCCTGTTTCTGCCCCTCTGTTTCCAGACTCCTGTTTCTCCCCCTCTGTTTCCAGACTCCTGTTTCTGCCCCTCTGTTTCCAGACTCCTGTTTCTGCCCCTCTGTTTCCAGACTCCTGTTTCTCACCCTCTGTTTCCAGACTCCTTTTTCTGCCCCTCTGTTTCCAGACTCCTGTTTCTCACCCTCTGTTTCCAGCCTCCTGTTTCTCCCCCTCTGTTTCCAGACTCCTGTTTCTGCTCCTCAGTTTCCAGACTCCTGTTTCTCCCCCTCTGTTTCCAGACTCCTGTATTTCCCCCTCTGTTTCCAGACTCCTGATTCTGCCCCTTTGTTTCCAGACTCCTGTTTCTGCCCCTCTGTTTCCAGACTCCTGTTTCTCACCCTGAGTTTCCAGACTCCTGTTTCTCCCCCTCTGTTTCCAGCCTCCTGTTTCTCACCCTCTGGATCCAGCCTACTGTTTCTTCCCCTCTGTTTCCAGACTCCTGTTTCTGCCCCTCTGTTTCCAGGCTCCTGTTTCTGCCCCTCTGTTTCCAGCCTCCTGTTTCTGCCCCTCTGTTTCCAGCCTCCTGTTTCTCCCCCTCTGTTTCCAGACTCGTGTTTCTCCCCCTCTGTTTCCAGCCTCCTGTTTCTGCCCCTCAGTTTCCAACCTCCTGTTTCTCGCCCTCTGTTTCCAGACTCCTGTTTCTCCACCTCTGTTTCCAGCCTCCTGTTTCTGCCCCTCTGTTTCCAGACTCCTGTTTCTCACCCTCTGTTTCCAGACTCCTGTTTCTCCCCCTCTGTTTCCAGACTCCTGTTTCTGCCCCTCTGTTTCCAGACATCTGATTCTCCCCCTCTGTTTCCAGACTCCTGTTTCTCCCCCTCTGTTTCCAGACTCCTGTTTCTCCCCCTCTGTTTCCAGACTCCTGTTTCTGCCCCTCTGTTTCCAGACTCCTTTTGCCCACCATCTGTTTCCAGACTCCTGTCTCTCCCCCTCTGTTTCCAGACTCCTGTTTCTCACCCTGAGTTTCCAGACTCCTGTTTCTCCCCCTCTGTTTTCAGCCTCCTGTTTCTCACCCTCTGTTTACAGCCTCCTGTTTCTTCCCCTCTGTTTCCAGACTCCTGTTTCTGCCCCTCTGTTTCCAGCCTCCTGATTCTGCCCCTCTGTTTCCAGACTCCTGTTTCTCACCCTCTGTTTCCAGACTCCAGTTTCTCCCCCTCTCTTTCCAGACTCCTGTTTCTCCCCCTATGTTTCCAGACTCCTGTTTCTGCCCCTCTGTTTCCAGTCTCCTGTTTCTGCCCCTCTGTTTCCAGACTCCTGTTTCTGCCCCTCTGTTTCCAGCCTCCTGTTTCTCCCCCTCTGTTTCCAGGCTCCTGTTTCTCCCCCTCTGTTTCCAGCCTTCTGTTTCTGCCCCTCAGTTTCCAACCTCCTGTTTCTCACCCTCTGTTTCCAGACTCCTATTTCTCCCCCTCTGTTTCCAGACTCGTGTTTCTCCCCCTCTGTTTCCAGCCTCCTGTTTCTGCCCCTCAGTTTCCAACCTCCTGTTTCTCGCCCTCTGTTTCCAGACTCCTGTTTCTCCACCTCTGTTTCCAGCCTCCTGTTTCTGCCCCTCTGTTTCCAGACTCCTGTTTCTCACCCTCTGTTTCCAGACTCCTGTTTCTCCCCCTCTGTTTCCAGACTCCTGTTTCTCCCCCTCTGTTTCCAGACTCCTGTTTCTCCCCCTCTGTTTCCAGACTCCTGTTTCTGCCCCTCTGTTTCCAGACTCCTTTTTCCCACCATCTGTTTCCAGACTCCTGTCTCTCCCCCTCTGTTTCCAGTCTCCTGTTTCTCACCCTGAGTTTCCAGACTCCTTTTTCTGCCCCTCTGTTTCCAGACTCCTGTTTCTCACCCTCTGTTTCCAGCCTCCTGTTTCTCCCCCTCTGTTTCCAGACTCCTGTTTCTGCCCCTGTGTTTCCAGACTCCTGTTTCTCCCCCTCTGTTTCCAGACTCCTGTATTTCCCCCTCTGTTTCCAGACTCCTGATTCTGCCCCTCTGTATCCAGCCTCCTGTTTCTCCCCCACTGGTTCCACACTCCTGTTTCTGCTCCTCAGTTTCCAGCCTCCTGTTTCTGCCCCTCTGTTTCCAGACTCCTGTTTCTCCCCCTATGTTTCCAGACTCCTGTTTCTGCCCCTCTGTTTCCAGGCTCCTGTTTCTGCCCCTCTGTTTCCAGACTCCTGTTTCTGCCCCTCTGTTTCCAGCCTCCTGTTTCTCCCCCTCTGTTTCCAGGCTCCTGTTTCTCCCCCTCTGTTTCCAGCCTCCTGTTTCTGCCCCTCAGTTTCCAACCTCCTGTTTCTCACCCTCTGTTTCCAGACTCCTATTTCTCCCCCTCTGTTTCCAGCCTCCTGTTTCTGCCCCTCTGTTTCCAGACTCCTGTTTCTCACCCTCTGTTTCCAGACTCCTGTTTCTCCCCCTCTGTTTCCAGACTCCTGTTTCTGCCCCTCTGTTTCCAGACTCCTGTTTCTCCCCCTATGTTTCCAGGCTCCTGTTTCTCCCCCTCTGTTTCCAGCCTCCTGTTTCTGCCCCTCAGTTTCCAACCTCCTGTTTCTCACCCTCTTTTTCCAGACTCCTATTTCTCCCCCTCTGTTTCCAACCTCCTGTTTCTGCCCCTCTGTTTCCAGACTCCTGTTTCTCACCCTGAGTTTCCAGACTCCTGTTTCTCCCCCTCTGTTTCCAGACTCCTGTATTTCCCCCTCTGTTTCCAGACTCCTGATTCTGCCCCTCTGTATCCAGCCTCCTGTTTCTCCCCCACTGGTTCCACACTCCTGTTTCTGCTCCTCAGTTTCCAGCCTCCTGTTTCTGCCCCTCTGTTTCCAGACTCCGGTTTCTCCCCCTCTGTTTCCAGACTCCTGTTTCTCCCCCTCTGCTTCCAGACTCCTGTTTCTGCCCCTCTGTTTCCAGACTCCTGTTTCTCACCCTGAGTTTCCAGACTCCTGTTTCTCCCCCTCTGTTTCCAGCCTCCTGTTTCTCACCCTCTGGATCCAGCCTACTGTTTCTTCCCCTCTGTTTCCAGACTCCTGTTTCTGCCCCTCTGTTTCCAGACTCCTGTTTCTGCCCCTCTGTTTCCAGACTCCTGTTTCTCCCCCTCTGTTTCCAGACTCCTGTTTCTGCCCCTCTGTTTCCAGACTCCTGTTTCTGCCTCTCTGTTTCCAGACTCCTGTTTCTCACCCTGAGTTTCCAGACTCCTGTTTCTCCCCCTCTGTTTCCAGCCTCCTGTTTCTCACCCTCTGTTTACAGCCTCCTGTTTCTCCCCCTCTGTTTCCAGACTCCTGTTTCTGCCCCTCTGTTTCCAGACTCCTGATTCTGCCCCTCTGTTTCCAGGCTCCTGTTTCTGCCCCTCTGTTTCCAGACTCCTGTTTCTGCCCCTCTGTTTCCAGCCTCCTGTTTCTCCCCCTCTGTTTTTAGACTCGTGTTTCTCCCCCTCTGTTTCCAGCCTCCTGTTTCTGCCCCTCAGTTTCCAACCTCCTGTTTCTCGCCCTCTGTTTCCAGACTCCTGTTTCTCCACCTCTGTTTCCAGCCTCCTGTTTCTGCCCCTCTGTTTCCAGACTCCTGTTTCTCACCCTCTGTTTCCAGACTCCTGTTTCTCCCCCTCTGTTTCCAGACTCCTGTTTCTCCCCCTCTGTTTCCAGACTCCTGTTTCTGCCCCTCTGTTTCCAGACTCCTTTTTCCCACCATCTGTTTCCAGACTCCTGTCTCTCCCCCTCTGTTTCCAGACTCCTGTTTCTCACCCTGAGTTTCCAGACTCCTGTTTCTCCCCCTCTGTTTCCAGACTCCTGTTTCTGCCCCTCTGTTTCCAGCCTCCTGATTCTGCCCCTCTGTTTCCAGACTCCTGTTTCTCACCCTCTGTTTCCACACTCCTGTTTCTCCCCCTCTCTTTCCAGAACCTGTTTCTCCCCCTATGTTTCCAGACTCCTGTTTCTGCCCCTCTGTTTCCAGGCTCCTGTTTCTGCCCCTCTGTTTCCAGACTCCTGTTTCTGCCCCTCTGTTTCCAGCCTCCTGTTTCTCCCCCTCTGTTTCCAGGCTCCTGTTTCTCCCCCTCTGTTTCCAGCCTCCTGTTTCTGCCCCTCAGTTTCCAACCTCCTGTTTCTCGCCCTCTGTTTCCAGACTCCTGTTTCTCCACCTCTGTTTCCAGCCTCCTGTTTCTGCCCCTCTGTTTCCAGACTCCTGTTTCTCACCCTCTGTTTCCAGACTCCTGTTTCTCCCCCTCTGTTTCCAGACTCCTGTTTCTGCCCCTCTGTTTCCAGACATCTGATTCTCCCCCTCTGTTTCCAGACTCCTGTTTCTCCCCCTCTGTTTCCAGACTCCTGTTTCTCCCCCTCTGTTTCCAGACTCCTGTTTCTGCCCCTCTGTTTCCAGACTCCTTTTTCCCACCATCTGTTTCCAGACTCCTGTTTCTCCCCCTCTGTTTCCAGACTCCTGTTTCTCACCCTGAGTTTCCAGACTCCTTTTTCTGCCCCTCTGTTTCCAGACTCCTGTTTCTCACCCTCTGTTTCCAGCCTCCTGTTTCTCCCCCTCTGTTTCCAGACTCCTGTTTCTGCCCCTGTGTTTCCAGACTCCTGTTTCTCCCCCTCTGTTTCCAGACTCCTGTATTTCCCCCTCTGTTTCCAGACTCCTGATTCTGTCCCTCTGTATCCAGCCTCCTGTTTCTCCCCCACTGGTTCCACACTCCTGTTTCTGCTCCTCAGTTTCCAGCCTCCTGTTTCTGCCCCTCTGTTTCCAGACTCCTGTTTCTCCCCCTCTGTTTCCAGACTCCTGTTTCTCCCCCTCTGTTTCCAGACTCCTGTTTCTGCCCCTCTGTTTCCAGACTCCTGTTTCTCACCCTGAGTTTCCAGACTCCTGTTTCTCCCCCTCTGTTTCCAGCCTCCTGTTTCTCACCCTCTGGATCCAGCCTACTGTTTCTTCCCCTCTGTTTCCAGACTCCTGTTTCTGCCCCTCTGTTTCCAGACTCCTGTTTCTGCCCCTCTGTTTCCAGACTCCTGTTTCTCCCCCTCTGTTTCCAGACTCCTGTTTCTGCCCCTCTGTTTCCAGACTCCTGTTTCTGCCTCTCTGTTTCCAGACTCCTGTTTCTCACCCTGAGTTTCCAGACTCCAGTTTCTCCCGCTCCGTTTCCAGCCTCCTGTTTCTCACCCTCTGTTTACAGCCTCCTGTTTCTCCCCCTCTGTTTCCAGACTCCTGTTTCTGCCGCTCTGTTTCCAGACTCCTGTTTCTGCCCCTCTGTTTCCAGGCTCCTGTTTCTGCCCCTGTGTTTCCAGACTCCTGTTTCTGCCCCTCTGTTTCCAGCCTCCTGTTTCTCCCCCTCTGTTTCCAGACTCGTGTTTCTCCCCCTCTGTTTCCAGCCTCCTGTTTCTGCCCCTCAGTTTCCAACCTCCTGTTTCTCGCCCTCTGTTTCCAGACTCCTGTTTCTCCACCTCTGTTTCCAGCCTCCTGTTTCTGCCCTTCTGTTTCCAGACTCCTGTTTCTCACCCTCTGTTTCCAGACTCCTGTTTCTCCCCCTCTGTTTCCAGACTCCTGTTTCTGCCCCTCTGTTTCCAGACATCTGATTCTCCCCCTCTGTTTCCAGACTCCTGTTTCTCCCCCTCTGTTTCCAGACTCCTGTTTCTCCCCCTCTGTTTCCAGACTCCTGTTTCTGCCCCTCTGTTTCCAGACTCCTTTTTCCCACCATCTGTTTCCAGACTCCTGTCTCTCCCCCTCTGTTTCAAGACTCCTGTTTCTCACCCTGAGTTTCCAGACTCCTGTTTCTCCCCCTCTGTTTCCAGCCTCCTGTTTCTCACCCTCTGTTTACAGCCTCCTGTTTCTTCCCCTCTGTTTCCAGACTCCTGTTTCTGCCCCTCTGTTTCCAGCCTCCTGATTCTGCCCCTCTGTTTCCAGACTCCTGTTTCTCACCCTCTGTTTCCAGACTCCTGTTTCTCCCCCTCTCTTTCCAGACTCCTGTTTCTCCCCCTATGTTTCCAGACTCCTGTTTCTGCGCCTCTGTTTCCAGGCTCCTGTTTCTGCCCCTCTGTTTCCAGACTCCTGTTTCTGCCCCTCTGTTTCCAGCCTCCTGTTTCTCCCCCTCTGTTTCCAGGCTCCTGTTTCTCCCCCTCTGTTTCCAGCCTCCTGTTTCTGCCCCTCAGTTTCCAACCTCCTGTTTCTCACCCTCTGTTTCCAGACTCCTATATCTACCCCTCTGTTTCCAGCCTCCTGTTTCTGCCCCTCTGTTTCCATACTCCTGTTTCTCACCCTCTGTTTCCAGACTCCTGTTTCTGCCCCTCTGTTTCCAGACTCCTGTTTCTCCCCCTCTGTTTCCAGACTCCTGTTTCTCCCCCTCTGTTTCCAGACTCCTGTTTCTGCCCCTCTGTTTCCAGACTCCTGTTTCTCACCATCTGTTTCCAGACTCCTGTTTCTGCCCCTCTGTTTCCAGACTCCTGTTTCTCACCCTCTGTTTCCAGACTCCTGTTTCTCCACCTCTGTTTCCAGACTCCTGTTTCTGCCCCTCTGTTTCCAGACATCTGATTCTCCCCCTCTGTTTCCAGACTCCTGTTTCTCCATCTCTGTTTCCAGACTCCTGTTTCTCCCCCTCTGTTTCCAGACTCCTGTTTCTCCCCCTCTGTTTCCAGACTCCTGTTTCTGCCCCTCTGTTTCCAGACTCCTTTTTCCCACCATCTGTTTCCCGACTCCTGTCTCTCCCCCTCTGTTTCAAGACTCCTGTTTCTCACCCTGAGTTTCCAGACTCCTGTTTCTCCCCCTCTGTTTCCAGCCTCCTGTTTCTCACCCTCTGTTTACAGCCTCCTGTTTCTTCCCCTCTGTTTCCAAACTCCTGTTTCTGCCCCTCTGTTTCCAGCCTCCTGATTCTGCCCCTCTGTTTCCAGACTCCTGTTTCTCCCCCTCTGTTTCCAGACTCCTGTTTCTCCCCCTCTCTTTCCAGACTCCTGTTTCTCCCCCTATGTTTCCAGACTCCTGTTTCTGCGCCTCTGTTTCCAGGCTCCTGTTTCTGCCCCTCTGTTTCCAGACTCCTGTTTCTGCCCCTCTGTTTCCAGCCTCCTGTTTCTCCCCCTCTGTTTCCAGGCTCCTGTTTCTCCCCCTCTGTTTCCAGACTCCTGTTTCTGCCCCTCAGTTTCCAACCTCCTGTTTCTCACCCTCTGTTTCCAGACTCCTATATCTACCCCTCTGTTTCCAGCCTCCTGTTTCTGCCCCTCTGTTTCCAGACTCCTGTTTCTCACCCTCTGTTTCCAGACTCCTGTTTCTGCCCCTCTGTTTCCAGACTCCTGTTTCTCCCCCTCTGTTTCCAGACTCCTGTTTCTCCCCCTCTGTTTCCAGACTCCTGTTTCTGCCCCTCTGTTTCCAGACTCCTGTTTCTCACCATCTGTTTCCAGACTCCTGTTTCTGCCCCTCTGTTTCCAGACTCCTGTTTCTCACCCTCTGTTTCCAGACTCCTGTTTCTCCACCTCTGTTTCCAGACTCCTGTTTCTGCCCCTCTGTTTCCAGACATCTGATTCTCCCCCTCTGTTTCCAGACTCCTGTTTCTCCATCTCTGTTTCCAGACTCCTGTTTCTCCCCCTCTGTTTCCAGACTCCTGTTTCTGCCCCTCTGTTTCCAGACTCCTTTTTCCCACCATCTGTTTCCAGACTCCTGTCTCTCCCCCTCTGTTTCCAGACTCCTGTTTCTCACCCTGAGTTTCCAGACTCCTGTTTCTCCCCCTCTGTTTCAAGCCTCCTGTTTCTCACCCTCTGTTTACAGCCTCCTGTTTCTTCCCCTCTGTTTCCAGACTCCTGTTTCTGCCCCTCTGTTTCCAGCCTCCTGATTCTGCCCCTCTGTTTCCAGACTCCTGTTTCTCACCCTCTGTTTCCAGACTCCTGTTTCTCCCCCTCTCTTTCCAGACTCCTGTTTCTCCCCCTATGTTTCCAGACTCCTGTTTCTGCCCCTCTGTTTCCAGGCTCCTGTTTCTGCCCCTCTGTTTCCAGACTCCTGTTTCTGCCCCTCTGTTTCCAGCCTCCTGTTTCTCCCCCTCAGTTCCCAGGCTCCTGTTTCTCCCCCTCTGTTTCCAGCCTCCTGTTTCTGCCCCTCAGTTTCCAACCTCCTGTTTCTCACCCTCTGTTTCCAGACTCCTATTTCTCCCCCTCTTTTTCCAGCCTCCTGTTTCTGCCCCTCTGTTGCCAGACTCCTGTTTCTGCCCCTCTGTTTCCAGACTCCTGTTTCTCCCCCTCTGTTTCCAGACTCCTGTTTCTGCCCCTCTGTTTCCAGACTCCTGTTTCTCCCCCTCTGTTTCCAGACTCTTGTTTCTCCCCCTCTGTTTCCAGAAACCTCTTTCTGCCCCTCTGTTTCCAGACTCCTGTTTCTCACCATCTGTTTCCAGACTCCTGTTTCTCCCCCTCTGTTTCCAGACTCCTGTTTCTGCCCCTCTGTTCCCAGACTCCTGTTTCTCACACTGAGTTTCCAGACTCCTGTTTCTGCCCCTCTGTTTCCAGACTCCTGTTTCTCCCCCTCTGTTTCCAGACTCCTGTTTCTGCCCCTCTGTTTCCAGACTCCTGTTTCTGCCCCTCTGTTTCCAGACTCCTGTTTCTGCCCGTCTGTTTCCAGACTCCTGTTTCTCCCCCTCTGTTTCCAGCCTCCTGTTTCTGCCCCTCTTTTTCCAGACTCCTGTTTCTCACCCTCTGTTTCCAGACTCCTGATTCTCCCCCTCTGTTTCCAGACTCCTGTTTCTGCCCCTCTGTTTCCAGCCTCCTGTTTCTCCCCCTCCGTTTCCAGACTCCTGTTTCTCCCCCTCTGTTTCCAGACTCCTGTTTCTCCCCCTCTGATTGCAGACTCCTGTTTCTGCCCCTCTGTTTCCAGACTCCTGTTTCTCACCATCTTATTCCAGGCTCCTGTTTCTCCCCCTCTGTTTCCAGACTCCTGTTTCTGTCCCTCTGTTTCCAGACTCCTGTTTCTCACCCTGAGTTTCCAGACTCCTGTTTCTCCCCCTCTGTTTCCAGACTCCTGCTTCTGCCCCTCTGTTTCCAGACTCCTGTTTCGGCCCCTCTGTTTCCAGACTCCTGTTTCTCCCCCTCTGTTTCCAGCCTCCTGTTTCTGCCCCTCTGTTTCCAGACTCCTGTTTCTCACCCTCTGTTTCCAGACTCCTGTTTCTCCCCCTCTGTTTCCAGACTCCTGTTTCTGCCCCTCTGTTTCCAGACTCCTGTTTCTGCCCCTCTGTTTCCAGACTCCTGGTCTCACCATTTGTTTCCAGACTCCTGTTTCTCACCCTCTGTTTCCAGACTCCTGTTTCTCCCCCTCTGTTTCCAGCATCCTGTTTCTGCCCCTCTGTTTCCAGACTCCTGTTTCTCACCCTCTGTTTCCAGACTCCTGTTTCTCCCCCTCTGTTTCCAGCCACCTGTTTCTCCGCCTCTGTTTCCAGACTTCTGATTCTCCCCCTCTGTTTCCAGACTCCTGTTTCTCCCCCTCTGTTTCCAAACTCCTGTTTCTCCCCCTCTGTTTCCAGACTCCTGTTTCTCACCATCTGTTTCCAGACTCCTGCCTCTCCCCCTCTGTTTCCAGACTCCTGTTTCTCACCCTGAGTTTCCAGACTCCTGTTTCTCCCCCTCTGTTTCCAGCCTCCTGTTTCTCACCCTCTGTTTCCAGCCTCCTGTTTCTTCCCCTCTGTTTCCAGACTCCTGTTTCTGGCCCTCTGTTTCCAGCCTCCTGATTCTGCCCCACTGTTTCCAGACTCCGGTTTCTCACCCTCTGTTTCCAGACTCCTGTTTCTCCCCCTCTGTTTCCAGCCTCCTGTTTCTTCCCCTCTGTTTCCAGCCTCCTGATTCTGCCCCTCTGTTTCCAGACTCCTGTTTCTCACCCTCTGTTTCCAGACTCCTGTTTCTCCCCCTCTCTTTCCAGACTCCTGTTTCTCCCCCTATGTTTCCAGACTCCTGTTTCTGCCCCACTGTTTCCAGGCTCCAGTTTCTGCCCCTCTGTTTCCAGACTCCTGTTTCTGCCCCTCTGTTTCCAGCCTCCTGTTTCTCCCCCTCTGTTTCCAGGCTCCTGTTTCTCCCCCTCTGTTTCCAGCCTCCTGTTTCTGCCCCTCAGTTTCCAACCTCCTGTTTCTCGCCCTCTGTTTCCAGACTCCTGTTTCTCCCCCTCTGTTTCCAGCCTCCTGTTTCTGCCCCTCTGTTTCCAGACTCTTGTTTCTCACCCTCTGTTTCCAGACTCCTGTTACTCCCCCTCTGTTTCCAGACTCCTGTTTCTGCCCCTCTGTTTCCAGACTCCTATTTCTCCCCCTCTGTTTCCAGACTCCTGTTTCTCCCCCTCTGTTTCCAGACTCCTGTTTCTGCCCCTCTGTTCCCAGACTCCTGTTTCTCACACTGAGTTTCCAGACTCCTGTTTCTCCCCCTCTGTTTCCAGCCTCCTGTTTCTCACCCTCTGTTTCCAGCCTCCTGTTTCTTCCCCTCTGTTTCCAGACTCCTGTTTCTGCCCCTCTGTTTCCAGACTCCTGTTTCTGCCCCTCTGTTTCCAGACTCCTGGTCTCACCATTTGTTTCCAGACTCCTGTTTCTCCCCCTCTGTTTCCAGACTCCTGTTTCTCCCCCTCTGTTTCCAGTCTCCTGTTTCTGCCCCTCTGTTTCCAGACTCCTGTTTCTCACCATTTGTTTCCAGACTCCTGTTTCTCCCCTCTGTTTCCAGACTCCTGTTTCTGCCCCTCTGTTTCCAGACTCCTGTTTCTGCCCGTCTGTTTCCAGACCCCTGTTTCTCCCACTCTGTTTCCAGCCTCCTGTTTCTGCCCCTCTGTTTTCAGACTCCTGTTTCTCCCCCTCTGTTTCCAGACTCCTGTTTCTCCCCCTCTGTTTCCAGACTCCTGTCTCTTCCCCTCTGTTTCCAGACTCCTGTTTCTCCCCCTCTGTTTCCAGACTCCTGTTTCTGCCCCTCTGTTCCCAGACTCCTGTTTCTCACACTGAGTTTCCAGACTCCTGTTTCTCCCCCTCTGTTTCCAGCCTCCTGTTTCTCACCCTCTGTTTCCAGCCTCCTGTTTCTTCCCCTCTGTTTCCAGACTCCTGTTTCTGCCCCTCTGTTTCCAGACTCCTGTTTCTGCCCCTCTGTTTCCAGACTCCTGGTCTCACCATTTGTTTCCAGACTCCTGTTTCTCACCCTCTGTTTCCAGACCCCTGTTTCTCCCCCTCTGTTTCCTGCCTCCTGTTTCTGCCCCTCTGTTTTCAGACTCCTGTTTCTCCCACTCTGTTTCCAGACTCCTGTTTCTCCCCCTCTGTTTCCAGACTCCTGTTTCTTCCCCTCTGTTTCCAGACTCCTGTTTCTCCCCCTCTGTTTCCAGACTCCTGTTTCTTCCCCTCTGTTTCCAGACTCCTGTTTCTCCCCCTCTGTTTCCAGACTCCTGTTTCTGCCCCTCTGTATCCAGACTCCTGTTTCTCACCATCTTATTCCAGGCTCCTGTTTCTCCCCCTCTGTTTCCAGACTCCTGTTTCTGTCCCTCTGTTTCCAGACTCCTGTTTCTGACCCTGAGTTTCCAGATTCCTGTTTCACCCCCTCTGTTTCCAGCCTCCTGTTTCTCAACCTCTGTTTCCAGACTCCTGTTTCTCCCTAATCTGTTTCCAGACTCCTGTTTCTGCCCCTCTTTTTCCAGACTCCTGTTTCTGCCTCTCTGTTTCCAGACTCCTGTTTCTCACCCTCTGTTTCCAGACTCCTGTTACTGCCCCTCTGTTTCCAGGCTCCTGTTTCTGCCCCTCTGTTTCCAGCCTACTGTTTCTCCACCTCTGTTTCCAGACTCCTGTTACTCCCCCTCTGTTTCCAGCCTCCTGTTTCTGCCCCTCAGTTTCCAACCTTCTGTTTCTCGCCCTCTGTTTCCAGACTCCTGTTTCTCCCCCTCTGTTTCCAGACTCCTGTTTCTGCCCCTCTGTTGCCAGACTCCTGTTTCTTCCCCTCTGTTTCCAGACTCCTGTTTCTGCCCCTCTGTTTCCAGACTCCTGTTTCTGCCCCTCTGTTTCCAGACTCCTGTTTCTCCCCCTCTGTTTCCAGACTCCTGTTTCTGCCCCTCTGTTTCCAGACTCCGTTTCTGCCTCTCTGTATCCAGACTCGTGTTTCTCCCCCTCTGTTTCCAGCCTCCTGTTTCTGCCCCTCTGCTTCCAGGCTCCTGTTTCTGCCCCTCTGTTTCCAGACTCCTGTTTCTGCCCCTCTGTTTCCAGCCTCCTGTTTCTCCCCCTCTGTATCCAGACTCGTGTTTCTCCCCCTCTGTTTCCAGACTCCTGTTTCTGCCCCTCTGTTTCCAGACTCCTGTTTCTCACCCTCTGTTTCCAGACTCCTGTTTCTCCCCCTCTGTTTCCAGTGTCCTGTTTCTGCCCCTCTGTTTCCAGACTTCTGATTCTCCCCCTCTGTTTCCAGACTCCTGTTTCTCCCCCTCTGTTTCCAGACTCCTTTTACTCCCCCTCTGTTTCCAGACTCCTGTTTATGCCCCTCTGTTTCCAGACTCCTGTTTCTCACCATCTGTTTCCAGACTCCTGTTTCTGCCCCTCTGTTCCCAGACTCATGTTTCTCACACTGAGTTTCCAGACACCTGTTTCTCCCCCTCTGTTTCCAGCCTCCAGTTTCTCACCCTCTGTTTCCAGCCTCCTGTTTCTTCCCCTCTGTTTCCAGACTCCTGTTTCTGCCCCTCTGTTTCCAGACTCCTGGTTCTGCCCCACTGTTTCCAGACTCCTGTTTCTCAACATTTGTTTCCAGACTCCTGTTTCTCACCCTCTGTTTCCAGACTCCTGTTTCTGCCCCTCTGTTTCCAGACTCCTGTTTCTCCCCCTCTGTTTCCAGACTCCTGTTTCTCCCCCTCTGTTTCCAGACTCCTGTTTCTCCCCCTCTGTTTCCAGACTCCTGTTTCTGCCCCTCTGTTTCCAGACTCCTGTTTCTCACCATTTGTTTCCAGACTCCTGTTTCTCTCCCTCTGTTTCCAGACTCCTGTTTCTGCCCCTCTGTTTCCAGACTCCTGTTTCTGCCTGTCTGTTTCCAGACTCCTGTTTCTCCCCCTCTGTTTCCAGCCTCCTGTTTCTGCCCCTCTGTTTCCAGACTCCTGTTTCTCACCCTCTGTTTCCAGACTCCTGTTTCTCCCCCTCTGTTTCCAGACTCCTGTTTGTGCCCCTCTGTTTCCAGACTCCTGTTTCTGCCCCTCTGTTTCCAGACTCCTGTTTCTCACCATCTTATTCCAGGCTCCTGTTTCTCCCGCTCTGTTTCCAGACTCCTGTTTCTGTCCCTCTGTTTCCAGACTCCTGTTTCTCACCCTGAGTTTCCAGACTCCTGTTTCTCCCCCTCTGTTTCCAGCCTCCTGTTTCTCACCCTCTGTATCCAGCCTCCTGTTTCTTCCCCTCTGTTTCCAGACTCCTGTTTCTGCCCCTCTGTTTCCAGACTCCTGTTTCTGCCCCTCTGTTTCCAGACTCCTGTTTCTCCCCCTCTGTTTCCAGACTCCTGTTTCTGCCCCTCTGTTTCCAGACTCCTGTTTCTGCCTCTCTGTTTCCAGACTCCTGTTTCTCCCCCTCTGTTTCCAGCCTCCTGTTTCTCCCCCTCTGTTTCCAGACTCCTTTTACTCCCCCTCTGTTTCCAGACTCCTGTTTCTGCCCCTCTGTTTCCAGACTCCTGTTTCTCACCATCTGTTTCCAGACTCCTGTTTCTGCCCCTCTGTTCCCAGACTCATGTTTCTCACACAGAGTTTCCAGACACCTGTTTCTCCCCCTCTGTTTCCAGCCTCCTGTTTCTCACCCTCTGTTTCCAGCCTCCTGTTTCTTCCCCTCTGCTTCCAGACTCCTGTTTCTGCCCCTCTGTTTCCAGACTCCTGGTTCTGCCCCTCTGTTTCCAGACTCCTGTTTCTCACCATTTGTTTCCAGACTCCTGTTTCTCACCATCTGTTTCCAGACTCCTGTTTCTGCCCCTCTGTTTCCAGACTCCTGTTTCTGCCCCTCTGTTTCCAGACTCCTGTTTCTCCCCCTCTGTTTCCAGACTCCTGTTTCTGCCCCTCTGTTTCCAGACTCCTGTTTCTGCCTCTCTGTATCCAGACTCGTGTTTCTCCCCCTCTGTTTCCAGCCTCCTGTTTCTGCCCTCTGTTTCCAGGCTCCTGTTTCTGCCCCTCTGTTTCCAGACTCCTGTTTCTGCCCCTCTGTTTCCAGCCTCCTGTTTCTCCCCCTCTGTATCCAGACTCGTGTTTCTCCCCCTCTGTTTCCAGACTCCTGTTTCTGCCCCTCTGTTTCCAGACTCCTGTTTCTCACCCTCTGTTTCCAGACTCCTGTTTCTCCCCCTCTGTTTCCAGTGTCCTGTTTCTCACCCTCTGTTTACAGCCTCCTGTTTCTTCCCCTCTGTTTCCAGACTCCTGTTTCTCCCCCTCTGTTTCCAGACTCCTTTTACTCCCCCTCTGTTTCCAGACTCCTGTTTCTGCCCCTCTGTTTCCAGACTCCTGTTTCTCACCATCTGTTTCCAGACTCCTGTTTCTGCCCCTCTGTTCCCAGACTCATGTTTCTCACACTGAGTTTCCAGACACCTGTTTCTCCCCCTCTGTTTCCAGCCTCCAGTTTCTCACCCTCTGTTTCCAGCCTCCTGTTTCTTCCCCTCTGTTTCCAGACTCCTGTTTCTGCCCCTGTGTTTCCAGGCTCCTGGTTCTGCCCCACTGTTTCCAGACTCCTGTTTCTCACCATTTGTTTCCAGACTCCTGTTTCTCACCCTCTGTTTCCAGACTCCTGTTTCTGCCCCTCTGTTTCCAGACTCCTGTTTCTCCCCCTCTGTTTCCAGACTCCTGTTTCTCCCCCTCTGTTTCCAGACTCCTGTTTCTCCCCCTCTGTTTCCAGACTCCTGTTTCTGCCCCTCTGTTTCCAGACTCCTGTTTCTCACCATTTGTTTCCAGACTCCTGTTTATCTCCCTCTGTTTCCAGACTCCTGATTCTGCCCCTCTGTTTCCAGACTCCTGTTTCTGCCCGTCTGTTTCCAGACTCCTGTTTCTCCCCCTCTGTTTCCAGCCTCCTGTTTCTGCCCCTCTGTTTCCAGACTCCTGTTTCTCACCCTCTGTTTCCAGACTCCTGTTTCTCCAGCTCTGTTTCCAGACTCCTGTTTGTGCCCCTCTGTTTCCAGACTCCTGTTTCTCCCCCTCTGTGTCCAGACTCCTGTTTCTCCCCCTCTGTTTCCAGACTCCTGTTTCTACCCCTCTGTTTCCAGACTCCTGTTTCTGCCCCTCTGTTTCCAGACTCCTGTTTCTCACCATCTTATTCCAGGCTCCTGTTTCTCCCCCTCTGTTTCCAGACTCCTGTTTCTGTCCCTCTGTTTCCAGACTCCTGTTTCTCACCCTGAGTTTCCAGACTCCTGTTTCTCCCCCTCTGTTTCCAGCCTCCTGTTTCTCACCCTCTGTATCCAGCCACCTGTTTCTTCCCCTCTGTTTCCAGACTCCTGTTTCTGCCCCTCTGTTTCCAGACTCCTGTTTCTGCCCCTCTGTTTCCAGACTCCTGTTTCTCCCCCTCTGTTTCCAGACTCCTGTTTCTGCCCCTCTGTTTCCAGACTCCTGTTTCTGCCTCTCTGTTTCCAGACTCCTGTTTCTCCCCCTCTGTTTCCAGACTCCTGTTTCTCCCCCTCTGTTTCCAGACTCCTTTTACTCCCCCTCTGTTTCCAGACTCCTGTCTCTGCCCCTCTGTTTCCAGACTCCTGATTCTCACCATCTGTTTCCAGACTCCTGTTTCTGCCCCTCTGTTCCCAGACTCATGTTTCTCACACAGAGTTTCCAGACACCTGTTTCTCCCCCTCTGTTTCCAGCCTCCAGTTTCTCACCCTCTGTTTCCAGCCTCCTGTTTCTTCCCCTCTGCTTCCAGACTCCTGTTTCTGCCCCTCTGT
The DNA here is from genome assembly GCF_965287045.1 of Carcharhinus amblyrhynchos. Classification (NCBI taxonomy): domain Eukaryota; kingdom Metazoa; phylum Chordata; class Chondrichthyes; order Carcharhiniformes; family Carcharhinidae; genus Carcharhinus; species Carcharhinus amblyrhynchos. Next base: position 429,408 of record NW_027649874.1, read on the forward strand.
TTCCAGACTCCTGGTTCTGCCCCTCTGTTTCCAGACTCCTGTTTCTCACCATTTGTTTCCAGACTCCTGTTTCTCACCCTCTGTTTCCAGACTCCTGTTTCTGCCCCTCTGTTTCCAGACTCCTGTTTCTCCCCCTCTGTTTCCAGACTCCTGTTTCTCCCCCTCTGTTTCCAGACTCCTGTTTCTCCCCCTCTGTTTCCAGACTCCTGTTTCTGCCTCTCTGTTTCCAGACTCGTATTTCTCACCATTTGTTTCCAGACTCCTGTTTCTCCCCCTCTGTTTCCAGACTCCTGTTTCTGCCCCTCTGTTTCCAGACTCCTGTTTCTGCCCGTCTGTTTCCAGACTCCTGTTTCTCCCCCTCTGTTTCCAGCCTCCTGTTTCTGCCCCTCTGTTTCCAGACTCCTGTTTCTCACCCTCTGTTTCCAGACTCCTGTTTCTCCCCCTCTGTTTCCAGACTCCTGTTTCTGCCCCTTTGTTTCCAGACTCCTGTTTCTGCCTCTCTGTTTCCAGACTCCTGTTTCTCACCCTCTGTTTCCAGACTCCTGTTTCTGCCCCTCTGTTTCCAGGCTCCTGTTTCTGCCCCTCTGTTTCCAGACTCCTGTTTCTGCCCCTCTGTTTCCAGCCTCCTGCTCTCCCCCTCTGTTCCCAGACTCCTGTTTCTCCCCCTCTGTTTCCAGCCTCCTGTTTCTGCCCCTCAGTTTCCAACCTCCTGTTTCTCGCCCTCTGTTCCCAGACTGCTGTTCATCCCCCTCTGTTTCCAGCCTCCTGTTTCTGCCCCTCTGTTTCCAGACTCCAGTTTCTCACCCTCTGTTTCCAGACTCCTGTTTCTCCCCCTCTGTTTCCAGACTCCTGTTTCTGCCCCTCTGTTTCCAGACATCTGTTTCTCCCCCTCTGTTTCCAGACTCCTGTTTCTCCCCCTCTGTTTCCAGACTCCTGTTTCTCCCCCTCTGTTTCCAGCCTCCTGTCTCTCCCCCTCTGTTACCAGACTCCTGTTTCTCCCCCTCTGTTTCCAGCCTCCTGTTCTGCCCCTCAGTTTCCAACTTCCTGTTTCTCGCCCTCTGTTTGCAGACTCCTGTTTCTCCCCCTCTGTTTCCAGCCTCCTGTTTCTGCCCCTCTGTTTCCAGACTCCTGTTTCTCACCCTCTGTTTCCAGACTCCTGTTTCTCCCCCTCTGTTTCCAGACTCCTGTTTCTGCCCCTCTGTTTCCAGACTTCTGTTTCTCCCCCTCTGTTTCCAGACTCCTGTTTCCTCCCCTCTGTTTCCAGACTCCTGTTTCTCCCCCTCTGTTTCCAGACTCCTGTTTCAGCCCCTCTCTTTCCAGACTCCTGTTTCTCACCATCTGTTTCCAGACTCCTGTTTCTCCCCCTCTGTTTCCAGACTCCTGTTTCTCCCCCTCTGTTTCCAGACTCCTGTTTCTGCCCCTCTGTTTCCAGGCTCCTGTTTCTCACCATCTTATTCCAGGCTCCTGTTTCTCCCCCTCTGTTTCCAGACTCCTGTTTCTGTCCCTCTGTTTCCAGACTCCTGTTTCTCACCCTGAGTTTCCAGACTCCTGTTTCTCCCCCTCTGTTTCCAGCCTCCTGTTTCTCACCCTCTGTATCCAGCCTCCTGTTTCTTCCCCTCTGTTTCCAGACTCCTGTTTCTGCCCCTCTGTTTCCAGACTCCTGTTTCTGCCCCTCTGTTTCCAGACTCCTGTTTCTCCCAGTCTGTTTCCACACTCCTGTTTCTGCCCCTCTGTTTCCAGACTCCTGTTTCTGCCCCTCTGTTTCCAGCCTCCTGTTTCTCCCCCTCTGTTCCCAGACTCCTGTTTCTCCCCCTCTGTTTCCAGCCTCCTGTTTCTGCCCCTCAGTTTCCAACCTCCTGTTTCTCGCCCTCTGTTTCCAGACTGCTGTTCATCCCCCTCTGTTTCCAACCTCCTGTTTCTGCCCCTCTGTTTCCAGACTCCTGTTTCTCACCCTCTGTTTCCAGACTCCTGTTTCTCCCCCTCTGTTTCCAGACTCCTGTTTCTGCCCCTCTGTTTCCAGACATCTGTTTCTCCCCCTCTGTTTCCAGACACCTGTTTCTCACCCTCTGTTTCCAGACTCCTGTTTCTCCCCCTCTGTTTCCAGACTCCTGTTTCTGCCCCTCTGTTTCCAGACTCCTTTTTCCCACCATCTGTTTCCAGACTCCTGTTTCTCCCCCTCTGTTTCCAGACTCCTGTTTCTCCCCCTCTGTTTCCAGACTCCTGTTTCTGCCCCTCTGTTTCCAGGCTCCTGTTTCTCACCATCTTATTCCAGGCTCCTGTTTCTCCCCCTCTGTTTCCAGACTCCTGTTTCTGTCCCTCTGTTTCCAGACTCCTGTTTCTCACCCTGAGTTTCCAGACTCCTGTTTCTCCCCCTCTGTTTCCAGCCTCCTATTTCTCACCCTCTGTATCCAGCCTCCTGTTTCTTCCCCTCTGTTTCCAGACTCCTGTTTCTGCCCCTCTGTTTCCAGACTCCTGTTTCTGCCCCTCTGTTTCCAGACTCCTGTTTCTCCCCCTCTGTTTCCAGACTCCTGTTTCTGCCCCTCTGTTTCCAGACTCCTGTTTCTGCCTCTCTGTTTCCAGACTCCTGTTTCTCACCCTCTGTTTCCAGACTCCTGTTTCTGCCCCTGTGTTTCCAGGCTCCTGTTTCTGCCCCTCTGTTTCCAGACTCCTGTTTCTGCCCCTCTGTTTCCAGCCTCCTGTTTCTCCCCCTCTGTTTCCAGACTCCTGTTTCTCCCCCTCTGTTTCCAGCCTCCTGTTTCTGCCCCTCAGTTTCCAACCTCCTGTTTCTCGCCCTCTGTTTCCAGACTCCTGTTTCTCCCCCTCTGTTTCCAGCCTCTTGTTTCTGCCCCTCTGTTTCCTGACTCCTGTTTCTCACCATCTGTTTCCAGACTCCTGTTTCCCCCCCTCTGTTTCCAGACTCCTGTTTCTGCCCCTCTGTTTCCAGACTTCTGTTTCTCCCCCTCTGTTTCCAGACTCCTGTTTCTCCCCCTCTGTTTCCAGACTCCTGTTTCTCCCCCTCTGTTTCCAGACTCCTGTTTCTGCCCCTCTGTTTCCAGACTCCTGTTTCTCACCATCTGTTTCCAGACTCCTGTTTCTCCCCCTCTGTTTCCAGACTCCTGTTTCTGCCCCTCTGTTTCCAGACTCCTGTTTCTCACCCTGAGTTTCCAGACTCCTGTTTCTCCCCCTCTGTTTCCAGCCTCCTGATTCTCCCCCTCTGTTTCCAGCCTCCTGTTTCTTCCCCTCTGTTTCCAGACTCCTGTTTCTGCCCCTCTGTTTCCAGCCTCCTGATTCTGCCCCTCTGTTTCCAGACTCCTGTTTCTCCCCCTCTGTTTCCAGACTCCTGTTTCTCCCCCTCTGTTTCCAGACTCCTGTTTCTGCCCCTCTGTTTCCAGGCTCCTTTTCTGCCCCTCTGTTTCCAGACTCCTGTTTCTGCCCCTCTGTTTCCAGCCTCCTGTTTCTCCCCCTCTGTTTCCAGACTCCTGTTTCTCCCCCTCTGTTTCCAGACTCCTGTATCTGCCCCTCTGTTTCCAGACTCCTGTTTCTCCCCCTCTGTTTCCAGCCTCCTGTTTCTGCCCCTCTGCTTCCAGACTACTGTTTCTGCCCCTCTGTTTCCAGACTCCTGCTTCGCCCCCTCTGTTTCCAGACTCTTGTTTCTGCCCCTCTGTTTCCAGACTCCTGTTTCTCCCCCTCTGTTTCCAGACACCTGTTTCTGCCCCTCTGTTTAAAAGGCTCCTGTTTCTGCCCCTCTGTTTCCAGACTCCTGTTTCTGCCCCTCAGTTTCCAGCCTCCTGTTTCTCCCCCTCTGTTTCCAGACTCCTGTTTCTCCCCCTCTGTTTCCAGACTCCTGTTTCTCCCGCTCTGTTTCCAGACTCCTGCTTCTCCCCCTCTGTTTCCAGACTCCTGTTTCTGCCCCTCTGTTTCCAGACTCCTGTTTCTCCCCCTCTGTTTCCAGCCTCCTGTTTCTGCCCCTCTGTTTCCAGACTACTGTTTCTGCCCCTCTGTTTCCAGACTCCTGCTTCGCCCCCTCTGTTTCCAGACTCCTGTTTCTGCCCCTCTGTTTCCAGACTCCTGTTTCTCCCCCTCTGTTTCCAGACACCTGTTTCTGCCCCTCTGTTTCCAGGCTCCTGTTTCTGCCCCTCTGTTTCCAGACTCCTGTTTCTGCCCCTCAGTTTCCAGCCTCCTGTTTCTCCCCCTCTGTTTCCCGACTCCTGTTTCTCCCCCTCTGTTTCCAGGCTCCTGTTTCTGCCCCTCTGTTTCCAGCCTCCTGTTTCTCCCCCTCTGTTTCCAGACTCCTGTTTCTCCCCCTCTGTTTCCAGACTCCTGTTTCTGCCCCTCTGTTTCCAGACTCCTGTTTCTGCCCCTCTGTTTCCAGACTCCTGTTTCTCCCCCTCTGTTTCCAGACTCCTGTTTCTGCCCCTCTGTTTCCAGCCTCCTGTTTCTACCCCTCTGTTTCCAGACTCCTGTTTCCCCCCTCTGTTTCCAGCCTGCTGTTTCTGCCCCTCAGTTTCCAACCTACTGTTTCTCCCCCTCTGTTTCCAGACTCCTGTTTCTCCCCCTCTGTTTCCAGCCTCCTGTTTCTGCCCCTATGTCTCCAGCCTCCTGATTCTGCCCCTCTGTTTCCAGACTCCTGTTTCTCACCTTCTGTTTCCAGACTCCTGTTTCTCCCCCTCTGTTTCCAGACTCCTGTTTCTCCCCCTCTGCTTCCAGACTCCTGATTCTCACCCTCTGTTTCCAGACTCCTGTTTCTCCCCCTCTCTTTCCAGACTCCTGTTTCTCCCCCTCTGTTTCCAGACTCCTGTTTCTGCCCCTCAGTTTCCAGGCTCCTGTTTCTGCCCCTCTGTTTCCAGACTCCTGTTTCTGCCCCTCTGTTTCCAGCCTCCTGTTTCTCCCCCTCTGTTTCCAGACTCCTGTTTCTCCCCCTCTGTTTCCAGCCTACTGTTTCTGCCCCTCAGTTTCCAACCTCCAGTTTCTCGCCCTCTGTTTCCAGACTCCTGTTTCTCCCCCTCTGTTACCAGCCTCCTGAGTCTGCCACTCTGTTTCCAGACTCCTGTTTCTCACCCTCTTTTTCCAGAATCCTGTTTCTCCCCTGTGATTCCAGACTCCTGTTTCTGCCCCTCAGTTTCGGGACTCCTGTTTCTGCCCCTCAGTTTCGGGACTCCTGTTTCTCCCCCTCTGTTTCCAGACTCCTGTTTCTCCCCCTCTGTTTCCAGACTCCTGTTTCTGCCCCTCTGTTTCCAGACTCCTGTTTCTCCCCCTCTGTTTCCAGACTCCTGTTTCTCCCCCTCTGTTTCCAGACTCCTGTTTCTGCCCCTCTGTTTCCAGCCTCCTGTTTCTCACCCTCTGTTTCCAGCCTCCTGTTTCATCCCCTCTGTTTCCAGACTCCTGTTTCTGCCCCTCTGTTTCCAGACTCCTGTTTCTGCCCCTCTGTTTCCAGACTCCTGTTTCTCCCCCTCTGTTTCCAGACTCCTGTTTCTGCCCCACTGTTTCTAGACTCCTGTTTCTGCCTCTCTGTTTCCAGACTCCTGTTTCTCCCCCTCTGTTTCCAGACTCCTGTTTCTGCCCCTCTGTTTCCAGGTTCCTCTTTCTGCCCCTCTGTTTCCAGACTCCTGTTTCTGCCCCTCTGTTTCCAGCCTTCTGTTTCTCCCCCACTGTTTCCAGGCTCCTGTTTCTCCCCCTCTGTTTGCAGACTCCTGTTTCTCCCCCTCTGTTTCCAGACTCCTGTTTCTGCCCCTCTGTTTCATGACTCCTGTTTCTCCCCCTCTGTTTCCAGACTCCTGTTTCTGCCCCTCTGTTTCCAGACTCCTGTTTCTGCCCCTCTGTTTCCAGCCTCCTGTTTCTCCCCCTATGTTTCCAGACTCCTGTTTCTCCCCCTCTGTTTCCAGCCTCCTGTTTCTGCCCCTCAGTTTCCAACCTCCTGTTTCTCGCCCTCTGTTTCCAGACTCCTGTTTCTCCCCCTCTGTTTCCAGCCTCCTGTTTCTGCCCCTCTGTTTCCAGACTCCTGTTTCTCACCCTCTGTTTCGAGACTCCTGTTTCTGCCCCTCTGTTTCCAGACTCCTGTTTCTCCCCCTCTGTTTCCAGACTCCTGATTCTCCCCCTTTGTTTCCAGACTCCTGTTTTTCCCCTCTGTTTCCAGACTCCTGTTTCTGCCCCTCTGTCTCCAGACTCCTGTTTCTCACAATCTGTTTCCAGACTCCTGTTCCTCCCCCTCTGTTTCCAGACTCCTGTTTCTGCCCCTCTGTTTCCAGACTCCTGCTTCGCCCCCTCTGTTTCCAGATTCCTGTTTCTGCCCCTCTGTTTCAAGACTCCTGTTTCTCCCCCTCTGTTTCCAGACACCTGTTTCTGCCCCTCTATTTCCAGGCTCCTGTTTCTGCCCCTCTGTTTCCAGACTCCTGTTTCTGCCCCTCAGTTTCCAGCCTCCTGTTTCTCCCCGTCTGTTTCCAGACTCCTGTTTCTCCCCCTCTGTTTCCAGACTCCTGTTTCTGCCCCTCTGTTTCCAGACTCCTGTTTCTCCCCCGCTGTTTCCAGACTCCTGTCTCTCCCCCTCTGGTTCCAGACTCCTGTTTCTCCCCCTCTGTTTCCAGACTACTGTTTCTGCCCCTCTGTTTCCAGACTCCTGCTTCGCCCCCTCTGTTTCCAGACTCCTGTTTCTGCCCCTCTGTTTCCAGACTCCTGTTTCTCCCCCTCTGTTTCCAGACACCTGTTTCTGCCCCTCTGTTTCCAGGCTCCAGTTTCTGCCCCTCTGTTTCCAGACTCCTGTTTCTGCCCCTCTGTTTCCAGACTACTGTTTCTGCCCCTCTGTTTCCAGACTCCTGCTTCGCCCCCTCTGTTTCCAGACTCCTGTTTCTGCCCCTCTGTTTCCAGACTCCTGTTTCTCCCCCTCTGTTTCCAGACACCTGTTTCTGCCCGTCTGTTTCCAGGCTCCTGTTTCTGCCCCTCTGTTTCCAGACTCCTGTTTCTGCCCCTCAGTTTCCAGCCTCCTGTTTCTCCCCCTCTGTTTCCAGACTCCTGTTTCTCCCCCTCTGTTTCCAGACTCCTGTTTCTGCCCCTCTGTTTCCAGACTCCTGTTTTTCCCCCTCTGTTTCCAGACTCCTGTTTCTCCCCCTCTGTTTCCAGACTCCTGTTTCTGCCCCTCTGTTTCCAGACTCCTGTTTCTGCCCCTCTGTTTCCAGACTCCTGTTTCTCCCCCTCTGTTTCCAGACTCCTGTTTCTGCCCCTCTGTTTCCAGACACCTGTTTCTGCCTCTCTGTTTCCAGACTCCTGTTTCACCCCCACTGTTTCCAGACTCCTGTTTCTGCCCCTCTGTTTCCAGGCTCCTGTTTGTGCCCCCTCTGTTTCCAGACTCCTGTTTCTGCCCCTCTGTTTCCAGCCTCCTGTTTCTCCCCCTCTGTTTCCAGACTCCTGTTTCTCCCCCTCTGTTTCCAGCCTCCTGTTTCTGCCCCTCAGTTTCCAACCTCCTGTTTCTCGCCCTCTGTTTCCAGACTCCTGTTTCTCCCCCTCTGTTTCCTGCCTCCTGTTTCTGCCCCTCTGTTTCCAGCCTCCTGATTCTGCCCCTCTGTTTCCAGACTCCTGTTTCTCACCCTCTGTTTCCAGACTTCTGTTCCTCCCCCTCTGTTTCCAGACTCCTGTTTCTCCCCCTCTGCTTCCAGACTCCTGATTCTCACCCTCTGTTTCCAGACTCCTGTTTCTCCCCCTCTCTTTCCAGACTCCTGTTTCTCCCCCTCTGTTTCCAGACTCCTGTTTCTGCCCCTCTGTTTCCAGGCTCCTGTTTCTGCCCCTCTGTTTCCAGACTCCTGTTTCTGCCCCTCTGTTTCCAGCCTCCTGTATCTCCCCCTCTGTTTCCAGACTCCTGTTTCTCCCCCTCTGTTTCCAGCCTCCTGATTCTGCCCCTCAGTTTCCAACCTCCTGTTTCTCGCCCACTGTTTCCACCTCCTGTTCCTCCCCCTCTGGTTCCAGCCTCCTGTTTCTGCCCCTCTGTTTCCAGCCTCCTGATTCTGCCCCTCTGTTTCCAGACTCCTGTTTCTCCCCCTCTGTTTCCAGACTCCTGTTTCTCCCCCTCTGTTTCCAGACTCCTGTTTCTGCCCCTCTGTTTCCAGGCTCCTTTTCTGCCCCTCTGTTTCCAGACTCCTGTTTCTGCCCCTCTGTTTCCAGCCTCCTGTTTCTCCCCCTCTGTTTCCAGACTCCTGTTTCTCCCCCTCTGTTTCCAGACTCCTGTATCTGCCCCTCTGTTTCCAGACTCCTGTTTCTCCCCCTCTGTTTCCAGCCTCCTGTTTCTGCCCCTCTGTTTCCAGACTACTGTTTCTGCCCCTCTGTTTCCAGACTCCTGCTTCGCCCCCTCTGTTTCCAGACTCTTGTTTCTGCCCCTCTGTTTCCAGACTCCTGTTTCTCCCCCTCTGTTTCCAGACACCTGTTTCTGCCCCTCTGTTTAAAAGGCTCCTGTTTCTGCCCCTCTGTTTCCAGACTCCTGTATCTGCCCCTCAGTTTCCATCCTCCTGTTTCTCCCCCTCTGTTTCCAGAATCCTGTTTCTCCCCCTCTGTTTCCAGACTCCTGTTTCTCCCGCTCTGTTTCCAGACTCCTGCTTCTCCCCCTCTGTTTCCAGACTCCTGTTTCTGCCCCTCTGTTTCCAGACTCCTGTTTCTCCCCCTCTGTTTCCAGCCTCCTGTTTCTGCCCCTCTGTTTCCAGACTACTGTTTCTGCCCCTCTGTTTCCAGACTCCTGCTTCGCCCCCTCTGTTTCCAGACTCCTGTTTCTGCCCCTCTGTTTCCAGACTCCTGTTTCTCCCCCTCTGTTTCCAGACACCTGTTTCTGCCCCTCTGTTTCCAGGCTCCTGTTTCTGCCCCTCTGTTTCCAGACTCCTGTTTCTGCCCCTCAGTTTCCAGCCTCCTGTTTCTCCCCCTCTGTTTCCCGACTCCTGTTTCTCCCCCTCTGTTTCCAGGCTCCTGTTTCTGCCCCTCTGTTTCCAGCCTCCTGTTTCTCCCCCTCTGTTTCCAGACTCCTGTTTCTCCCCCTCTGTTTCCAGACTCCTGTTTCTGCCCCTCTGTTTCCAGACTCCTGTTTCTGCCCCTCTGTTTCCAGACTCCTGTTTCTCCCCCTCTGTTTCCAGACTCCTGTTTCTGCCCCTCTGTTTCCAGCCTCCTGTTTCTACCCCTCTGTTTCCAGACTCCTGTTTCCCCCCTCTGTTTCCAGCCTGCTGTTTCTGCCCCTCAGTTTCCAACCTAATGTTTCTCCCCCTCTGTTTCCAGACTCCTGTTTCTCCCCCTCTGTTTCCAGCCTCCTGTTTCTGCCCCTCTGTCCCCAGCCTCCTGATTCTGCCCCTCTGTTTCCAGACTCCTGTTTCTCACCTTCTGTTTCCAGACTCCTGTTTCTCCCCCTCTGTTTCCAGACTCCTGTTTCTCCCCCTCTGCTTCCAGACTCCTGATTCTCACCCTCTGTTTCCAGACTCCTGTTTCTCCCCCTCTCTTTCCAGACTCCTGTTTCTCCCCCTCTGTCTCCAGACTCCTGTTTCTGCCCCTCAGTTTCCAGGCTCCTGTTTCTGCCCCTCTGTTTCCAGACTCCTGTTTCTGCCCCTCTGTTTCCAGCCTCCTGTTTCTCCCCCTCTGTTTCCAGACTCCTGTTTCTCCCCCTCTGTTTCCAGCCTACTGTTTCTGCCCCTCAGTTTCCAACCTCCAGTTTCTCGCCCTCTGTTTCCAGACTCCTGTTTCTCCCCCTCTGTTACCAGCCTCCTGAGTCTGCCACTCTGTTTCCAGACTCCTGTTTCTGACCCTCTTTTTCCAGAATCCTGTTTCTCCCCTGTGATTCCAGACTCCTGTTTCTGCCCCTCAGTTTCGGGACTCCTGTTTCTCCCCCTCTGTTTCCAGACTCCTGTTTCTCCCCCTCTGTTTCCAGACTCCTGTTTCTCCCCCTCTGTTTCCAGACTCCTGTTTCTGCCCCTCTGTTTCCAGACTCCTGTTTCTCCCCCTCTGTTTCCAGACTCCTGTTTCTCCCCCTCTGTTTCCAGACTCCTGTTTCTGCCCCTCTGTTTCCAGCCTCCTGTTTCTCACCCTCTGTTTCCAGCCTCCTGTTTCATCCCCTCTGTTTCCAGACTCCTGTTTCTGCCCCTCTGTTTCCAGACTCCTGTTTCTGCCCCTCTGTTTCCAGACTCCTGTTTCTCCCCCTCTGTTTCCTGACTCCTGTTTCTGCCCCACTGTTTCTAGACTCCTGTTTCTGCCTCTCTGTTTCCAGACTCCTGTTTCTCCCCCTCTGTTTCCAGACTCCTGTTTCTGCCCCTCTGTTTCTAGGTTCCTCTTTCTGCCCCTCTGTTTCCAGACTCCTGTTTCTGCCCCTCTGTTTCCAGCCTTCTGTTTCTCCCCCACTGTTTCCAGACTCCTGTTTCTCCCCCTCTGTTTGCAGACTCCTGTTTCTCCCCCTCTGTTTCCAGACTCCTGTTTCTGCCCCTCTGTTTCATGACCCTTGTTTCTCCCCCTCTGTTTCCAGACTCCTGTTTCTGCCCCTCTGTTTCCAGACTCCTGTTTCTGCCCCTCTGTTTCCAGCCTCCTGTTTCTCCCCCTATGTTTCCAGACTCCTGTTTCTCCCCCTCTGTTTCCAGCCTCCTGTTTCTGCCCCTCAGTTTCCAACCTCCTGTTTCTCGCCCTCTGTTTCCAGACTCCTGTTTCTCCCCCTCTGTTTCCAGCCTCCTGTTTCTGCCCCTCTGTTTCCAGACTCCTGTTTCTCACCCTCTGTTTCGAGACTCCTGTTTCTGCCCCTCTGTTTCCAGACTCCTGTTTCTCCCCCTCTGTTTCCAGACTCCTGATTCTCCCCCTTTGTTTCCAGACTCCTGTTTTTCCCCTCTGTTTCCAGACTCCTGTTTCTGCCCCTCTGTCTCCAGACTCCTGTTTCTCACAATCTGTTTCCTGACTCCTGTTCCTCCCCCTCTGTTTCCAGACTCCTGTTTCTGCCCCTCTGTTTCCAGACTCCTGCTTCGCCCCCTCTGTTTCCAGATTCCTGTTTCTGCCCCTCTGTTTCAAGACTCCTGTTTCTCCCCCTCTGTTTCCAGACACCTGTTTCTGCCCCTCTGTTTCCAGGCTCCTGTTTCTGCCCCTCTGTTTCCAGACTCCTGTTTCTGCCCCTCAGTTTCCAGCCTCCTGTTTCTCCCCATCTGTTTCCAGACTCCTGTTTCTCCCCCTCTGTTTCCAGACTCCTGATTCTGCCCCTCTGTTTCCAGACTCCTGTTTCTCCCCCGCTGTTTCCAGACTCCTGTCTCTCCCCCTCTGGTTCCAGACTCCTGTTTCTCCCACTCTGTTTCCAGACTCCTGTTTCTGCCCCTCTGTTTCCAGACTCCTGTTTCTCCCCCTCTGTTTCCAGCCTCCTGTTTCTGCCCCTCTGTTTCCAGACTACTGTTTCTGCCCCTCTGTTTCCAGACTCCTGCTTCGCCCCCTCTGTTTCCAGACTCCTGTTTCTGCCCCTCTGTTTCCAGACTCCTGTTTCTCCCCCTCTGTTTCCAGACACCTGTTTCTGCCCCTCTGTTTCCAGGCTCCTGTTTCTGCCCCTCTGTTTCCAGACTCCTGTTTCTGCCCCTCTGTTTCCAGACTACTGTTTCTGCCCCTCTGTTTCCAGACTCCTGCTTCGCCCCCTCTGTTTCCAGACTCCTGTTTCTGCCCCTCTGTTTCCAGACTCCTGTTTCTCCCCCTCTGTTTCCAGACACCTGTTTCTGCCCGTCTGTTTCCAGGCTCCTGTTTCTGCCCCTCTGTTTCCAGACTCCTGTTTCTGCCCCTCAGTTTCCAGCCTCCTGTTTCTCCCCCTCTGTTTCCAGACTCCTGTTTCTCCCCCTCTGTTTCCAGACTCCTGTTTCTGCCCCTCTGTTTCCAGACTCCTGTTTTTCCCCCTCTGTTTCCAGACTCCTGTTTCTCCCCCTCTGTTTCCAGACTCCTGTTTCTGCCCCTCTGTTTCCAGACTCCTGTTTCACCCCCTCTGTTTCCAGACTCCTGTTTCTGCCCCTCTGTTTCCAGACACCTGTTTCTGCCTCTCTGTTTCCAGACTCCTGTTTCACCCCCTCTGTTTCCAGACTCCTGTTTCTGCCCCTCTGTTTCCAGGCTCCTGTTTGTGCCCCCTCTGTTTCCAGACTCCTGTTTCTGCCCCTCTGTTTCCAGCCTCCTGTTTCTCCACCTCTGTTTCCAGACTCCTGTTTCTCCCCCTCTGTTTCCAGCCTCCTGTTTCAGCCCCTCAGTTTCCAACCTCCTGTTTCTCGCCCTCTGTTTCCAGACTCCTGTTTCTCCCCCTCTGTTTCCTGCCTCCTGTTTCTGCCCCTCTGTTTCCAGCCTCCTGATTCTGCCCCTCTGTTTCCAGACTCCTGTTTCTCACCCTCTGTTTCCAGACTTCTGTTCCTCCCCCTCTGTATCCAGACTCCTGTTTCTCCCCCTCTGCTTCCAGACTCCTGATTCTCACCCTCTGTTTCCAGACTCCTGTTTCTCCCCCTCTCTTTCCAGACTCCTGTTTCTCCCCCTCTGTTTCCAGACTCCTGTTTCTGCCCCTCTGTTTCCAGGCTCCTGTTTCTGCCCCTCTGTTTCCAGACTCCTGTTTCTGCCCCTCTGTTTCCAGCCTCCTGTATCTCCCCCTCTGTTTCCAGACTCCTGTTTCTCCCCCTTTGTTTCCAGCCACCTGATTCTGCCCCTCAGTTTCCAACCTCCTGTTTCTCGCCCTCTGTTTCCACCTCCTGTTCCTCCCCCTCTGGTTCCAGCCTCCTGTTTCTGCCCCTCTGTTTCCAGCCTCCTGATTCTGCCCCTCTGTTTCCAGACTCCTGTTTCTCACCCTCTGTTTCCAGACTCCTGTTACTCCCCCTCTGTTTCCAGACTCCTGTTTCTCCCCCTCTGCTTCCAGACTCCTGATTCTCACCCTCTGTTTCCAGACTCCTGTTTCTCCCCCTCTGTTTCCAGACTCCTGTTTCTCCCCCTCTGTTTCCAGACTCCTGTTTCTGCCCCTCTGTTTCCAGGCTCCTGTTTCTGCCCCTCTGTTTCCAGACTCCTGTTTCCGCCCCTCTGTTTCCAGCCTCCTGTTTCTCCCCCTCTGTTTCCAGACACCTGTTTCTCCCCCTCTGTTTCCAGCCTCCTGTTTCTGCCCCTCATTTTCCAACCTCCTGTTTCTCGCCCTCTGTTTCCAGACTCCTGTTTCTCCCCCTCTGTTTCCAGCCTCCTGTTTCTGCCCCTCTGTTTCCAGACTCCTGTTTCTCACCCTCTTTTTCCAGACTCCTGTTTCTCCCCTGTGATTCCAGACTCCTGTTTCTGCCCCTCTGTTTCCAGACTCCTGTTTCTCACCATCTGTTTCCAGACTCCTGTTTCTCCCCCTCAGTTTCCAGACTCCTATTTCTGCCCCTCTGTTTCCAGACTTCTGTTTCTCCCCCTCTGTTTCCAGACTCCTGTTTCTCCCCCTCTGTTTCCAGCCTCCTGTTTCTCCCCCTCTGTTTCCAGACTCCTGTTTCTGCCCCTCTGCTTCCAGACTCCTGTTTCTCACCATCTGTTTCCAGACTCCTGTTTCTCCCCCTCTGTTTCCAGACTCCTGTTTCTCCCCCTCTGTTTCCAGACTCCTGTTTCTCACCCTGAGTTTCCAGACTCCTGTTTCTCCCCCTCTGTTTCCATCCTCCTGTTTCTCCCACTATGTTTCCAGCCTCCTGTTTCTTCCCCTCTGTTTCCAGACTCCTGTTTCTGCCCCTTTGTTTCCAGCCTCCTGATTCAGCCCCTCTGTTTCCAGACTCCTGTTTCTCACCCTCTGTTTCCAGACTCCTGTTTCTCCCACTCTGTTTCCAGACTCCTGTTTCTCCCCTTCTGCTTCCAGACTCCTGATTCTCACCCTCTGTTTCCAGACTCCTTGTTCTCCCCCTCTGTTTCCAGACTCCTGTTTCTCCCCCTCTGTTTCCAGACTCCTGTTTCTGCCCCTCTGTTTCCAGGCTCCTGTTTCTGCCCCTCTGTTTCCAGACTCCTGTTTCTGCCCCTCTGTTTCCAGACTTCTGTTTCTCCCCCTCTGTTTCCAGACTCCTGTTTCTCCCCCTCTGTTTCCAGCCTCCTGTTTCTGCCCCTTAGTTTCCAACCTCCTGTTTCTCGCCCTCTGTTTCCAGACTCCTTTTTCTCCCTCTCTGTTTCCAGCCTCCGGTTTCTTCCCCTCTGTTTCCAGACTCCTGTTTCTCACCCTCTGTTTCCTGACTCCTGTTTCTCCCCTGTGTTTCCAGAATCCTGTTTCTGCCCCTCTGTTTCGAGACTCCTGTTTCTCCCCCTCTGTTTCCAGAGTCCTGTTTCTCCCCCTCTGTTTCCAGACTCCTGTTTCTGCCCCTCTGTTTCCAGACTCCTGTTTCTCACCATCTGTTTCCAGACTCCTGTTTCTCCCCCTCTGTTTCCAGACTCCTATTTCAGCCCCTCTGTTTCCAGACTCCTGTTTCTCACCCTGAGTTTCCAGACTCCTGTTTCTCCCCCTCTGTTTCCAGCCTCCTGTTTCTCACCCTCTGTTTCCAGCCTTCTGTTTCATCCCCTCTGTTTCCAGACTACTGTTTCTGCCCCTCTGTTTCCAGACACCTGTTTCTGCCCCTCTGTTTCCAGACTCCTGTTTCTCCCCCTCTGTTTCCAGACTCCTGTTTCTGCCCCTCTGTTTCCAGACTCCTGTTTCTCACCATCTGTTTCCAGACTCCTGTTTCTCCCCCTCTGTTTCCAGACTCCTATTTCAGCCCCTCTGTTTCCAGACTCCTGTTTCTCACCCTGAGTTTCCAGACTCCTGTTTCTCCCCCTCTGTTTCCAGCCTCCTGTTTCTCCCCCTCTGTTTCCAGCCTCCTGTTTCATCCCCTCTGTTTCCAGACTACTGTTTCTGGCCCTCTGTTTCCAGACTCCTGTTTCTGCCCCTCTGTTTCCAGACTCCTGTTTCTCCCCCTCTGTTTCCAGACTCCTTTTTGTGCCCCTCTGTTTCCAGACTCCTGTTTCTGCCTCTCTGTTTCCAGACTCCTGTTTCTCCCCCTCTGTTTCCAGACTCCTGTTTCTGCCCCTCTGTTTCCAGGCTCCTGTTTCCGCCCCTCTGTTTCCAGACTCCTGTTTCTGCCCCTCTGTTTCCAGCCTCCTGTTTCTCCCCCTCTGTTTCCAGACTCCTGTTTCTCCCCCTCTGTTTCCAGCCTCCTGTTTCTGCCCCGCAGTTTCCAACCTCCTGTTTCTCGCCCTCTGTTTCCAAACTCCTGTTTCTCCCCCTCTGTTTCCAGACTCCTGTTTCTCCCCCTCTGTTTCCAGACTCCTGTTTCTCCCCCTCTGTTTCCAGACTCCTGTTTCTGCCCCTCTGTTTCCAGACTCCTGTTACTCACCATCTGTTTCCAGACTCATGTTCCTCCCCCTCTGTTTCCAGACTCCTGTTTCTGCCCCTCTGTTTCCAGACTCCTGTTTCTCACCCTGAGTTTCCAGAATCCTGTTTCTCCCCCTCTGTTTCCAGCCTCCTGTTTCTCCCCCTCTGTTTAAGCCTCCTGTTTCTAACCCTCTGTTTCCAGACTCCTGTTTCTGCCCCTCTGTTTCCAGACTCCTGTTTCTCCCCCTCTGTTTCCAGCCTCCGGTTTCTGCCCCTCTGTTTCCAGACTCCTGTTTCTGCCCCTCTGTTTCCAGACTCCTGCTTCCCCCCCTTCTGTTTCCAGACTCCTGTTTCTGCCCCTCTGTTTCCAGACGCCTGTTTCTCACCCTCTGTTTCCAGACTCCTGTTTCTCCCCCTCTGTTTCCAGACTCCTGTTTCTGCCCCTCTGTTTCCAGACTCCTGTTTCCCGCGCCTCTGTTTCCAGACTCCTGTTTCTCACCCTGTGTTTCCAGACTCCTGTTCCTGCCCCTCTGATTCCCGACTCCTGTTTCTGCCCCTCTGTTTCCAGCCTCCTGATTCTCCCCCTCTGTTTCCAGACTCCTGTTTCTCACCCTGAGTTTCCAGACTCCTGTTTCTCCCCCTCTGTTTCCAGACTCCTGCTTCTGCCCCTCTGTTTCCAGACTCCTGTTTCTGCCCCTCTGTTTCCAGACTCCTGTTTCTCCCCCTCTGTTTCCAGCCTCCTGTTTCTGCCCCTCTGTTTCCAGACTCCTGTTTCTCACCCTCTGTTTCCAGACTCCTGTTTCTCCCCCTCTGTTTCCAGACTCCTGTTTCTGCCCCTCTGTTTCCAGACTCCTGTTTCTGCCCCTCTGTTTCCAGACTCCTGATCTCACCATTTGTTTCCAGACTCCTGTTTCTCTCCCTCTGTTTCCAGACTCCTGTTTCTCCCCCTCTGTTTCCAGCATCCTGTTTCTGCCCCTCTGTTTCCAGACTCCTGTTTCTCACCCTCTGTTTCCAGACTCCTGTTTCTCCCCCTCTGTTTCCAGCCACCTGTTTCTGCGCCTCTGTTTCCAGACTTCTGATTCTCCCCCTCTGTTTCCAGACTCCTGTTTCTCCCCCTCTGTTTCCAAACTCCTGTTTCTCCCCCTCTGTTTCCAGACTCCTGTTTCTTCCCCTCTGTTTCCAGACTCCTGTTTCTCACCATCTGTTTCCAGACTCCTGCCTCTCCCCCTCTGTTTCCAGACTCCTGTTTCTCACCCTGAGTTTCCAGACTCCTGTTTCTCCCCCTCTGTTTCCAGCCTCCTGTTTCTCACCCTCTGTTTCCAGCCTCCTGTTTCTTCCCCTCTGTTTCCAGCCTCCTGTTTCTTCCCCTCTGTTTCCAGACTCCTGTTTCTGGCCCTCTGTTTCCAGCCTCCTGATTCTGCCCCACTGTTTCCAGACTCCGGTTTCTCACCCTCTGTTTCCAGACTCCTGTTTCTCCCCCTCTGTTTCCAGCCTCCTGTTTCTTCCCCTCTGTTTCCAGCCTCCTGATTCTGCCCCTCTGTTTCCAGACTCCTGTTTCTCACCCTCTGTTTCCAGACTCCTGTTTCTCCCCCTCTCTTTCCAGACTCCTGTTTCTCCCCCTTGTTTCCAGACTCCTGTTTCTGCCCCACTGTTTCCAGGCTCCAGTTTCTGCCCCTCTGTTTCCAGACTCCTGTTTCTGCCCCTCTGTTTCCAGCCTCCTGTATCTCCCCCTCTGTTTCCAGGCTCCTGTTTCTCCCCCTCTGTTTCCAGCCTCCTGTTTCTGCCCCTCAGTTTCCAACCTCCTGTTTCTCGCCCTCTGTTTCCAGTCTCCTGTTTCTCCCCCTCTGTTTCCAGCCTCCTGTTTCTGCCCCTCTGTTTCCAGACTCCTGTTTCTCACCCTCTGTTTCCAGACTCCTGTTACTCCCCCTCTGTTTCCAGACTCCTGTTTCTGCCCCTCTGTTTCCAGACTCCTATTTCTCCCCCTCTGTTTCCAGACTCCTGTTTCTCCCCCTCTGTTTCCAGACTCCTGTTTCTGCCCCTCTGTTTCCAGACTCCTGTTTCTCACCATCTGTTTCCAGACTCCTGTTTCTCCCCCTCTGTTTCCAGACTCCTGTTTCTGCCCCTCTGTTCCCAGACTCCTGTTTCTCACACTGAATTTCCAGACTCCTGTTTCTCCCCCTCTGTTTCCAGCCTCCTGTTTCTCACCCTCTGTTTCCAGCCTCCTGTTTCTTCCCCTCTGTTTCCAGACTCCTGTTTCTGCCCCTCTGTTTCCAGACTCCTGTTTCTGCCCCTCTGTTTCCAGACTCCTGGTCTCACCATTTGTTTCCAGACTCCTGTTTCTCACCCTCTGTTTCCAGACTCCTGTTTCTCCCCCTCTGTTTCCAGACTCCTGTTTCTCCCCCTCTGTTTCCAGACTCCTGTTTCTCCCCCTCTGTTTCCAGTCTCCTGTTTCTGCCCCTCTGTTTCCAGACTCCTGTTTCTCACCATTTGTTTCCAGACTCCTGTTTCTCCCCTCTGTTTCCAGACTCCTGTTTCTGCCCCTCTGTTTCCAGACTCCTGTTTCTGCCCGTCTGTTTCCAGACACCTGTTTCTCCCCCTCTGTTTCCAGCCTCCTGTTTCTGCCCCTCTGTTTTCAGACTCCTGTTTCTCCCCCTCTGTTTCCAGACTCCTGTTTCTCCCCCTCTGTTTCCAGACTCCTGTTTCTTCCCCTCTGTTTCCAGACTCCTGTTTCTCCCCCTCTGTTTCCAGACTCCTGTTTCATCCCCTCTGTTTCCAGACTCCTGTTTCTCCCCCTCTGTTTCCAGACTCCTGTTTCTGCCCCTCTGTATCCAGACTCCTGTTTCTCACCATCTTATTCCAGGCTCCTGTTTCTCCCCCTCTGTTTCCAGACTCCTGTTTCTGTCCCTCTGTTTCCAGACTCCTGTTTCTGACCCTGAGTTTCCAGATTCCTGTTTCACCCCCTCTGTTTCCAGCCTCCTGTTTCTCACCCTCTGTTTCCAGACTCCTGTTTCTCCCTAATCTGTTTCCAGACTCCTGTTTCTGCCCCTCTTTTTCCAGACTCCTGTTTCTGCCTCTCTGTTTCCAGACTCCTGTTTCTCACCCTCTGTTTCCAGACTCCTGTTTCTGCCCCTCTGTTTCCAGGCTCCTGTTTCTGCCCCTCTGTTTCCAGCCTACTGTTTCTCCACCTCTGTTTCCAGACTCCTGTTACTCCCCCTCTGTTTCCAGCCTCCTGTTTCTGCCCCTCAGTTTCCAACCTCCTGTTTCTCGCCCTCTGTTTCCAGACTCCTGTTTCTCCCCCTCTGTTTCCAGACTCCTGTTTCTGCCCCTCTGTTGCCAGACTCCTGTTTCTTCCCCTCTGTTTCCAGACTCCTGTTTCTGCCCCTCTGTTTCCAGACTCCTGTTTCTGCCCCTCAGTTTCCAGACTCCTGTTTCTCCCCCTCTGTTTCCAGACTCCTGTTTCTGCCCCTCTGTTTCCAGACTCCTGTTTCTGCCCCTCTGTTTCCAGACTCCTGTTTCTCACCATCTGTTTCCAGACTCCTGTTTCTCCCCCTCTGTTTCCAGACTCCTGTTTCTGCCCCTCTGTTCCCAGACTCCTGTTTCTCACACTGAGTTTCCAGACTCCTGTTTCTCCCCCTCTGTTTCCAGCCTCCTGTTTCTCAACCTCTGTTTCCAGCCTCCTGTTTCTTCCCCTCTGTTTCCAGACTCCTGTTTCTGCCCCTCTGTTTCCAGACTCCTGTTTCTGCCCCTCTGTTTCCAGACTCCTGGTCTCACCATTTGTTTCCAGACTCCTGTTTCTCACCCTCTGTTTCCAGACTCCTGTTTCTCCCCCTCTGTTTCCAGACTCCTGTTTCTCCCCCTCTGTTTCCAGACTCCTGTTTCTCCCCCTCTGTTTCCAGTCTCCTGTTTCTGCCCCTCTGTTTCCAGACTCCTGTTTCTCACCATTTGTTTCCAGACTCCTGTTTCTCCCCTCTGTTTCCAGACTCCTGTTTCTGCCCCTCTGTTTCCAGACTCCTGTTTCTGCCCGTCTGTTTCCAGACCCCTGTTTCTCCCCCTCTGTTTCCAGCCTCCTGTTTCTGCCCCTCTGTTTTCAGACTCCTGTTTCTCCCCCTCTGTTTCCAGACTCCTGTTTCTCCCCCTCTGTTTCCAGACTCCTGTTTCTTCCCCTCTGTTTCCAGACTCCTGTTTCTCCCCCTCTGTTTCCAGACTCCTGTTTCTTCCCCTCTGTTTCCAGACTCCTGTTTCTCCCCCTCTGTTTCCAGACTCCTGTTTCTGCCCCTCTGTATCCAGACTCCTGTTTCTCACCATCTTATTCCAGGCTCCTGTTTCTCCCCCTCTGTTTCCAGACTCCTGTTTCTGTCCCTCTGTTTCCAGACTCCTGTTTCTGACCCTGAGTTTCCAGATTCCTGTTTCACCCCCTCTGTTTCCAGCCTCCTGTTTCTCACCCTCTGTTTCCAGTCTCCTGTTTCTCCCTAATCTGTTTCCAGACTCCTGTTTCTGCCTCTCTGTTTCCAGACTCCTGTTTCTCACCCTCTGTTTCCAGACTCCTGTTTCTGCCCCTCTGTTTCCAGGCTCCTGTTTCTGCCCCTCTGTTTCCAGCCTACTGTTTCTCCACCTCTGTTTCCAGACTCCTGTTACTCCCCCTCTGTTTCCAGCCTCCTGTTTCTGCCCCTCAGTTTCCAACCTCCTGTTTCTCGCCCTCTGTTTCCAGACCCCTGTTTCTCCCCCTCTGTTTCCAGACTCCTGTTTCTGCCCCTCTGTTGCCAGACTTCTGTTTCTTCCCCTCTGTTTCCAGACTCCTGTTTCTGCCCCTCTGTTTCCAGACTCCTGTTTCTGCCCCTCAGTTTCCCGACTCCTGTTTCTCCCCCTCTGTTTCCAGACTCCTGTTTCTGCCCCTCTGTTTCCAGACTCCGTTTCTGCCTCTCTGTATCCAGACTCGTGTTTCTCCCCCTCTGTTTCCAGCCTCCTGTTTCTGCCCCTCTGCTTCCAGGCTCCTGTTTCTGCCCCTCTGTTTCCAGACTCCTGTTTCTGCCCCTCTGTTTCCGCCTCCTGTTTCTCCCCCTCTGTATCCAGACTCGTGTTTCTCCCCCTCTGTTTCCAGACTCCTGTTTCTGCCCCTCTGTTTCCAGACTCCTGTTTCTCACCCTCTGTTTCCAGACTCCTGTTTCTCCCCCTCTGTTTCCAGTGTCCTGTTTCTGCCCCTCTGTTTCCAGACTTCTGATTCTCCCCCTCTGTTTCCAGACTCCTGTTTCTCCCCCTCTGTTTCCAGACTCCTTTTACTCCCCCTCTGTTTCCAGACTCCTGCTTCTGCCCCTCTGTTTCCAGACTCCTGTTTCTCACCATCTGTTTCCAGACTCCTGTTTCTGCCCCTCTGTTCCCAGACTCATGTTTCTCACACTGAGTTTCCAGACACCTGTTCCTCCCCCTCTGTTTCCAGCCTCCAGTTTCTCACCCTCTGTTTCCAGCCTCCTGTTTCTTCCCCTCTGTTTCCAGACTCCTGTTTCTGCCCCTCTGTTTCCAGACTCCTGGTTCTGCCCCACTGTTTCCAGACTCCTGTTTCTCAACATTTGTTTCCAGACTCCTGTTTCTCACCCTCTGTTTCCAGACTCCTGTTTCTGCCCCTCTGTTTCCAGACTCCTGTTTCTCCCCCTCTGTTTCCAGACTCCTGTTTCTCCCCCTCTGTTTCCAGACTCCTGTTTCTCCCCCTCTGTTTCCAGACTCCTGTTTCTGCCCCTCTGTTTCCAGACTCCTGTTTCTCACCATTTGTTTCCAGACTCCTGTTTCTCTCCCTCTGTTTCCAGACTCCTGTTTCTGCCCCTCTGTTTCCAGACTCCTGTTTCTGCCTGTCTGTTTCCAGACTCCTGTTTCTCCCCCTCTGTTTCCAGCCTCCTGTTTCTGCCCCTCTGTTTCCAGACTCCTGTTTCTCACCCTCTGTTTCCAGACTCCTGTTTCTCCCCCTCTGTTTCCAGACTCCTGTATGTGCCCCTCTGTTTCCAGACTCCTGTTTCTCCCCCTCTGTTTCCAGACTCCTGTTTGTGCCCCTCTGTTTCCAGACTCCTGTTTCTGCCCCTCTGTTTCCAGACTCCTGTTTCTCACCATCTTATTCCAGGCTCCTGTTTCTCCCCCTCTGTTTCCAGACTCCTGTTGCTGTCCCTCTGTTTCCAGACTCCTGTTTCTCACCCTGAGTTTCCAGACTCCTGTTTCTCCCCCTCTGTTTCCAGCCTCCTGTTTCTCACCCTCTGTATCCAGCCTCCTGTTTCTTCCCCTCTGTTTCCAGACTCCTGTTTCTGCCCCTCTGTTTCCAGACTCCTGTTTCTGCCCCTCTGTTTCCAGACTCCTGTTTCTCCCCCTCTGTTTCCAGACTCCTGTTTCTGCCCCTCTGTTTCCAGACTCCTGTTTCTGCCTCTCTGTTTCCAGACTCCTGTTTCTCCCCCTCTGTTTCCAGACTCCTGTTTCTCCCCCTCTGTTTCCAGACTCCTTTTACTCCCCCTCTGTTTCCAGACTCCTGTTTCTGCCCCTCTGTTTCCAGATTCCTGTTTCTCACCATCTGTTTCCAGACTCCTGTTTCTGCCCCTCTGTTCCCAGACTCATGTTTCTCACACAGAGTTTCCAGACACCTGTTTCTCCCCCTCTGTTTCCAGCCTCCAGTTTCTCACCCTCTGTTTCCAGCCTCCTGTTTCTTCCCCTCTGCTTCCAGACTCCTGTTTCTGCCCCTCTGTTTCCAGACTCCTGGTTCTGCCCCTCTGTTTCCAGACTCCTGTTTCTCACCATTTGTTTCCAGACTCCTGTTTCTCACCCTCTGTTTCCAGACTCCTGTTTCTGCCCCTCTGTTTCCAGACTCCTGTTTCTGCCCCTCTGTTTCCAGACTCCTGTTTCTCCCCCTCTGTTTCCAGACTCCTGTTTCTGCCCCTCTGTTTCCAGACTCCTGTTTCTGCCTCTCTGTATCCAGACTCGTGTTTCTCCCCCTCTGTGTCCAGCCTCCTGTTTCTGCCCCTCTGTTTCCAGGCTCCTGTTTCTGCCCCTCTGTTTCCAGACTCCTGTTTCTGCCCCTCTGTTTCCAGCCTCCTGTTTCTCCCCCTCTGTATCCAGACTCGTGTTTCTCCCCCTCTGTTTCCAGACTCCTGTTTCTGCCCCTCTGTTTCCAGACTCCTGTTTCTCACCCTCTGTTTCCAGACTCCTGTTTCTCCCCCTCTGTTTCCAGTGTCCTGTTTCTGCCCCTCTGTTTCCAGACTCCTGATTCTCCCCCTCTGTTTCCAGACTCCTGTTTCTCCCCCTCTGTTTCCAGACTCCTTTTACTCCCCCTCTGTTTCCAGACTCCTGTTTCTGCCCCTCTGTTTCCAGACTCCTGTTTCTCACCATCTGTTTCCAGACTCCTGTTTCTGCCCCTCTGTTCCCAGACTCATGTTTCTCACACTGAGTTTCCAGACACCTGTTTCTCCCCCTCTGTTTCCAGCCTCCAGTTTCTCACCCTCTGTTTCCAGCCTCCTGTTTCTTCCCCTCTGTTTCCAGACTCCTGTTTCTGCCCCTGTGTTTCCAGGCTCCTGGTTCTGCCCCACTGTTTCCAGACTCCTGTTTCTCACCATTTGTTTCCAGACTCCTGTTTCTCACCCTCTGTTTCCAGACTCCTGTTTCTGCCCCTCTGTTTCCAGACTCCTGTTTCTCCCCCTCTGTTTCCAGACTCCTGTTTCTCCCCCTCTGTTTCCAGACTCCTGTTTCTCCCCCTCTGTTTCCAGACTCCTGTTTCTGCCCCTCTGTTTCCAGACTCCTGTTTCTCACCATTTGTTTCCAGACTGCTGTTTATCTCCCTCTGTTTCCAGACTCCTGTTTCTGCCCCTCTGTTTCCAGACTCCTGTTTCTGCCCGTCTGTTTCCAGACTCCTGTTTCTCCCCCTCTGTTTCCAGCCTCCTGTTTCTGCCCCTCTGTTTCCAGACTCCTGTTTCTCACCCTCTGTTTCCAGACTCCTGTTTCTCCACCTCTGTTTCCAGACTCCTGTTTGTGCCCCTCTGTTTCCAGACTCCTGTTTCTCCCCCTCTGTTTCCAGACTCCTGTTTCTCCCCCTCTGTTTCCAGACTCCTGTTTCTACCCCTCTGTTTCCAGACTCCTGTTTCTGCCCCTCTGTTTCCAGACTCCTGTTTCTCACCATCTTATTCCAGGCTCCTGTTTCTCCCCCTCTGTTTCCAGACTCCTGTTTCTGTCCCTCTGTTTCCAGACTCCTGTTTCTCACCCTGAGTTTCCAGACTCCTGTTTCTCCCCCTCTGTTTCCAGCCTCCTGTTTCTCACCCTCTGTATCCAGCCTCCTGTTTCTTCCACTCTGTTTCCAGACTCCTGTTTCTGCCCCTCTGTTTCCAGACTCCCGTTTCTGCCCCTCTGTTTCCAGACTCCTGTTTCTCCCCCTCTGTTTCCAGACTCCTGTTTCTGCCCCTCTGTTTCCAGACTCCTGTTTCTGCCTCTCTGTTTCCAGACTCCTGTTTCTCCCCCTCTGTTTCCAGACTCCTGTTTCTCCCCCTCTGTTTCCAGACTCCTTTTACTCCCCCTCTGTTTCCAGACTCCTGTTTCTGCCCCTCTGTTTCCAGACTCCTGATTCTCACCATCTGTTTCCAGACTCCTGTTTCTGCCCCTCTGTTCCCAGACTCATGTTTCTCACACAGAGTTTCCAGACACCTGTTTCTCCCCCTC
Source organism: Carcharhinus amblyrhynchos (assembly GCF_965287045.1). Classification (NCBI taxonomy): domain Eukaryota; kingdom Metazoa; phylum Chordata; class Chondrichthyes; order Carcharhiniformes; family Carcharhinidae; genus Carcharhinus; species Carcharhinus amblyrhynchos. The sequence continues at coordinate 453,358 of NW_027649874.1, forward strand.
TGTTTCCAGCCTCCAGTTTCTCACCCTCTGTTTCCAGCCTCCTGTTTCTGCCCCTCTGTTTCCAGACTCCTGTTTCTCACCCTCTGTTTCCAGACTCCTGTTTCTCCACCTCTGTTTCCAGACTCCTGTTTGTGCCCCTCTGTTTCCAGACTCCTGTTTCTCCCCCTCTGTTTCCAGACTCCTGTTTCTCCCCCTCTGTTTCCAGACTCCTGTTTCTACCCCTCTGTTTCCAGACTCCTGTTTCTGCCCCTCTGTTTCCAGACTCCTGTTTCTCACCATCTTATTCCAGGCTCCTGTTTCTCCCCCTCTGTTTCCAGACTCCTGTTTCTGTCCCTCTGTTTCCAGACTCCTGTTTCTCACCCTGAGTTTCCAGACTCCTGTTTCTCCCCCTCTGTTTCCAGCCTCCTGTTTCTCACCCTCTGTATCCAGCCTCCTGTTTCTTCCACTCTGTTTCCAGACTCCTGTTTCTGCCCCTCTGTTTCCAGACTCCTGTTTCTGCCCCTCTGTTTCCAGACTCCTGTTTCTCCCCCTCTGTTTCCAGACTCCTGTTTCTGCCCCTCTGTTTCCAGACTCCTGTTTCTGCCTCTCTGTTTCCAGACTCCTGTTTCTCCCCCTCTGTTTCCAGACTCCTGTTTCTCCCCCTCTGTTTCCAGACTCCTTTTACTCCCCCTCTGTTTCCAGACTCCTGTTTCTGCCCCTCTGTTTCCAGACTCCTGATTCTCACCATCTGTTTCCAGACTCCTGTTTCTGCCCCTCTGTTCCCAGACTCATGTTTCTCACACAGAGTTTCCAGACACCTGTTTCTCCCCCTCTGTTTCCAGCCTCCAGTTTCTCACCCTCTGTTTCCAGCCTCCTGTTTCATCCCCTCTGCTTCCAGACTCCTGTTTCTGCCCCTCTGTTTCCGGACTCCTGGTTCTGCCCCTCTGTTTCCAGACTCCTGTTTCTCACCATTTGTTTCCAGACTCCTGTTTCTCACCCTCTGTTTCCAGACTCCTGTTTCTGCCCCTCTGTTTCCAGACTCCTGTTTCTCCCCCTCTGTTTCCAGACTCCTGTTTCTCCCCCTCTGTTTCCAGACTCCTGTTTCTCCCCCTCTGTTTCCAGACTCCTGTTTCTGCCTCTCTGTTTCCAGACTCGTATTTCTCACCATTTGTTTCCAGACTCCTGTTTCTCCCCCTCTGTTTCCAGACTCCTGTTTCTGCCCCTCTGTTTCCAGACTCCTGTTTCTGCCCGTCTGTTACCAGACTCCTGTTTCTCCCCCTCTGTTTCCAGCCTCCTGTTTCTGCCCCTCTGTTTCCAGACTCCTGTTTCTCACCCTCTGTTTCCAGACTCCTGTTTCTCCCCCTCTGTTTCCAGACTCCTGTTTCTGCCCCTTTGTTTCCAGACTCCTGTTTCTGCCTCTCTGTTTCCAGACTCCTGTTTCTCACCCTCTGTTTCCAGACTCCTGTTTCTGCCCCTCTGTTTCCAGGCTCCTGTTTCTGCCCCTCTGTTTCCAGACTCCTGTTTCTGCCCCTCTGTTTCCAGCCTCCTGCTCTCCCCCTCTGTTCCCAGACTCCTGTTTCTCCCCCTCTGTTTCCAGCCTCCTGTTTCTGCCCCTCAGTTTCCAACCTCCTGTTTCTCGCCCTCTGTTCCCAGACTGCTGTTCATCCCCCTCTGTTTCCAGCCTCCTGTTTCTGCCCCTCTGTTTCCAGACTCCAGTTTCTCACCCTCTGTTTCCAGACTCCTGTTTCTCCCCCTCTGTTTCCAGACTCCTGTTTCTGCCCCTCTGTTTCCAGACATCTGTTTCTCCCCCTCTGTTTCCAGACTCCTGTTTCTCCCCCTCTGTTTCCAGACTCCTGTTTCTCCCCCTCTGTTTCCAGCCTCGTGTCTCTCCCCCTCTGTTTCCAGACTCCTGTTTCTCCCCCTCTGTTTCCAGCATCCTGTTCTGCCCCTCAGTTTCCAACCTCCTGTTTCTCGCCATCTGTTTGCAGACTCCTGTTTCTCCCCCTCTGTTTCCAGCCTCCTGTTTCTGCCCCTCTGTTTCCAGACTCCTGTTTCTCACCCTCTGTTTCCAGACTCCTGTTTCTCCCCCTCTGTTTCCAGACTCCTGTTTCTGCCCCTCTGTTTCCAGACTTCTGTTTCTCCCCCTCTGTTTCCAGACTCCTGTTTCCTCCCCCTCTGTTTCCAGACTCCTGTTTCTCCCCCTCTGTTTCCAGACTCCTGTTTCAGCCCCTCTGTTTCCAGACTCCTGTTTCTCACCATCTGTTTCCAGACTCCTGTTTCTCCCCCTCTGTTTCCAGACTCCTGTTTCTCCCCCTCTGTTTCCAGACTCCTGTTTCTCCCCCTCTGTTTCCAGACTCCTGTTTCTGCCCCTCTGTTTCCAGGCTCCTGTTTCTCACCATCTTATTCCAGGCTCCTGTTTCTCCCCCTCTGTTTCCAGACTCCTGTTTCTGTCCCTCTGTTTCCAGACTCCTGTTTCTCACCCTGAGTTTCCAGACTCCTGTTTCTCCCCCTCTGTTTCCAGCCTCCTGTTTCTCACCCTCTGTATCCAGCCTCCTGTTTCTTCCCCTCTGTTTCCAGACTCCTGTTTCTGCCCCTCTGTTTCCAGACTCCTGTTTCTGCCCCTCTGTTTCCAGACTCCTGTTTCTCCCAGTCTGTTTCCACACTCCTGTTTCTGCCCCTCTGTTTCCAGACTCCTGTTTCTGCCCCTCTGTTTCCAGCCTCCTGTTTCTCCCCCTCTGTTCCCAGACTCCTGTTTCTCCCCCTCTGTTTCCAGCCTCCTGTTTCTGCCCCTCAGTTTCCAACCTCCTGTTTCTCGCCCTCTGTTTCCAGACTGCTGTTCATCCCCCTCTGTTTCCAGCCTCCTGTTTCTGCCCCTCTGTTTCCAGACTCCTGTTTCTCACCCTCTGTTTCCAGACTCCTGTTTCTCCCCCTCTGTTTCCAGACTCCTGTTTCTGCCCCTCTGTTTCCAGACATCTGTTTCTCCCCCTCTGTTTCCAGACACCTGTTTCTCACCCTCTGTTTCCAGACTCCTGTTTCTCCCCCTCTGTTTCCAGACTCCTGTTTCTGCCCCTCTGTTTCCAGATTCCTGTTTCTCCCTCTCTGTTTCCAGACTCCTGTTTCTCCCCCTCTGTTTCCAGACTCCTGTTTCTCCCCCTCTGTTTCCAGACTCCTGTTTCTGCCCCTCTGTTTCCAGGCTCCTGTTTCTCACCATCTTATTCCAGGCTCCTGTTTCTCCCCCTCTGTTTCCAGACTCCTGTTTCTGTCCCTCTGTTTCCAGACTCCTGTTTCTCACCCTGAGTTTCCAGACTCCTGTTTCTCCCCCTCTGTTTCCAGCCTCCTATTTCTCACCCTCTGTATCCAGCCTCCTGTTTCTTCCCCTCTGTTTCCAGACTCCTGTTTCTGCCCCTCTGTTTCCAGACTCCTGTTTCTGCCCCTCTGTTTCCAGACTCCTGTTTCTCCCCCTCTGTTTCCAGACTCCTGTTTCTGCCCCTCTGTTTCCAGACTCCTGTTTCTGCCTCTCTGTTTCCAGACTCCTGTTTCTCACCCTCTGTTTCCAGACTCCTGTTTCTGCCCCTGTGTTTCCAGGCTCCTGTTTCTGCCCCTCTGTTTCCAGACTCCTGTCTCTGCCCCTCTGTTTCCAGCCTCCTGTTTCTCCCCCTCTGTTTCCAGACTCCTGTTTCTCCCCCTCTGTTTCCAGCCTCCTGTTTCTGCCCCTCAGTTTCCAACCTCCTGTTTCTCGCCCTCTGTTTCCAGACTCCTGTTTCTCCCCCTCTGTTTCCAGCCTCCTGTTTCTGCCCCTCTGTTTCCTGACTCCTGTTTCTCACCCTCTGTTTCCAGACTCCAGTTTCCCCCCCTCTGTTTCCAGACTCCTGTTTCTGCCCCTCTGTTTCCAGACTTCTGTTTCTCCCCCTCTGTTTCCAGACTCCTGTTTCTCCCCCTCTGTTTCCAGACTCCTGTTTCTCCCCCTCTGTTTCCAGACTCCTGTTTCTGCCCCTCTGTTTCCAGACTCCTGTTTCTCACCATCTGTTTCCAGACTCCTGTTTCTCCCCCTCTGTTTCCAGACTCCTGTTTCTGCCCCTCTGTTTCCAGACTCCTGTTTCTCACCCTGAGTTTCCAGACTCCTGTTTCTCCCCCTCTGTTTCCAGCCTCCTGTTTCTCCCCCTCTGTTTCCAGCCTCCTGTTTCTTCCCCTCTGTTTCCAGACTCCTGTTTCTGCCCCTCTGTTTCCAGCCTCCTGATTCTGCCCCTCTGTTTCCAGACTCCTGTTTCTCCCTCTCTGTTTCCAGACTCCTGTTTCTCCCCCTCTGTTTCCAGACTCCTGTTTCTGCACCTCTGTTTCCAGGCTCCTTTTCTGCCCCTCTGTTTCCAGACTCCTGTTTCTGCCCCTCTGTTTCCAGCCTCCTGTTTCTCCCCCTCTGTTTCCAGACTCCTGTTTCTCCCCCTCTGTTTCCAGACACCTGTTTCTGCCCCTCTGTTTCCAGACTCCTGTTTCTCCCCCTCTGTTTCCAGCCTCCTGTTTCTGCCCCTCTGTTTCCAGACTACTGTTTCTGCCCCTCTGTTTCCAGACTCCTGCTTCGCCCCCTCTGTTTCCAGACTCTTGTTTCTGCCCCTCTGTTTCCAGACTCCTGTTTCTCCCCCTCTGTTTCCAGACACCTGTTTCTGCCCCTCTGTTTAAAAGGCTCCTGTTTCTGCCCCTCTGTTTCCAGACTCCTGTTTCTGCCCCTCAGTTTCCAGCCTCCTGTTTCTCCCCCTCTGTTTCCAGACTCCTGTTTCTCCCCCTCTGTTTCCAGACTCCTGTTTCTCCCGCTCTGTTTCCAGACTCCTGCTTCTCCCCCTCTGTTTCCAGACTCCTGTTTCTGCCCCTCTGTTTCCAGACTCCGGTTTCTCCCCCTCTGTTTCCAGCCTCCTGTTTCTGCCCCTCTGTTTCCAGACTACTGTTTCTGCCCCTCTGTTTCCAGACTCCTGCTTCGCCCCCTCTGTTTCCAGACTCCTGTTTCTGCCCCTCTGTTTCCAGACTCCTGTTTCTCCCCCTCTGTTTCCAGACACCTGTTTCTGCCCCTCTGTTTCCAGGCTCCTGTTTCTGCCCCTCTGTTTCCAGACTCCTGTTTCTGCCCCTCAGTTTCCAGCCTCCTGTTTCTCCCCCTCTGTTTCCCGACTCCTGTTTCTCCCCCTCTGTTTCCAGGCTCCTGTTTCTGCCCCTCTGTTTCCAGCCTCCTGATTCTCCCCCTCTGTTTCCAGACTCCTGTTTCTCCCCCTCTGTTTCCAGACTCCTGTTTCTGCCCCTCTGTTTCCAGACTCCTGTTTCTGCCCCTCTGGTTCCAGACTCCTGTTTCTACCCCTCTGTTTCCAGACTCCTGTTTCCCCCCTCTGTTTCCAGCCTGCTGTTTCTGCCCCTCAGTTTCCAACCTACTGTTTCTCCCCCTCTGTTTCCAGACTCCTGTTTCTCCCCCTCTGTTTCCAGCCTCCTGTTTCTGCCCCTCTGTCTCCAGCCTCCTGATTCTGCCCCTCTGTTTCCTGACTCCTGTTTCTCACCTTCTGTTTCCAGACTCCTGTTTCTCCCCCTCTGTTTCCAGACTCCTGTTTCTCCCCCTCTGCTTCCAGACTCCTGATTCTCACCCTCTGTTTCCAGACTCCTGTTTCTCCCCCTCTCTTTCCAGACTCCTGTTTCTCCCCCTCTGTTTCCAGACTCCTGTTTCTGCCCCTCAGTTTCCAGGCTCCTGTTTCTGCCCCTCTGTTTCCAGACTCCTGTTTCTGCCCCTCTGTTTCCAGCCTCCTGTTTCTCCCCCTCTGTTTCCAGACTCCTGTTTCACCCCCTCTGTTTCCAGCCTACTGTTTCTGCCCCTCAGTTTCCAACCTCCAGTTTCTCGCCCTCTGTTTCCAGACTCCTGTTTCTCCCCCTCTGTTACCAGCCTCCTGAGTCTGCCACTCTGTTTCCAGACTCCTGTTTCTGACCCTCTTTTTCCAGAATCCTGTTTCTCCCCTGTGATTCCAGACTCCTGTTTCTGCCCCTCAGTTTCGGGACTCCTGTTTCTCCCCCTCTGTTTCCAGACTCCTGTTTCTCCCCCTCTGTTTCCAGACTCCTGTTTCTCCCCCTCTGTTTCCAGACTCCTGTTTCTGCCCCTCTGTTTCCAGACTCCTGTTTCTCCCCCTCTGTTTCCAGACTCCTGTTTCTCCCCCTCTGTTTCCAGACTCCTGTTTCTGCCCCTCTGTTTCCAGCCTCCTGTTTCTCACCCTCTGTTTCCAGCCTCCTGTTTCATCCCCTCTGTTTCCAGACTCCTGTTTCTGCCCCTCTGTTTCCAGACTCCTGTTTCTCCCCCTCTGTTTCCAGACTCCTGTTTCTGCCCCACTGTTTCTAGACTCCTGTTTCTGCCTCTCTGTTTCCAGACTCCTGTTTCTCCCCCTCTGTTTCCAGACTCCTGTTTCTGCCCCTCTGTTTCCAGGTTCCTCTTTCTGCCCCTCTGTTTCCAGACTCCTGTTTCTGCCCCTCTGTTTCCAGCCTTCTGTTTCTCCCCCACTGTTTCCAGACTCCTGTTTCTCCCCCTCTGTTTGCAGACTCCTGTTTCTCCCCCTCTGTTTCCAGACTCCTGTTTCTGCCCCTCTGTTTCATGACTCCTGTTTCTCCCCCTCTGTTTCCAGACTCCTGTTTCTGCCCCTCTGTTTCCAGACTCCTGTTTCTGCCCCTCTGTTTCCAGCCTCCTGTTTCTCCCCCTATGTTTCCAGACTCCTGTTTCTCCCCCTCTGTTTCCAGCCTCCTGTTTCTGCCCCTCAGTTTCCAACCTCCTGTTTCTCGCCCTCTGTTTCCAGACTCCTGTTTCTCCCCCTCTGTTTCCAGCCTCCTGTTTCTGCCCCTCTGTTTCCAGACTCCTGTTTCTCACCCTCTGTTTCGAGACTCCTGTTTCTGCCCCTCTGTTTCCAGACTCCTGTTTCTCCCCCTCTGTTTCCAGACTCCTGATTCTCCCCCTTTGTTTCCAGACTCCTGTTTTTCCCCTCTGTTTCCAGACTCCTGTTTCTGCCCCTCTGTCTCCAGACTCCTGTTTCTCACAATCTGTTTCCAGACTCCTGTTCCTCCCCCTCTGTTTCCAGACTCCTGTTTCTGCCCCTCTGTTTCCAGACTCCTGCTTCGCCCCCTCTGTTTCCAGATTCCTGTTTCTGCCCCTCTGTTTCAAGACTCCTGTTTCTCCCCCTCTGTTTCCAGACACCTGTTTCTGCCCCTCTGTTTCCAGGCTCCTGTTTCTGCCCCTCTGTTTCCAGACTCCTGTTTCTGCCCCTCAGTTTCCAGCCTCCTGTTTCTCCCCATCTGTTTCCAGACTCCTGTTTCTCCCCCTCTGTTTCCAGACTCCTGTTTCTGCCCCTCTGTTTCCAGACTCCTGTTTCTCCCCCGCTGTTTCCAGACTCCTGTCTCTCCCCCTCTGGTTCCAGACTCCTGTTTCTCCCCCTCTGTTTCCAGACTCCTGTTTCTGCCCCTCTGTTTCCAGACTCCTGTTTCTCCCCCTCTGTTTCCAGCCTCCTGTTTCTGCCCCTCTGTTTCCAGACTACTGTTTCTGCCCCTCTGTTTCCAGACTCCTGCTTCGCCCCCTCTGTTTCCAGACTCCTGTTTCTGCCCCTCTGTTTCCAGACTCCTGTTTCTCCCCCTCTGTTTCCAGACACCTGTTTCTGCCCCTCTGTTTCCAGGCTCCTGTTTCTGCCCCTCTGTTTCCAGACTCCTGTTTCTGCCCCTCTGTTTCCAGACTACTGTTTCTGCCCCTCTGTTTCCAGACTCCTGCTTCGCCCCCTCTGTTTCCAGACTCCTGTTTCTGCCCCTCTGTTTCCAGACTCCTGTTTCTCCCCCTCTGTTTCCAGACACCTGTTTCTGCCCGTCTGTTTCCAGGCTCCTGTTTCTGCCCCTCTGTTTCCAGACTCCTGTTTCTGCCCCTCAGTTTCCAGCCTCCTGTTTCTCCCCCTCTGTTTCCAGACTCCTGTTTCTCCCCCTCTGTTTCCAGACTCCTGTTTCTGCCCCTCTGTTTCCAGACTCCTGTTTTTCCCCCTCTGTTTCCAGACTCCTGTTTCTCCCCCTCTGTTTCCAGACTCCTGTTTCTGCCCCTCTGTTTCCAGACTCCTGTTTCTGCCCCTCTGTTTCCAGACTCCTGTTTCTCCCCCTCTGTTTCCAGACTCCTGTTTCTGCCCCTCTGTTTCCAGACACCTGTTTCTGCCTCTCTGTTTCCAGACTCCTGTTTCACCCCCTCTGTTTCCAGACTCCTGTTTCTGCCCCTCTGTTTCCAGGCTCCTGTTTGTGCCCCCTCTGTTTCCAGACTCCTGTTTCTGCCCCTCTGTTTCCAGCCTCCTGTTTCTCCCCCTCTGTTTCCAGACTCCTGTTTCTCCCCCTCTGTTTCCAGCCTCCTGTTTCTGCCCCTCAGTTTCCAACCTCCTGTTTCTCGCCCTCTGTTTCCAGACTCCTGTTTCTCCCCCTCTGTTTCCTGCCTCCTGTTTCTGCCCCTCTGTTTCCAGCCTCCTGATTCTGCCCCTGTTTCCAGACTCCTGTTTCTCACCCTCTGTTTCCAGACTTCTGTTCCTCCCCCTCTGTTTCCAGACTCCTGTTTCTCCCCCTCTGCTTCCAGACTCCTGATTCTCACCCTCTGTTTCCAGACTCCTGTTTCTCCCCCTCTCTTTCCAGACTCCTGTTTCTCCCCCTCTGTTTCCAGACTCCTGTTTCTGCCCCTCTGTTTCCAGGCTCCTGTTTCTGCCCCTCTGTTTCCAGACTCCTGTTTCTGCCCCTCTGTTTCCAGCCTCCTGTATCTCCCCCTCTGTTTCCAGACTCCTGTTTCTCCCCCTCTGTTTCCAGCCTCCTGATTCTGCCCCTCAGTTTCCAACCTCCTGTTTCTCGCCCTCTGTTTCCACCTCCTGTTCCTCCCCCTCTGGTTCCAGCCTCCTGTTTCTGCCCCTCTGTTTCCAGCCTCCTGATTCTGCCCCTCTGTTTCCAGACTCCTGTTTCTCACCCTCTGTTTCCAGACTCCTGTTACTCCCCCTCTGTTTCCAGACTCCTGTTTCTCCCCCTCTGCTTCCAGACTCCTGATTCTCACCCTCTGTTTCCAGACTCCTGTTTCTCCCCCTCTGTTTCCAGACTCCTGTTTCTCCCCCTCTGTTTCCAGACTCCTGTTTCTGCCCCTCTGTTTCCAGGCTCCTGTTTCTGCCCCTCTGTTTCCAGACTCCTGTTTCTGCCCCTCTGTTTCCAGCCTCCTGTTTCTCCCCCTCTGTTTCCAGACACCTGTTTCTCCCCCTCTGTTTCCAGCCTCCTGTTTCTGCCCTTCAGTTTCCAACCTCCTGTTTCTCGCCCTCTGTTTCCAGACTCCTCTTTCTCCCCCTCTGTTTCCAGCCTCCTGTTTCTGCCCCTCTGTTTCCAGACTCCTTTTTCTCACCCTCTTTTTCCAGACTCCTGTTTCTCCCCTGTGATTCCAGACTCCTGTTTCTGCCCCTCTGTTTCCAGACTCCTGTTTCTCACCATCTGTTTCCAGACTCCTGTTTCTCCCCCTCAGTTTCCAGACTGCTATTTCTGCCCCTCTGTTTCCAGACTTCTGTTTCTCCCCCTCTGTTTCCAGACTCCTGTTTCTCCCCCTCTGTTTCCAGCCTCCTGTTTCTCCCCCTCTGTTTCCAGACTCCTGTTTCTGCCCCTCTGTTTCCAGACTCCTGTTTTCCCCCCTCTGTTTCCAGACTCCTGTTTCTCCCCCTCTGTTTCCAGACTCCTGTTTCTGCCCCTCTGTTTCCAGACTCCTGTTTCTGCCCCTCTGTTTCCAGACTCCTGTTTCTCCCCCCTCTGTTTCCAGACTCCTGTTTCTGCCCCTCTGTTTCCAGACACCTGTTTCTGCCTCTCTGTTTCCAGACTCCTGTTTCACCCCCTCTGTTTCCAGACTCCTGTTTCTGCCCCTCTGTTTCCAGGCTCCTGTTTGTGCCCCCTCTGTTTCCAGACTCCTGTTTCTGCCCCTCTGTTTCCAGCCTCCTGTTTCTCCCCCTCTGTTTCCAGACTCCTGTTTCTCCCCCTCTGTTTCCAGCCTCCTGTTTCTGCCCCTCAGTTTCCAACCTCCTGTTTCTCGCCCTCTGTTTCCAGACTCCTGTTTCTCCCCCTCTGTTTCCTGCCTCCTGTTTCTGCCCCTCTGTTTCCAGCCTCCTGATTCTGCCCCTCTGTTTCCAGACTCCTGTTTCTCACCCTCTGTTTCCAGACTTCTGTTCCTCCCCCTCTGTTTCCAGACTCCTGTTTCTCCCCCTCTGCTTCCAGACTCCTGATTCTCACCCTCTGTTTCCAGACTCCTGTTTCTCCCCCTCTCTTTCCAGACTCCTGTTTCTCCCCCTCTGTTTCCAGACTCCTGTTTCTGCCCCTCTGTTTCCAGGCTCCTGTTTCTGCCCCTCTGTTTCCAGACTCCTGTTTCTGCCCCTCTGTTTCCAGCCTCCTGTATCTCCCCCTCTGTTTCCAGACTCCTGTTTCTCCCCCTCTGTTTCCAGCCTCCTGATTCTGCCCCTCAGTTTCCAACCTCCTGTTTCTCGCCCTCTGTTTCCACCTCCTGTTCCTCCCCCTCTGGTTCCAGCCTCCTGTTTCTGCCCCTCTGTTTCCAGCCTCCTGATTCTGCCCCTCTGTTTCCAGACTCCTGTTTCTCACCCTCTGTTTCCAGACTCCTGTTACTCCCCCTCTGTTTCCAGACTCCTGTTTCTCCCCCTCTGCTTCCAGACTCCTGATTCTCACCCTCTGTTTCCAGACTCCTGTTTCTCCCCCTCTGTTTCCAGACTCCTGTTTCTCCCCCTCTGTTTCCAGACTCCTGTTTCTGCCCCTCTGTTTCCAGGCTCCTGTTTCTGCCCCTCTGTTTCCAGACTCCTGTTTCTGCCCCTCTGTTTCCAGCCTCCTGTTTCTCCCCCTCTGTTTCCAGACACCTGTTTCTCCCCCTCTGTTTACAGCCTCCTGTTTCTGCCCCTCAGTTTCCAACCTCCTGTTTCTCGCCCTCTGTTTCCAGACTCCTGTTTCTCCCCCTCTGTTTCCAGCCTCCTGTTTCTGCCCCTCTGTTTCCAGACTCCTGTTTCTCACCCTCTTTTTCCAGACTCCTGTTTCTCCCCTGTGATTCCAGACTCCTGTTTCTGCCCCTCTGTTTCCAGACTCCTGTTTCTCACCATCTGTTTCCAGACTCCTGTTTCTCCCCCTCAGTTTCCAGACTGCTATTTCTGCCCCTCTGTTTCCAGACTTCTGTTTCTCCCCCTCTGTTTCCAGACTCCTGTTTCTCCCCCTCTGTTTCCAGCCTCCTGTTTCTCCCCCTCTGTTTCCAGACTCCTGTTTCTGCCCCTCTGCTTCCAGACTCCTGTTTCTCACCATCTGTTTCCAGACTCCTGTTTCTCCCCCTCTGTTTCCAGACTCCTGTTTCTCCCCCTCTGTTTCCAGACTCCTGTTTCTCACCCTGAGTTTCCAGACTCCTGTTTCTCCCCCTCTGTTTCCATCCTCCTGTTTCTCCCACTATGTTTCCAGCCTCCTGTTTCTTCCCCTCTGTTTCCAGACTCCTGTTTCTGCCCCTTTGTTTCCAGCCTCCTGATTCAGCCCCTCTGTTTCCAGACTCCTGTTTCTCACCCTCTGTTTCCAGACTCCTGTTTCTCCCACTCTGTTTCCAGACTCCTGTTTCTCCCCTTCTGCTTCCAGACTCCTGATTCTCACCCTCTGTTTCCAGACTCCTTGTTCTCCCCCTCTGTTTCCAGACTCCTGTTTCTCCCCCTCTGTTTCCAGACTCCTGTTTCTGCCCCTCTGTTTCCAGGCTCCTGTTTCTGCCCCTCTGTTTCCAGACTCCTGTTTCTGCCCCTCTGTTTCCAGACTACTGTTTCTCCCCCTCTGTTTCCAGACTCCTGTTTCTCCCCCTCTGTTTCCAGCCTCCTGTTTCTGCCCCTTAGTTTCCAACCTCCTGTTTCTCGCCCTCTGTTTCCAGACTCCTTTTTCTCCCTCTCTGTTTCCAGCCTCCGGTTTCTGCCCCTCTGTTTCCAGACTCCTGTTTCTCACCCTCTGTTTCCTGACTCCTGTTTCCCCCCTTTGTTTCCAGAATCCTGTTTCTGCCCCTCTGTTTCGAGACTCCTGTTTCTCCCCCTCTGTTTCCAGAGTCCTGTTTCTCCCCCTCTGTTTCCAGACTCCTGTTTCTGCCCCTCTGTTTCCAGACTCCTGTTTCTCACCATCTGTTTCCAGACTCCTGTTTCTCCCCCTCTGTTTCCAGACTCCTATTTCAGCCCCTCTGTTTCCAGACTCCTGTATCTCACCCTGAGTTTCCAGACTCCTGTTTCTCCCCCTCTGTTTCCAGCCTCCTGTTTCTCACCCTCTGTTTCCAGCCTTCTGTTTCATCCCCTCTGTTTCCAGACTACTGTTTCTGCCCCTCTGTTTCCAGACACCTGTTTCTGCCCCTCTGTTTCCAGACTCCTGTTTCTCCCCCTCTGTTTCCAGACTCCTGTTTCTCCCCTGTGTTTCCAGAATCCTGTTTGTGCCACTCTGTTTCGAGACTCCTGTTTCTCCCCCTCTGTTTCCAGACTCCTGTTTCTCCCCCTCTGTTTCCAGACTCCTGTTTCTGCCCCTCTGTTTCCAGACTCCTATTTCAGCCCCTCTGTTTCCAGACTCCTGTTTCTCACCCTGAGTTTCCAGACTCCTGTTTCTCCCCCTCTGTTTCCAGCCTCCTGTTTCTCACCCTCTGTTTCCAGCCTCCTGTTTCATCCCCTCTGTTTCCAGACTACTGTTTCGGGCCCTCTGTTTCCAGACTCCTGTTTCTGCCCTCTGTTTCCAGACTCCTGTTTCTCCCCCTCTGTTTCCAGACTCCTTTTTGTGCCCCTCTGTTTCCAGACTCCTGTTTCTGCCTCTCTGTTTCCAGACTCCTGTTTCTCCCCACTGTTTCCAGACTCCTGTTTCTGCCCCTCTGTTTCCAGGCTCCTGTTTCTGCCCCTCTGTTTCCAGACTCCTGTTTCTGCCCCTCTGTTTCCAGCCTCCTGTTTCTCCCCCTCTGTTTCCAGACTCCTGTTTCTCCCCCTCTGTTTCCAGCCTCCTGTTTCTGCCCCGCAGTTTCCAACCTCCTGTTTCTCGCCCTCTGTTTCCAAACTCCTGTTTCTCCCCCTCTGTTTCCAGACTCCTGTTTCTCCCCTCTGTTTCCAGACTCCTGTTTCTCCCCCTCTGTTTCCAGACTCCTGTTTCTGCCCCTCTGTTTCCAGCCTCCTGATTCTCCCCCTCTGTTTCCAGACTCCTGTTTCTCCCCCTCTGTTTCCAGCCTCCTGTTTCTGCCCCACTGTTTCCAGACTCCTGTTTCTCACCCTCTGTTTCCAGACTCCTGTTTCTCCCCCTCTGTTTCCAGACTCCTGTTTCTGCCCCTCTGTTTCCAGACTCCTGTTTCCCCCCTCTGTTTCCAGACTCCTGTTTCTCCCCCCTCTGTTTCCACCCTCCTGTTTCTGCCCCTCAGTTTCCAACCTCCTGTTTCTCCCCCTCTGTTTCCAGACTCCTGTTTCTCCCCCTCTGTTTCCAGCCTCCTGTTTCTGCCCCTCTGTTTCCAGACTCCTGTTTCTGCCCCTCTGTTTCCAGCCTCCTGTTTCTCCCCCTCTGTTTCCAGACTCCTGTTTCTCCCCCTCTGTTTCCAGCCTCCTGTTTCTGCCCCGCAGTTTCCAACCTCCTGTTTCTCGCCCTCTGTTTCCAAACTCCTGTTTCCCGCGCCTCTGTTTCCAGACTCCTGTTTGACTCCTGTTTCTCACCCTGTGTTTCCAGACTCCTGTTCCTGCCCCTCTGATTCCCGACTCCTGTTTCTGCCCCTCTGTTTCCAGCCTCCTGATTCTCCCCCTCTGTTTCCAGACTCCTGTTTCTCCCCCTCTGTTTCCAGCCTCCTGTTTCTGCCCCACTGTTTCCAGACTCCTGTTTCTCACCCTCTGTTTCCAGACTCCTGTTTCTCCCCCTCTGTTTCCAGACTCCTGTTTCTGCCCCTCTGTTTCCAGACTCCTGTTTCCCCCCTCTGTTTCCAGACTCCTGTTTCTCCCCTCTGTTTCCACCCTCCTGTTTCTGCCCCTCAGTTTCCAACCTCCTGTTTCTCCCCCTCTGTTTCCAGACTCCTGTTTCTCCCCCTCTGTTTCCAGCCTCCTGTTTCTGCCCCACTGCTTCCAGACTCCTCTTTCTCACCCTGTGTTTCCAGACTCCTGTTTCTCCCCCTCTGTTTCCAGACTCCTGTTTCTGCCCCTCTGTTGCCAGACTCCTGTATCTCACACTGAGTTTCCAGACTCCTGTTTCTCCCCCTCTGTTTCCACCTTCCTGTTTCTCACCCTCTGTTTGCACTCTCCTGTTTCTCCCCCTCTGTTTCCAGACTCCTGTTTCTGCCCCTCTGTTTCCAGACTCCTGTTTCTGCCCCTCTGTTTCCAGGCTCCTGTTTCTGCCCCTCTGTTTCCAGACTCCTGTTTCTGCCCCTCTGTTTCCAGACGCCTGTTTCACACCCTTTGTTTCCAGACTCCTGTTTCTCCCCCTCTGATTCCAGACTCCTGTTTCTGCCCCTCTGTTTCCAGACTCCTGTTTCCTCCCCCCTCTGTTTCCAGACTCCTGTTCCTGACCCTGTGTTTCCAGACTCCTGTTTCTGCCCCTCTGTTTCCAGCCTCCTGATTCTGCCCCTCTGTTTCCAGACTCCTGTTTCTCACCCTCTGTTTCCAGACTCCTGTTTCTCCCCCTCTGTTTCCAGACTCCTGTTTCTCCCCCTCTGTTTCCAGACTCCTATTTCTCACCCTCTGTTTCCAGACTCCAGTTTCTCCCCCTCTGTTTCCAGACTCCTGTTTCTCCCCCTCTGTTTCCAGACTCCTGTCTCTCACCCTCTGTTTCCAGACAACTGTTTCTGCCCCTCTGTTTCCAGACTCCTGTTTCTCCCCCTCTGTTTCCAGACTCCTGTTTCTCCCCCTCTGTTTCCAGACTCCTGTTTCTGCCCCTCTGTTTCCAGACTCCTGTTTCTCACCATCTGTTTCCAGACTCATGTTCCTCCCCCTCTGTTTCCAGACTCCTGTTTCTGCCCCTCTGTTTCCAGACTCCTGTTTCTCACCCTGAGTTTCCAGAATCCTGTTTCTCCCCCTCTGTTTCCAGCCTCCTGTTTCTCCCCCTCTGTTTTAAGCCTCCTGTTTCTAACCCTCTGTTTCCAGACTCCTGTTTCTGCCCCTCTGTTTCCAGACTCCTGTTTCTCCCCCTCTGTTTCCAGCCTCCGGTTTCTGCCCCTCTGTTTCCAGACTCCTGTTTCTGCCCCTCTGTTTCCAGACTCCTGCTTCGCCCCCTCTGTTTCCAGACTCCTGTTTCTGCCCCTCTGTTTCCAGACGCCTGTTTCTCACCCTCTGTTTCCAGACTCCTGTTTCTCCCCCTCTGTTTCCAGCCTCCTGTTTCTGCCCCTCAGTTACCAAACCCCCTGTTTCTCGCCCTCTGTTTCCAGACTCCTGTTTCTCCCCCTCTGTTTCCAGCCTCCTGTTTCTGCCCCTCTGTTTCCAGACTCCTGTTTCTCACCCTCTGTTTCCAGACTCCTGTTTCTCCCCCTCTGTTTTCAGACTCCTGTTTCTCCCCCTCTGTTTCCAGACTCCTGTTTCTGCCCCTCTGTTTCCAGACTCCTGTTTCTCACCCTCTGTTTCCAGACTCCTGTTTCTCCCCCTCTGTTTCCAGACTCCTGTTTCTGCCCCTCTGTTTCCAGACTCCTGTTTCTGCCTCTCTGTTTCCAGACTCCTGTTTCTCCCCCTCTGTTTCCAGACTCCTCTTTCTGCCCCTCTGTTTCCAGGCTCCTGTTTCTGCCCCTCTGTTTCCAGACTCCTGTTTCTGCCCCTCTGTTTCCAGCCACCTGTTTCTCCCCCTCTGTTTCCAGACTCCTGTTTCTCCCCCTCTGTTTCCAGCCTCCTGTTTCTGCCCCTCAGTTTCCAACCTCCTGTTTCTCGCCCTCTGTTTCCAGACTCCTGTTTCTCCCCCTCTGTTTCCAGCCTCCTCTTTCTGCCCCTCTGTTTCCAGACTCCTGTTTCTCACCCTCTGTTTCCAGACTCCTGTTTCTCCCCCTCTGTTTCCAGCCTCCTGTTTCTTCCCCTCTGTTTCCAGACTGCTGTTTCTGCCCCTCTGTTTCCAGACTCCTGTTTCTCCCCCTCTGTTTCCAGACTCCTGTGTCCGCCCCTCTGTTTCCAGACTCCTGTTTCTGCCTCTCTGTTTCCAGACTCCTGTTTCTCCCCCTCTGTTTCCAGACTCCTGTTTCTGCCCCCCTGTTTCCAGACTCCTGTTTCTGCCCCTCTGTTTCCAGACTCCTGATTCTGCCCCTCTGTTTCCAGCCTCCTGTTTCTCCCCCTCTGTTTCCAGACTCGTGTTTCTCCCCCTCTGTTTCCAGGCTCCTGTTTCTGCCCCTCTGTTTCCAGACTCCTGTTCCTCCCCCTCTGTTTCCAGCCTCCTGTTTCTGCCCCTCTGTTTCCAGACTCCTGTTTCTCACCCTCTGTTTCCAGACTCCTGTTTCTCCCCCTCTGTTTCCAGACTCCTGTTTCTGCCCCTCTGTTTCCAGACTTCTGTTTCTCCCCCTCTGTTTCCAGACTCCTGTTTCTCCCCCTCTGTTTCCAGACTCCTGTTTCTCCCCCTCTGTTTCCAGACTCCTGTTTCTGCCCCTCTGTTTCCAGACTCCTGTTTCTCACCATCTGTTTCCAGACTCCTGTTTCTCCCCCTCTGTTTCCAGACTCCTGTTTCTGCCCCTCTGTTTCCAGACTCCTGTTTCTCACCCTGAGTTTCCAGACTCCTGCTTCTCCTCCTCTGTTTCCATCCTCCTGTTTCTCCCCCTCTGTTTCCAGCCTCTTGTTTCTTCCCCTCTGTTTCCAGACTCCTGTTTCTGCCCCTCTGTTTCCAGCCTCCTGATTCTGCCCCTCTGTTTCCAGACTCCTGTTTCTCACCCTCTGTTTCCAGACTCCTGTTTCTCCCCCTCTGTTTCCAGACTCCTGTTTCTCCCCCTCTGTTTCCAGACTCCTGTTTCTGCCCCTCTGTTTCCAGGCTCCTGTTTCTGCCCCTCTGTTTCCAGACTCCTGTTTCTGCCCCTCTGTTTCCAGCCCCCTGTTTCTCCCCCTCTGTTTCCAGACTCCTGTTTCTCCCCCTCTGTTTCCAGCCTCCTGTTTCTGCCCCTCAGTTTCCAACCTCCTGTTTCTCGCCCTCTGTTTCCAGAATCCTGTTTCTCCCCCTCTGTTTCCAGCCTCCTGTTTCTGCCCCTCTGTTTCCAGACTCCTGTTTCTCCCCCTCTGTTTCCAGACTCCTGTTTCTCCCCTGTGTTTCCAGACTCCTGTTTCTGCCCCTCTGTTTTGAGACTCCTGTTTCTCCCCCTCTGTTTCCAGACTCCTGTTTCTCCCCCTCTGTTTCCAGACTCCTGTTTCTCCGCCTCTGTTTCCAGACTCCTGTTTCTGCCCCTCTGTTTCCAGACTCCTGTTTCTCACCATCTGTTTCCTGACTCCTGTTTCTCCCCCTCTGTTTCCAGACTCCTATTTCTGCCCCTCTGTTTCCAGACTCCTGTTTCTCACCCTGAGTTTCCAGACTCCTGTTTCTCCCCCTCTGTTTCCAGCCTTCTGTTTCTCACCCACTGTTTCCAGCCTCCTGTTTTATCCCCTCTGTTTCCAGACTACTGTTTCTGCCCCTCTGTTTCCAGACTCCTGTTTCTGCCCCTCTGTTTCCAGACTCCTGTTTCTCCCCCTCTGTTTCCAGACTCCTGTTTCTGCCCCTCTGTTTCCAGACTCCTGTTCCTGCCTCTCTGTTTCCAGACTCCTGTTTCTCCCCCTCTGATTCCAGACTCCTGTTTCTGCCCCTCTGTTTCCAGGCTCCTGTTTCTGCCCCTCTGTTTCCAGACTCCTGTTTCTGCCCCTCTGTTTCCAGCCTCCTGTTTCTCCCCCTCTGTTTCCAGACTCCTGTTTCTCCCCCTCTGTTTCCAGCCTCCTGTTTCTGCCCCTCAGTTTCCAACCTCCTGTTTCTCGCCCTCTGTTTCCAGACTCCTGTTTCTGCCCCTCTGTTTCCAGACTTCTGTTTCTCCCCCTCTGTTTCCAGACTCCTGTTTCTCCCCCTCTGTTTCCAGACTCCTGTTTCTCCCCCTCTGTTTCCAGACTCCTGTTTCTGCCCCTCTGTTTCCAGACTCCTGTTTCTCACCATCTGTTTCCAGACTCATGTTCCTCCCCCTCTGTTTCCAGACTCCTGTTTCTGCCCCTCTGTTTCCAGACTCCTGTTTCTCACCCTGAGTTTCCAGACTCCTGTTTCTCCCCCTCTGTTTCCAGCCTCCTGTTTCTCCCCCTCTGTTTCCAGCCTCCTGTTTCTTCCCCTCTGTTTCCAGACTCCTGTTTCTGCCCCTCTGTTTCCAGACTCCTGTTTCTCCCTCTCTGTTTCCAGCCTCCGGTTTCTCCCCCTCTGTTTCCAGACTCCTGTTTCTGCCCCTCTGTTTCCAGACTCCTGTTTCTCACCATCTGTTTCCAGACTCCTGTTTCTCCCCCTCTGTTTCCAGACTCCTGTTTCTGCCCCTCTGTTTCCAGACTCCTGTTTCTCACCCTGAGTTTCCAGACTCCTGCTTCTCCCCCTCTGTTTCCATCCTCCTGTTTCTCCCCCTCTGTTTCCAGCCTCCCGTTTCTTCCCCTCTGTTTCCAAACTCCTGTTTCTGCCCCTCTGTTTCCAGCCTCCTGATTCTGCCCCTCTGTTTCCAGACTCCTGTTTCTCACCCTCTGTTTCCAGACTCCTGTTTCTCCCACTCTGTTTCCAGACTCCTGTTTCTCCCCCTCTGCTTCCAGACTCCTGATTCTCACCCTCTGTTTCCAGACTCCTGTTTCTCCCCCTCTGTTTCCAGACTCCTGTTTCTCCCCCTCTGTTTCCAGACTCCTGTTTCTGCCCCTCTGTTTCCAGGCTCCTGTTTCTGCCCCTCTGTTTCCAGACTCCTGTTTCTCCCCCTCTGTTTCCAGCCCCCTGTTTCTCCCCCTCTGTTTCCAGACTCCTGTTTCTCCCCCTCTGTTTCCAGCCTCCTGTTTCTGCCCCTCAGTTTCCAACCTCCTGTTTCTCGCCCTCTGTTTCCAGAATCCTGTTTCTCCCCCTCTGTTTCCAGCCTCCTGTTTCTGCCCCTCTGTTTCCAGACTCCTGTTTCTCACCCTCTGTTTCCAGACTCCTGTTTCTCCCCCTCTGTTTCCAGACTCCTGTTTCTCCCCCTCTGTTTCCAGACTCCTGTTTCTGCCCCTCTGTTTCCAGACTCCTGTTTCTCACCATCTGTTTCCTGACTCCTGTTTGTCCCCCTCTGTTTCCAGACTCCTATTTCTGCCCCTCTGTTTCCAGACTCCTGTTTCTCACCCTGAGTTTCCAGACTCCTGTTTCTCCCCCTCTGTTTCCAGCCTCCTGTTTCTCACCCACTGTTTCCAGCCTCCTGTTTTATCCCCTCTGTTTCCAGACTACTGTTTCTGCCCCTCTGTTTCCAGACTCCTGTTTCTCCCCCTCTGTTTCCAGCCTCCTGTTTCTGCCCCTCAGTTTCCAACCTCCTGTTTCTCGCCCTCTGTTTCCAGAATCCTGTTTCTCCCCCTCTGTTTCCAGCCTCCTGTTTCTGCCCCTCTGTTTCCAGACTCCTGTTTCTGCCCCTCTGTTTCCAGACTCCTGTTTCTCCCCTGTGTTTCCAGACTCCTGTTTCTGCCCCTCTGTTTTGAGACTGCTGTTTCTCCCCCTCTGTTTCCTGACTCCTGTTTCTCCCCCTCTGTTTCCAGACTCCTGTTTCTCCCCCTCTGTTTCCAGACTCCTGTTTCTGCCCCTCTGTTTCCAGACTCCTGTTTCTCACCATCTGTTTCCTGACTCCTGTTTCTCCCCCTCTGTTTCCAGACTCCTATTTCTGCCCCTCTGTTTCCAGACTCCTGTTTCTCACCCTGAGTTTCCAGACTCCTGTTTCTCCCCCTCTGTTTCCAGCCTCCTGTTTCTCACCCACTGTTTCCAGCCTCCTGTTTTATCCCCTCTGTTTCCAGACTACTGTTTCTGCCCCTCTGTTTCCAGACTCCTGTTTCTGCCCCTCTGTTTCCAGACTCCTGTTTCTCCCCCTCTGTTTCCAGACTGCTGTTTCTGCCCCTCTGTTTCCAGACTCCTGTTCCTGCCTCTCTGTTTCCAGACTCCTGTTTCTCCCCCTCTGATTCCAGACTCCTGTTTCTGCCCCTCTGTTTCCAGACTTCTGTTTCTCCCCCTCTGTTTCCAGACTCCTGTTTCTCCCCCTCTGTTTCCAGACTCCTGTTTCTCCCCCTCTGTTTCCAGACTCCTGTTTCTGCCCCTCTGTTTCCAGACTCCTGTTTCTCACCATCTGTTTCCAGACTCCTGTTTCTCCCCCTCTGTTTCCAGACTCCTGTTTCTGCCCCTCTGTTTCCAGACTCCTGTTTCTCACCCTGAGTTTCCAGACTCCTGTTTCTCCCCCTCTGTTTCCAGACTCCTGTTTCTGCCCCTCTGTTTCCAGGCTCCTGTTTCTGCCCCTCTGTTTCCAGACTCCTGTTTCTGCCCCTCTGTTTCCAGCCCCCTGTTTCTCCCCCTCTGTTTCCAGACTCCTGTTTCTCCCCCTCTGTTTCCAGCCTCCTGTTTCTGCCCCTCAGTTTCCAACCTCCTGTTTCTCGCCCTCTGTTTCCAGAATCCTGTTTCTCCCCCTCTGTTTCCAGCCTCCTGTTTCTGCCCCTCTGTTTCCAGACTCCTGTTTCTCCCCCTCTGTTTCCAGACTCCTGTTTCTCCCCTGTGTTTCCAGACTCCTGTTTCTGCCCCTCTGTTTTGAGACTCCTGTTTCTCCCCCTCTGTTTCCAGACTCCTGTTTCTCCCCCTCTGTTTCCAGACTCCTGTTTCTCCGCCTCTGTTTCCAGACTCCTGTTTCTGCCCCTCTGTTTCCAGACTCCTGTTTCTCACCATCTGTTTCCTGACTCCTGTTTCTCCCCCTCTGTTTCCAGACTCCTATTTCTGCCCCTCTGTTTCCAGACTCCTGTTTCTCACCCTGAGTTTCCAGACTCCTGTTTCTCCCCCTCTGTTTCCAGCCTTCTGTTTCTCACCCACTGTTTCCAGCCTCCTGTTTTATCCCCTCTGTTTCCAGACTACTGTTTCTGCCCCTCTGTTTCCAGACTCCTGTTTCTGCCCCTCTGTTTCCAGACTCCTGTTTCTCCCCCTCTGTTTCCAGACTCCTGTTTCTGCCCCTCTGTTTCCAGACTCCTGTTCCTGCCTCTCTGTTTCCAGACTCCTGTTTCTCCCCCTCTGATTCCAGACTCCTGTTTCTGCCCCTCTGTTTCCAGGCTCCTGTTTCTGCCCCTCTGTTTCCAGACTCCTGTTTCTGCCCCTCTGTTTCCAGCCTCCTGTTTCTCCCCCTCTGTTTCCAGACTCCTGTTTCTCCCCCTCTGTTTCCAGCCTCCTGTTTCTGCCCCTCAGTTTCCAACCTCCTGTTTCTCGCCCTCTGTTTCCAGACTCCTGTTTCTGCCCCTCTGTTTCCAGACTTCTGTTTCTCCCCCTCTGTTTCCAGACTCCTGTTTCTCCCCCTCTGTTTCCAGACTCCTGTTTCTCCCCCTCTGTTTCCAGACTCCTGTTTCTGCCCCTCTGTTTCCAGACTCCTGTTTCTCACCATCTGTTTCCAGACTCCTGTTCCTCCCCCTCTGTTTCCAGACTCCTGTTTCTGCCCCTCTGTTTCCAGACTCCTGTTTCTCACCCTGAGTTTCCAGACTCCTGTTTCTCCCCCTCTGTTTCCAGCCTCCTGTTTCTCCCCCTCTGTTTCCAGCCTCCTGTTTCTTCCCCTCTGTTTCCAGACTCCTGTTTCTGCCCCTCTGTTTCCAGACTCCTGTTTCTCCCTCTCTGTTTCCAGCCTCCGGTTTCTCCCCCTCTGTTTCCAGACTCCTGTTTCTGCCCCTCTGTTTCCAGACTCCTGTTTCTCACCATCTGTTTCCAGACTCCTGTTTCTCCCCCTCTGTTTCCAGACTCCTGTTTCTGCCCCTCTGTTTCCAGACTCCTGTTTCTCACCCTGAGTTTCCAGACTCCTGCTTCTCCCCCTCTGTTTCCATCCTCCTGTTTCTCCCCCTCTGTTTCCAGCCTCCCGTTTCTTCCCCTCTGTTTCCAAACTCCTGTTTCTGCCCCTCTGTTTCCAGCCTCCTGATTCTGCCCCTCTGTTTCCAGACTCCTGTTTCTCACCCTCTGTTTCCAGACTCCTGTTTCTCCCACTCTGTTTCCAGACTCCTGTTTCTCCCCCTCTGCTTCCAGACTCCTGATTCTCACCCTCTGTTTCCAGACTCCTGTTTCTCCCCCTCTGTTTCCAGACTCCTGTTTCTCCCCCTCTGTTTCCAGACTCCTGTTTCTGCCCCTCTGTTTCCAGGCTCCTGTTTCTGCCCCTCTGTTTCCAGACTCCTGTTTCTCCCCCTCTGTTTCCAGCCCCCTGTTTCTCCCCCTCTGTTTCCAGACTCCTGTTTCTCCCCCTCTGTTTCCAGCCTCCTGTTTCTGCCCCTCAGTTTCCAACCTCCTGTTTCTCGCCCTCTGTTTCCAGAATCCTGTTTCTCCCCCTCTGTTTCCAGCCTCCTGTTTCTGCCCCTCTGTTTCCAGACTCCTGTTTCTCACCCTCTGTTTCCAGACTCCTGTTTCTCCCCCTCTGTTTCCAGACTCCTGTTTCTCCCCCTCTGTTTCCAGACTCCTGTTTCTGCCCCTCTGTTTCCAGACTCCTGTTTCTCACCATCTGTTTCCTGACTCCTGTTTGTCCCCCTCTGTTTCCAGACTCCTATTTCTGCCCCTCTGTTTCCAGACTCCTGTTTCTCACCCTGAGTTTCCAGACTCCTGTTTCTCCCCCTCTGTTTCCAGCCTCCTGTTTCTCACCCACTGTTTCCAGCCTCCTGTTTTATCCCCTCTGTTTCCAGACTACTGTTTCTGCCCCTCTGTTTCCAGACTCCTGTTTCTCCCCCTCTGTTTCCAGCCTCCTGTTTCTGCCCCTCAGTTTCCAACCTCCTGTTTCTCGCCCTCTGTTTCCAGAATCCTGTTTCTCCCCCTCTGTTTCCAGCCTCCTGTTTCTGCCCCTCTGTTTCCAGACTCCTGTTTCTGCCCCTCTGTTTCCAGACTCCTGTTTCTCCCCTGTGTTTCCAGACTCCTGTTTCTGCCCCTCTGTTTTGAGACTGCTGTTTCTCCCCCTCTGTTTCCTGACTCCTGTTTCTCCCCCTCTGTTTCCAGACTCCTGTTTCTCCCCCTCTGTTTCCAGACTCCTGTTTCTGCCCCTCTGTTTCCAGACTCCTGTTTCTCACCATCTGTTTCCTGACTCCTGTTTCTCCCCCTCTGTTTCCAGACTCCTATTTCTGCCCCTCTGTTTCCAGACTCCTGTTTCTGCCCCTCTGTTTCCAGCCCCCTGTTTCTCCCCCTCTGTTTCCAGACTCCTGTTTCTCCCCCTCTGTTTCCAGCCTCCTGTTTCTGCCCCTCAGTTTCCAACCTCCTGTTTCTCGCCCTCTGTTTCCAGAATCCTGTTTCTCCCCCTCTGTTTCCAGCCTCCTGTTTCTGCCCCTCTGTTTCCAGACTCCTGTTTCTCCCCTCTGTTTCCAGACTCCTGTTTCTCCCCTGTGTTTCCAGACTCCTGTTTCTGCCCCTCTGTGATTCCAGACTCCTGTTTCTGCCCCTCTGTTTCCAGGCTCCTGTATCTGCCCCTCTGTTTCCAGACTCCTGTTTCTGCCCCTCTGTTTCCAGCCTCCTGTTTCTCCCCCTCTGTTTCCAGACTCCTGTTTCTCCCCCTCTGTTTCCAGCCTCCTGTTTCTGCCCCTCAGTTTCCAACCTCCTGTTTCTCGCCCTCTGTTTCCGGACTCCTGTTTCTGCCCCTCTGTTTCCAGACTTCTGTTTCTCCCCCTCTGTTTCCAGACTCCTGTTTCTCCCCCTCTGTTTCCAGACTCCTGTTTCTCCCCCTCTGTTTCCAGACTCCTGTTTCTGCCCCTCTGTTTCCAGACTCCTGTTTCTCACCATCTGTTTCCAGACTCATGTTCCTCCCCCTCGGTTTCCAGACTCCTGTTTCTGCCCCTCTGTTTCCAGACTCCTGTTTCTCACCCTGAGTTTCCAGACTCCTGTTTCTCCCCCTCTGTTTCCAGCCTCCTGTTTCTCCCCCTCTGTTTCCAGCCTCCTGTTTCTTCCCCTCTGTTTCCAGACTCCTGTCTCTGCCCCTCTGTTTCCAGACTCCTGTTTCTCCCCCTCTGTTTCCAGCCTCCGGTTTCTCCCCCTCTGTTTCCAGACTCCTGTTTCTGCCCCTCTGTTTCCAGACTCCTGTTTCTCACCATCTGTTTCCAGACTCCTGTTTCTCCCCCTCTGTTTCCAGACTCCTGTTTCTTCCCTCTGTTTCCAGACTCCTGTTTCTCACCCTGTGTTTCCAGACTCCTGCTTCTCCCCCTCTGTTTCCATCCTCCTGTTTCTCCCCCTCTGTTTCCAGCCTCCTGTTTCTTCCCCTCTTTTTCCAGACTCCTGTTTCTGCCCCTCTGTTTCCAGCCTCCTGATTCTGCCCCTCTGTTTCCAGACTCCTGTTTCTCACCCTCTGTTTCCAGACTCCTGTTTCTCCCACTCTGTTTCCAGACTCCTGTTTCTCCCCCTCTGCTTCCAGGCTCCTGATTCTCACCCTCTGTTTCCAGACTCCTGTTTCTCCCACTCTGTTTCCAGACTCCTGTTTCTCCCACTCTGTTTCCAGACTCCTGTTTCTGCCCCTCTGTTTCCAGGCTCCTGTTTCTGCCCCTCTGTTTCCAGACTCCTGTTTCTGCCCCTCTGTTTCCAGCCCCCTGTTTCTCCCCCTCTGTTTCCAGACTCCTGTTTCTCCCGCTCTGTTTCCAGCCTCCTGTTTCTGCCCCTCAGTTTCCAACCTCCTGTTTCTCGCCCTCTGTTTCCAGAATCCTGTTTCTCCCCCTCTGTTTCCAGCCTCCTGTTTCTGCCCCTCTGTTTCCAGACTCCTGTTTCTCACCCTCTGTTTCCAGACTCCTGTTTCTCCCCTGTGTTTCCAGACTCCTGTTTCTGCCCCTCTGTTTTGAGACTCCTGTTTCTCCCCCTCTGTTTCCAGACTCCTGTTTCTCCCCCTCTGTTTCCAGACTCCTGTTTCTGCCCCTCTGTTTCCAGACTCCTGTTTCTCACCATCTGTTTCCTGACTCCTGTTTCTCCCCCTCTGTTTCCAGACTCCTATTTCTGCCCCTCTGTTTCCAGACTCCTGTTTCTCACCCTGAGTTTCCAGACTCCTGTTTCTCCCCCTCTGTTTCCAGCCTCCTGTTTCTCACCCACTGTTTCCAGCCTCCTGTTTTATCCCCTCTGTTTCCAGACTACTGTTTCTGCCACTCTGTTTCCAGACTCCTGTTTCTGCCCCTCTGTTTCCAGACTCCTGTTTCTCCCCCTCTGTTTCCAGACTCCTGTTTCTGCCCCTCTGTTTCCAGACTCCTGTTCCTGCCTCTCTGTTTCCAGACTCCTGTTTCTCCCCCTCTGATTCCAGACTCCTGTTTCTGCCCCTCTGTTTCCAGGCTCCTGTTTCTGCCCCTCTGTTTCCAGACTCCTGTTTCTGCCCCTCTGTTTCCAGCCCCTGTTTCTCCCCCTCTGTTTCCAGACTCCTGTTTCTCCCCCTCTGTTTCCAGCCTCCTGTTTCTGCCCCTCAGTTTCCAACCTCCTGTTTCTCGCCCTTTGTTTCCAGACTCCTGTTTCTGCCCCTCTGTTTCCAGACTTCTGTTTCTCCCCCTCTGTTTCCAGACTCCTGTTTCTCCCCCTCTGTTTCCAGACTCCTGTTTCTCCCCCTCTGTTTCCAGACTCCTGTTTCTGCCCCTCTGTTTCCAGACTCCTGTTTCTCACCATCTGTTTCCAGACTCATGTTCCTCCCCCTCTGTTTCCAGACTCCTGTTTCTGCCCCTCTGTTTCCAGACTCCTGTTTCTCACCCTGAGTTTCCAGACTCCTGTTTCTCCCCCTCTGTTTCCAGCCTCCTGTTTCTCCCCCTCTGTTTCCAGCCTCCTGTTTCTTCCCCTCTGTTTCCAGACTCCTGTTTCTGCCCCTCTGTTTCCAGACTCCTGTTTCTCCGCCTCTGTTTCCAGCCTCCGGTTTCTGCCCCTCTGTTTCCAGACTCCTGTTTCTGCCCCTCTGTTTCCAGACGCCTGTTTCTCACCCTCTGTTTCCAGACTCCTGTTTCTCCCCCTCTGTTTCCAGACTCCTGTTTCTGCCCCTCTGTTTCCAGACTCCTGTTTCTGCCCCTCTGTTTCCAGACTCCTGCTTCGCCCCCTCTGTTTCCAGACTCCTGTTTCTGCCCCTCTGTTTCCAGACGCCTGTTTCTCACCCTCTGTTTCCAGACTCCTGTTTCTCCCCCTCTGTTTCCAGACTCCTGTTTCTGCCCCTCTGTTTCCAGACTCCTGTTTCCCGTGCCTCCGTTTCCAGACTCCTGTTTCTCACCCTGAGTTTCCAGACTCCTGTTCCTGCCCCTCTGATTCCCGACTCCTGTTTCTGCCCCTCTGTTTCCAGCCTCCTGATTCTCCCCCTCTGTTTCC
The DNA here is from genome assembly GCF_965287045.1 of Carcharhinus amblyrhynchos. NCBI lineage: Eukaryota > Metazoa > Chordata > Chondrichthyes > Carcharhiniformes > Carcharhinidae > Carcharhinus > Carcharhinus amblyrhynchos. Next base: position 479,764 of record NW_027649874.1, read on the forward strand.
AGACTCCTGTTTCTCCCCCTCTGTTTCCACCCTCCTGTTTCTGCCCCTCAGTTTCCAACCTCCTGTTTCTCCCCCTCTGTTTCCAGACTCCTGTTTCTCCCCCTCTGTTTCCAGCCTCCTGTTTCTGCCCCACTGCTTCCAGACTCCTGTTTCTCACCCTCTGTTTCCAGACTCCTGTTTCTCCCCCTCTGTTTCCAGACTCCTGTTTCTGCCCCTCTGTTGCCAGACTCCTGTTTCTCACACTGAGTTTCCAGACTCCTGTTTCTCCCCCTCCGTTTCCAGCTTCCTGTTTCTCACCCTCTGTTTCCACCCTCCTGTTTCTCCCCCTCTGTTTCCAGACTCCTGTTTCTGCCCCTCTGTTTCCAGACTCCTGTTTCTGCCCCTCTGTTTCCAGACTCCTGTTTCTCCCCCTCTGTTTCCAGACTCCTGTTTCTGCCCCTCTGTTTCCAGACTCCTGTTTCCTCCCACCTCTGTTTCCAGACTCCTGTTCCTGACCCTGTGTTTCCAGACTCCTGTTTCTGCCCCTCTGTTTCCAGCCTCCTGATTCTGCCCCTCTGTTTCCAGACTCCTGTTTCTCACCCTCTGTTTCCAGACTCCTGTTTCTCCCCCTCTGTTTCCAGACTCCTGTTTCTCCCCCTCTGTTTCCAGACTCCTATTTCTCACCCTCTGTTTCCAGACTCCTGTTTCTCCCCCTCTGTTTCCAGACTCCTGTTTCTCCCCCTCTGTTTCCTGACTCCTGTCTCTCACCCTCTGTTTCCAGACAACTGTTTCTGCCCCTCTGTTTCCAGACTCCTGTTTCTGCCCCTCTGTTTCCAGACGCCTGTTTGTCACCCTCTGTTTCCAGACTCCTGTTTCTGCCCCTCTGTTTCCAGACTCCTGTTTCTCACCCTCTGTTTCCAGCCTCCTGTTTCTCCCCCTCTGTTTCCAGACTCCTGTTTCTGCCTCTCTGTTTCCAGACTCCTGTTTCTGCCCCTCTGTTTCCAGACTCCTGTTTCTCACCCTCTGTTTCCAGACTCCTGTTTCTCCCCTGTGTTTCCAGACTCCTGTTTCTGCCCCTCTGTTTTGAGACTCCTGTTTCTCCCCCTCTGTTTCCAGACTCCTGTTTCTCCCCCTCTGTTTCCAGACTCCTGTTTCTGCCCCTCTGTTTCCAGACTCCTGTTTCTCACCATCTGTTTCCTGACTCCTGTTTCTCCCCCTCTGTTTCCAGACTCCTATTTCTGCCCCTCTGTTTCCAGACTCCTGTTTCTCACCCTGAGTTTCCAGACTCCTGTTTCTCCCCCTCTGTTTCCAGCCTCCTGTTTCTCACCCACTGTTTCCAGCCTCCTGTTTTATCCCCTCTGTTTCCAGACTACTGTTTCTGCCACTCTGTTTCCAGACTCCTGTTTCTGCCCCTCTGTTTCCAGACTCCTGTTTCTCCCCCTCTGTTTCCAGACTCCTGTTTCTGCCCCTCTGTTTCCAGACTCCTGTTCCTGCCTCTCTGTTTCCAGACTCCTGTTTCTGCCCCTCTGTTTCCAGACTCCTGTTTCTGCCCCTCTGTTTCCAGCCTCCTGTTTCTCCCCCTCTGGTTCCAGACTCGTGTTTCTCCCCCTCTGTTTCCAGGCTCCTGTTTCTGCCCCCCAGTTTCCAACCTCCTGTTTCCGCCCTCTGTTTCCAGACTCCTGTTTCTCCTCCTCTGTTTCCAGCCTCCTGTTTCTTCCCCTCTGCTTCCAGACTCCTGATTCTCACCCTCTGTTTCCAGACTCCTGTTTCTCCCCCTCTGTTTCCAAACTCCTGTTCCTGCCCCTCTGTTTCCAGACTTCTGATTCTCCCCCTCTGTTTCCAGACTCCTGTTTCTGCCCCTCTGTTTCCAGACTCCTGTTTCTGCCCCTCTGTTTCCAGACTCCTATTTCTCACCATCTGTTTCCAGACTCCTGTTTCTCCCCCTCTGTTTCCAGACTCCTGTTTCTGCCCCTCTGTTTCCAGACTCCTGTTTCTCACCCTGAGTTTCCAGACTCCTGTTTCTCCCCCTCTGTTTCCAGCCTCCTGTTTCTCCCCCTCTGTTTCCAGACTCCTGTTTCTGCCCCTCTGTTTCCAGACGCCTGTTTCTCACCCTCTGTTTCCAGACTCCTGTTTCTGCCCCTCTGTTTCCACCCTCCTGTTTCTCCCCCTCTGTTTCCAGCCTCCTGTTTCTCCCCCTCTGTTTCCGGACTCCTGTTTCTGCCCCTCTGTTTCCAGACTCCTGTTTCTCCCCCTCTGTTTCCAGACTCCTGTTTCTCCCCCTCTGTTTCCAGACTCCTCTTTCTGCCCCTCTGTTTCCAGACCCTGTTTCTCACCATTTGTTTCCAGACTCCTGTTTCTCCCCTCTGTTTCCAGACTCCTGTTTCTGCCCCTCTGTTTCCAGACTCCTGTTTCTCACCCTGACTTTCCAGACTCCAGTTTCTCCCCCTCTGTTTCCAGCCTCCTGATTCTGCCCCCCTGTATCCAGCCTCCTGTTTCTCCGTCACTGGTTCCACACTCCTGTTTCTGCCCCTCAGTTTCCAGCCTCCTGTTTCTGCCCCTCTGTTTCCAGCCTCCTGTTTCTCCCCCTCTGTTTCCAGACTCCTGTTTCTGCCCCTTTGTTTGCAGACTCCTGTTTCTCCCCCTCTGTTTCCAGACTCCTGTTTCTCCCCCTCTGTTTCCAGACTCCTGTTTCTCACCATTTGATTCCAGACTCCTGTTTCTCCCCCTCTGTTTCCAGACTGCTGTTTCTGCCCCTCTGTTTCCAGACTCCTGTTTCTCCCCCTCTGTTTCCAGACTCCCGTTTCTCCCCCTCTGTTTCCAGACTCCTGTTTCTGCCCCTCTGTTTCCAGACTCCTGTTTCACACCCTCTGTTTCCAGACTCCTGTTTCTCCCCCTCTGTTTCCAGACTCCTGTTTCTGCCCCTCTGTTTCCAGACTCCTGTTTCTGCCTCTCTGTTTCCAGACTCCTGTTTCTCCCCCTCTGTTTCCATACTCCTCTTTCTGCCCCTCTGTTTCCAGGCTCCTGATTCTGCCCCTCTGTTTCCAGACTCCTGTTTCTGCCCCTCTGTTTCCAGCCACCTGTTTCTCCCCCTCTGTTTCCAGACTCCTGTTTTTCCCCCTATGTTTCCAGCCTCCTGTTTCTACCCCTCAGTTTCCAACCTCCTGTTTCTCGCCCTCTGTTTCCAGACTCCTGTTTCTCCCCCTCTGTTTCCAGCCTCCTGTTTCTGCCCCTCTGTTTCCAGACTCCTGTTTCTCACCCTCTGTTTCCAGACTCCTGTTTCTCCCCCTCTGTTTTCAGACTCCTGTTTCTCCCCCTCTGTTTCCAGACTCCTGTTTCTCCCCCTCTGTTTCCAGACTCCTGTTTCTCCCCCTCTGTTTCCAGACTCCTCTTTCTGCCCCTCTGTTTCCAGACTCCTGTTTCTCACCATTTGTTTCCAGACTCCTGTTTCTCCCCTCTGTTTCCAGACTCCTGTTTCTGCCCCTCTGTTTCCAGACTCCTGTTTCTCACCCTGAGTTTCCAGACACCAGTTTCTCCCCCTCTGTTTCCAGCCTCCTGATTCTGCCCCCCTGTATCCAGCCTCCTGTTTCTCCCCCACTGGTTCCACACTCCTGTTTCTGCCCCTCAGTTTCCAGCCTCCTGTTTCTGCCCCTCTGTTTCCAGCCTCCTGTTTCTCCCCCCTCTGTTTCCAGACTCCTGTTTCTGCCCCTTTGTTTGCAGACTCCTGTTTCTCCCCCTCTGTTTCCAGACTCCTGTTTCTCCCCCTCTGTTTCCAGACTCCTGTTTCTGCCCCTCTGTTTCCAGACTCCTGTTTTCTCACCATTTGTTTCCAGACTCCTGTTTCTCCCCTCTCTGTTTCCAGACTCCTGTTTCTCCCCCTCTGTTTCCAGACTCCTGTTTCTCCCCCTCTGTTTCCAGACTCCTGTTTTTCCCCCTATGTTTCCAGCCTCCTGTTTCTACGCCTCAGTTTCCAACCTCCTGTTTCTTGCCCTCTGTTTCCAGACTCCTGTTTCTCCCCCTCTTTTTCCAGCCTCCTGTTTCTGCCCCTCTGTTTCCAGACTCCTGTTTCTCACCCTCTGTTTCCAGACTCCTGTTTCTCCCCCTCTGTTTCCAGACTCCTGTTTCTCCCCCTCTGTTTCCAGACTCCTCTTTCTGCCCCTCTGTATCCAGACTCCTGTTTCTCACCATTTGTTTCCAGACTCCTGTTTCTCCCCTTTGTTTCCAGACTGCTGTTTCTGCCCCTCTGTTTCCAGTCTCCTGTTTCTCACCCTGAGTTTCCAGACTCCAGTTTCTCCCCCTCTGTTTCCAGCCTCCTGATTCTGCCCCTCTGTTTCCAGACTCCTGTTTCTCACCCTCTGTTTCCAGGCTTCTGTTTCTCCCCCTCTGTTTCCAGACTCCTGTTTCTGCCCCTCTGTTTCCAGACTCCTGTTTCTGCCTCTCTGTTTCCAGACTCCTGTTTCTCACCCTGAGTTTCCAGACACCAGTTTCTCCCCCTCTGTTTCCAGCCTCCTGATTCTGCCCCCCTGTATCCAGCCTCCTGTTTCTCCCCCACTGGTTCCACACTCCTGTTTCTGCCCCTCAGTTTCCAGCCTCCTGTTTCTGCCCCTCTGTTTCCAGCCTCCTTTTTCTCCCCCTCTGTTTCCAGACTCCTGTTTCTGCCCCTCTGTTTCCAGACTCCTGTTTCTCCCCCTCTGTTTCCAGACTCCTCTTTCTGCCCCTCTGTTTCCAGACTCCTGTTTCTCACCATTTGTTTCCAGACTCCTGTTTCTCCCCTCTGTTTCCAGACTGCTGTTTCTGCCCCTCTGTTTCCAGTCTCCTGTTTCTCACCCTGAGTTTCCAGACTCATGTTTCTCACCCCTCTGTTTCCAGCCTCCTGATTCTGCCCCTCTGTTTGCAGACTCCTGTTTCTCCCCCTCTGTTTCCAGACTCCTGTTTCTCCCCCTCTGTTTCCAGACTCTGTTTCTGCCCCTCTGTTTCCAGACTCCTGTTTCTCACCATTTGTTTCCAGACTCCTGTTTCTCCCCCTCTGTTTCCAGACTCCTGTTTCTTGCCCCTCTGTTTCCAGACTCCTGTTTCTCCCCCTCTGTTTCCAGACTCCTGTTTCTCCCCCTCTGTTTCCAGACTCCTGTTTCTGCCCCTCTGTTTCCAGACTCCTGTTTCTCACCCTCTGTTTCCAGGCTTCTGTTTCTCCCCCTCTGTTTCCAGACTCCTGTTTCTGCCTCTCTGTTTCCAGACTCCTGTTTCTCCCCCTCTGTTTCCAGACTCCTCTTTCTGCCCCTCTGATTCCAGGCTCTGTTTCTGCCCCTCTGTTTCCAGACTCCTGTTTCTGCCCCTCTGTTTCCAGCCACCTGTTTCTCCCCCTCTGTTTCCAGACTCCTGTTTTTCCCCCCTCTGTTTCCAGCCTCCTGTTTCTACCCCTCTGTTTCCAGACTCCTGTTTTTCCCCCTCTGTTTCCAGCCTCCTGTTTCTACCCCTCAGTTTCCAACCTCCTGTTTCTCGCCCTCTGTTTCCAGACTCCTGTTTCTCCCCCTCGGTTTCCAGCCTCCTGTTTCTGCCCTCTGTTTCCAGACTCCTGTTTCTCCCCTCTGTTTTCAGACTCCTGTTTCTGCCCCTCTGTTTCCAGGACTCCTGTTTCTGCCCCTCTGTTTCCAGACTCCTGTTTCTCCCCCTCTGTTTCCAGACTCCTGTTTCTCCCCCTCTGTTTCCAGACTCCTGTTTCTGCCTCTCTGTTTCCAGACACCTGTTTCTCACCCTGAGTATCCAGCCTCCTGTTTCTCCCCCTCTTGTTTCCAGCCTCCTCTTTCTCTCCCTCTGTATCCAGCCTCTGTTTCTTCCCCTCTGATTCCAGACTCCTGTTTCTGCCCCTCTGTTTCCAGACTCCTGTTTCTGCCCCTCTGTTTCCAGACTCCTGTTTCTCCCCCTCTGTTTCCAGACTCCTGTGTCCGCCACTCTGTTTCCAGACTCCCTGTTTCTGCCTCTCTGTTTCCAGACTCCTGTTCTCCCCCTCTGTTTCCAGACTCCTGTTTCTGCCCCTCTGTTTCCAGGCTCCTGTTTCTGCCCCTCTGTTTCCAGACTCCTGTTTCTGCCCTCTGTTTCTGCCCATGTTTCACCTGTTTCTCCCCCTCTGTTTCCAGACTCCTGTTTTTCCCCCTCTGTTTCCAGCTCCTGTTTCTACCCCTCTGTTTCCAGACTCCTGTTTTTCCCCCTCTGTTTCCAGCCTCCTGTTTCTACCCCTCAGTTTCCAACCTCCTGTTTCTCGCCCTCTGTTTCCAGACTCCTGTTTCTCCCCCTCGGTTTCCAGCCTCCTGTTTCTGCCCCTCTGTTTCCAGACTCCTGTTTCTCCCCCTCTGTTTTCAGACTCCTGTTTCTGCCCCTCTGTTTCCAGACTCCTGTTTCTGCCCCTCTGTTTCCAGACTCCTGTTTCTCCCCCTCTGTTTCCAGACTCCTGTTTCTCCCCCTCTGTTTCCAGACTCCTGTTTCTGCCTCTCTGTTTCCAGACACCTGTTTCTCACCCTGAGTATCCAGCCTCCTGTTTCTCCCCCTCTGTTTCCAGCCTCCTCTTTCTCTCCCTCTGTATCCAGCCTCCTGTTTCTTCCCCTCTGATTCCAGACTCCTGTTTCTGCCCCTCTGTTTCCAGACTCCTGTTTCTGCCCCTCTGTTTCCAGACTCCTGTTCTCCCCTCTGTTTCCAGACTCCTGTGTCCGCCACTCTGTTTCCAGACTCCTGTTTCTGCCCTCTCTGTTTCCAGACTCCTGTTTCTCCCCCTCTGTTTCCAGACTCCTGTTTCTGCCCCTCTGTTTCCAGACTCCTGTTTCTGCCCCCTCTGTTTCCAGACTCCTGTTTCTGCCCCTCTGTTTCCAGCCTCCTGTTTCTCCCCCTCTGTTTCCAGACTCGTGTTTCTCCCCCTCTGTTTCCAGGCTCCTGTTTCT